>NC_089792.1:33322598-33520098 GCF_040412425.1 Macrobrachium rosenbergii | reverse complement strand
ATATATATATATATATATATATATATATATATATATATATATATTATATATATATATATATATATATATATATATATATATATATATATATATATATATATATATATATATATATATATATATATATATATATATATATATATATATATGTATATGAATGTGTGTGTATATATATATATATATATATATATATATATATATATATATATATATATATATATATATATATATATATATATATTATATATATATATATAATGTGTATATATATATAATATATGTGTATATATATATATGTATATATATGTATATATATGTATATATATATATATATATATATATATATATATATATATATATATATATATATATATATATATATATATGAAAATAAGAAGGCCCATAAAACACTATTTAAACGTTGAAACCATATATTTCGGGCACTTGTTTCTGTGCCCCTGTTCACTGGTAGAATATGGACAGGTGGAAAGTTACAATGGTATATATACAAAAACATGAAGGTGTGGCCTTAGGCCTCCGATGTTAAGGAGGTGGCATTTTCTTAAGAAGGAGGAGATTGACCAAATTCCCAAGTGGTTTTTGGCCTCATTAGCTCCCGTTTGGCGATGGATCTGGCGGTCGCGTTTCTTGGGTCATCCTCTTCAAAAGGGGTCCGAGGATTAAGGTGTCAATGGCGTCCGATTTCCAATGTCCTCCTGACAGGTTCATATTGTTGGTTTGATTGATGATAGCAGATTCCAGCATCTTTCTTTTGTACGGACAGCTACTCTGAAAACCAACTCCGCCCCACTCCAGTTAATGACATGCCCTGTATTTCTAATATGTAGGAAAATTCCCGAACTCTCCGAAAACGTAACGTACTGATCTTTTGTGCTCTGTTATTCTTTGCGAGAGCGATCTACCTGTCTCGCCTACATAGATGTCATGACAATTACTACACGGTATCTTGTAAACTCCGGCTTCTTCCCTTTTGTTATTTAAGTATACGTTAACGAGCGAACTCCCGATGGATTTGGGATAATGGAAAATGAAAGGATTATTAGAACTGAGTTGCTGGGTGGCCTTTTGGATGTTTTCATCCAAAAGGCCACCATATATTTCGGGCACTTGTTTCACAGGGGCACAGAAACAAGTGCCCGAAATATATGGTTTCAACGTTTAAATAGTGTTTTTATGGGCCTTTTATTTTCATATTACACTGTAGTATTACAGGAAAAGACATTCATATATATATATATATATATATATATATATATATATATATATATATATATACTGTATATATATTATATAAATATATAATATATATATATATATATATATATATATATATATATATATATATATATATATATATATATAATATATATATATATATATATATATATATATATATATATATATATATATATATATATATATATATATATATATATATATATATATATATATATATATATATATATTATATATATGAAAAACATTTAGAATGAATATACTATATATTTCTTTTTCTTTCTGGGCAAAGGTAAATGGAAACAGTGCCTATGTATTCAGCGAGTCAGTGCTGATGAAGGCCTGGCATCAGTCTGGCTTCTCATGGAGACAGAGGGCATCATGTCCTGGGTGATGAGCTGGCTATGTCACCGAAAGTCAAAGTTCTAGTATTTGTTCACTTTCATGGGCATGTCATAGTAAGTGTGAACGAGTCAATTCGAGTACAGGTTGGACATTTCAGGATGAGATTCCCTTGTGCTCAGATCCACTTTCCTGGAAGACTTTGTGACTGGCTGTGAGATGAGATGAAACTTTATTTCCAAAAAACCTGTTTAACATGTACTGATTCTTTCCACTGATTACCATGCTTGAATATCTTTTTCCCCATTTATTTTTATCTGCTAGGTCTCTTTGATTTTTTATTTTATCATGTTCAATTATGTGCATTTCTTTTGGGGTTGGTAATGTGGGAAAACGTCACATTTATTTTTCTCTGTGCCTATTTTTAAAAGTTGTGTTTTTCTCTGTTTCCTCAGATGTACTGAATAGAGGTCAATATAAATGGAGGGGAATGTGACTTACTACGGTCATGTTTGACTTACTCTGACTCATTCGTTGTTAAGAATCTACTGGTGGACACTGATAGCACTATAAATGGAGGGGAATGTGACTTACTACGGTCGTGTTTGACTTACTCTGACTCATTCGTTGTTAAGAATCTACTGGTGGACACTGATAGCACTATAAATGGAGGGACTTAATGTGACTTACTCTGACTCATTCGTTGTTAAGTGTTTGGACACTGATAGCACTATAAATGGAGGGGAATGTGACTTACTCTGACTTAGACACTCATTCGTTGTTAAGAATCTACTGGTGGACACTGATAGCACTATGTTATATTTCTTACATGGGATGCAGATATTCCCATTTGATTCCTATTTTTATTCCAATCTACTTGCCATGTCAGACTACTGAATAAATTATATTTTTGTAGACATGTTTTTGCTGTTCTTCCTTAGTTCAGTTAGTGACTTGGATAATGAGAGAGAGAGAGAGAGAGAGAGAGAGAGAGAGAGAGAGAGAGAGAGAGAGAGAGAGAGAGAGAGAGAGAGAGAGAGAGAGAGAGTTGAATGAGTGACCTATGAGAGAGAGAGAGAGAGAGAATGTGCTTACCCAGTGAGCAGGTCGGCCATCGCTCCTTTGGCTTCTTTGAGATATAAGTTGATTATGACATTGGTCTTACAACAGATGTGGAAGAAGGTTATGACCTTGTATAATATGGTATATATATATATACAGTAATACCTCGAACTTGCGCGATTCAAGTTGCACGAATTCACAGACACACAAATTTTTCATTGGAACCTAACTAATGGTCATACACGAGTTTTTCACAGACACGTGAACATTTGCGAACACTGAGAAACCCAGCAAAAGTGTTTAATTTTTTTATGTAATTTATAAGTTTTCAAGCTTTGATGTGTAAATTAAATAACATTAAATATTAAAAGTGATAATTTCTCTCTCTCTCTCTCTCTCTCTCTTTTAGTGAGATGAATTTTTATGGTACATGTATACAGGTATGTTTATTTGTATGATAAATAAACTTTTTACCTAATAATAAGTGCTAATTTTCAAATAATAACATTAATAAAATTAAATAATAATAATAATAATAATAATAATAATAATAATAAAACTGTAATTACAAAATTCTTATTATTTTGAACAAACAAATTCTTCCCTCATCTTTTGTAAGAAGGAGGTGAGGGCAAAAGCTGTCAGACATGTCATTTAACATGACAAGAAGGGGAGTGTTGCTAATTGGTGGTCAAATTTTTCTTGTAATTACTCTTTCTCTTTCTGTGTGTGTGTGTGTGTGTGTAATAATTCATAAAAAATTTCACTCTCTTAAGCAAGGACAACTGTTCCTCTCTCTCTCTCTCTCTCTCTCTCTCTCTCTCTCTCTCTCTCTCTCTCTCTCTCTCTCTCTCTCTTCGAAGTCAGCCAACCTACGTAATACAGCAGTGTTTCTCTGTATGTCTTTAACTGTACAGAAGGTAACTTTGAATTGATCTAATTTTACCTGTACCGTTTACAAACTGTAAATGTGCCATTCTAAAACACAAGAGACATAGAGCATTTCAGAACAAAGAGAAAGTAACAGAATAAAGAAGTTTTTTAAAACGGGGTTGAGGAGACTTCTAAAAATAGATCGACAGAATGGGGGAGAGAGTCACATCATTTATTTCTTTTTTTAAGGGTAATGTATTAAGCTAACTTTTAAATGAAATTACAGTAACTTTAATTTCATTTAATAGTTAGTTTAATACTGAATTTCCATCTTTTGATATCCAACGTAAGAATAATTTTCTCTCTCTCTCTCTCCGTAATAATTCATAAATAATAATAATATAACTTGATACTTCACGTAAGGACAATCTCTCTCTCTCTCTCTCTCTCTCTCGTGTGTTATTCTCTGTCTCCGTAATAATTTCATTCTCTTAAGTAAGGACATCTCTCTCTCTCTCTGCGATCACACATTTTTACAACTTGTTAATTCTCTGTACGTCTTTACCTGTACAGTAGATAGTTTAAATTGATCTAATTTGACCTGTATCGTCTACGAAGTGTAAATACGCTAGTGTTGCAAATACGTTTTAAAACACATAGACATAATAACTAAGAGTTGTATAAGTCAAAATATAAAACACTGTTTGTTCATGAAAAAGCATTTCAGAACAAAGAGAAAGAGATGCAGAATAAAGTTGTTAAAAAGAGTTTGAGACGATTCTAAAAATAGATCGGTTGGAAGGAGAGAGAGAGAGAGAGAGAGAGAGAGAGAGAGAGAGAGAGAGAGAGAGAGAGATTCTCTTCCAAACCTCAGTTTTTATCTCAACCATTTATTTTTCTTTTTAAGGGTAATGTATTAAGCTAACTTTTCAATGAAATTACAGTAACTTTAATTTAATTTAAAAGTTAACTTAATAATTTGGGAGCATGATTAGGGTCATATTTAGTGTTTAAACTTTAGAAACAAGCATTTATTAGCATTTTTAGAGACCATGCCAAACTTACTGAAAATTCACCCTGTGAGGGTTCTAGAACCTAACCTCGTAAGTTCTAGAACCTACTATATATATATATATATATATATATATATATATATATATATATATATATATATATATATATATATATATATATATATATATAATATATATATATATATATATATATATATATATATATATATATATATATATATATATATATATATATATATATATATATATATATATATATATATATATATATATATATATATACTATATATATATTACACCTACAGATTAAACATTTCTTTAGAAATGCTACAGATTAAACATTTTTTAGAAATGCTCGGCCTATCTTCAGAAAACGTGGTAACTAGCAACCCTCTCTCTCTCGGACTCAACCCGCACATCTCTCTCTCTCTGGTACTCAACACACATATCTCTCAAAATGGATATTCTAAGGAAACACAATCTTTCCTACATAAATAGATTTATTATCAAACAAAACCCAACAAGTAATGAATTAACAAAAAGAAAATTAAAATGCATAATAAATGAATTACCAAGTCAAAATAGTCTAATTCAAGATTTAACCTTATTCTGGCTAAACGCCTTTTCACTCAAAACTCCCACACATTCAATCTTAGACATTATATGTCTAGTCTTAAAGTCAACCACATTGAAACAACCACTAACTGCAAAGATTGCAGTGTTCTTTCTCTATCACCACAGCATCCACAGTATCCCCACAGACATCACCACAGGCATCTGTTGAAAATTAAACAAACCGTAATCTCCCACAAATACAGTACACAAGCATATGACATAATAATGAAAATCTAAAATGCATGGTTAATAAATGTCAAATCAGAACACAATAAAATATAATATTAAAGTGACATAAATGACTATAAAATATAATATTAAAGTGACATAAATGACTATGTCCAATTCTCCCCACAAATTCATAAGTGTCTTGGATATGGTAAATTCACTAGTTCAGAGTCCACACAGAAAAAAGAGAAGTCTGGATTTACCTTAACTGCCGGTTTCTAAGAGATCGAAGCACACAAAGCCACGTCTGGATGATATCGCTCTTGGCTGGATAATAATCAATCAGACCTAACTTTTGGCACAATTAGACACACAATCTCCATTTTTCTAACGCACGAACTTACGTACTTGCATACCAACTCGGTTGGCTACCTCACATACCAGCTTCAATTTTGCATGTTCTTTTGAGCCAAAACTGCTGAAGCAATTGAAACATCTGCTGACTGCAGTGATTTTGCATCTATGTCACCGTCCAAGTACCACTCTGTAGCTCCCTTTCGCTTCATCACACTATGACTGAATACATACAGTAAATCTAAAACAAATATATTTCCCCATATATATATATATATATATATATATATATATATATATATATATATATATATATATATATATATATATATATATATATATATATATATATATATATATATATATATATATATATATATATATATATATACAGTAGAACCTTGGTTCTCGACGCTAATTCGTTCCAGAAGAAGTGTCGAGATTCGATTTTGTCGAATTCTGAGTTAATTTCTCCCATAAGAAATAACTGAAAATGGATTAATCCATTCCTGACCACCAGTCATTACCCCAACCTTGCCTTTTTATACAAAACTTTACACAAATTACAATTAAATAGGTTCAGAGTTGAATAACTTACCGTATCAGAAGCACTTTTTACATTTTTAAATGCATACTGTATCAAAAAAGTTGGCCTATGACCAATGCGGCCGTATTACCGATGATATACCGAGAGCCATAGGCTAGGCTAAGTAGCCTTATAGGCACTACCAGAATGTACTGTAACAGGTACACATGAAAACTGTTGTTAATAATGATAACATTGAAAAACAATCCATATTATCACATGAAATTAATAATACAGTATTTATAAAACGAATTACTGTATGTCTGTTATCATAAAATTAAGAAAAATTTCTGAAATTACGTGGACGTAATTTCGGAAATTTTCTTAATTTTATGATAACAGACATACAATATTCGTATTTATAAATACTGTATTATTAATTTCATGTGATAATATTTTTATGTTTTCAACAAACAGCAGCAGCATGTGTGGGCTTTAAATGCTTTTAAATAAGCATGGGAAGAACGCCACCAACAACGCCAACTAGCGGCAGCCACCGAAACTCTTTTTCTACAAACATCATATGATTCATTGGGTTGGATTCGGTTTGTTGTTTGAACTCCGACACAAAATTTACTCAACATTTCAAATCCGATTATTTAAATGTTCTCACCAGGGTTCTACTGTATATATATATATATATATATATATATATATATATATATATATATATATATATATATATATATATACGAGGGTAAGTCAAAAAGTTCCAGGAAAAATTGTTGAATGATGTATTTACACAGGAATGAAACAACCCAAATACTTGGTAAACAATTATTTGTGATGTAGTGATCCATATAGACTTGTTACCTCAGTCATCCTCTTGCTACCGTGGTGTTAACATCTGCTTCAGAAAAGTAACTTCTTGAACCCGTGGAAAATAAAAATTTTGAGATGAGCTAACATCAAGTTCCTGACCAAGCTTGATTGGAAACCAGGAAAATTATTGAAGCTTTGCAACAAGTTTATGGAGATTCTTCTCCATCTAAATCAGTTGTTTATGATTGGATAAAGCGATTTAAGGATGGTCGGGAGGACCTCAAAGACAACAAGAGAGGGGAAGACCATCGACTGCAAAAATGAAAGAATTGTGGCTTTGGTGCAGAATCTAGTGGATGAAGATGGATTACTATCGATATGATAGCTAATGAAACTGGGATCTCCCATGGTTCCGCATTTTCAATTTTAAATGAAAATCTTGGTTTGAATTGAAACTTTCAGCACATTGGGTCCCAAAAGCGTTGCACGAAGACCAACTGCATCAAAGAGCTGAACTTTCTCTTGCAGTTTTAACGAAGATTGAATCAAATGAATCAGAGTTTTTGACCGGATTGTTACTGGAGATGAAACTTGGATCCATCAATATGACCCAGAAAGTAAAATTCAATCAAAGCAATGGTTACCAAGAGGTTCAGCTGCACCAGTGAAGTTCAAAGTGGCGAGATCTGCCCAGAAGGTTATGGCAACAGTGTTTTGGGACTCCAAAGGAGTGATTTTGATTGATTTCCTTGAAGATCAAAAACAATCACCGGGAACTACTACAAAGGTGTTTTGCAAAAACTGAAGACTGCATTGGCTAAAAACGTCGAGGAAAGTTGCATATCATGATAACGCTCCAGCACATTCGTCAAGGGTTGCAAGAGAAGTCCTAGAAATTTAGGTGGGAAACTCTCCCACATCCTCCTTATAGTCCTGATCTTGCTTTCAGAACCTGTTCCCAAAACTCAAGGAACACTTAAGAGGAGTCCGGTTTGAATCTTTGGATGCTGCTAAACATGCAGTTTCAACATGGTTTAATAGAAAGGCCCCAAATTTCTACAAAGAAGGGTTGCAGAGGTGGAAACAGCGCCTTTGTATAGAGTTAGATGGTAGATATGTAGAAAAATGATGTTTGACTTTCCTTAAATAAAGAGTATATTGAATTTTCCTGGAACTTTTTGACTTATGTATATATATATATATATATATATATATATATATATATATATATATATATATATATATATATATATATATATATATATATATATATATATATATATATATATATATATATATGAATTTTAACACATCACCATGACATTTTATATACAAACATTACGCTACAAATGTCATTTAATATCCAATTTGCACTACTTCGGGGAATCACCGAAGGGGAATTGTAAGTCCCAAAAACTTGACAGTACATTCAAAACCATTGGGCTATCAATAGAGGTATAAATTAGTTGACTCTGCCATACTTATCCCTATCTAGTGTGGAGATTTGTACTTAGCCTTGGCATCAACCCACCCCCACCATGAAAGCCTACTGGTATGTTTGGAACACTTATCTCATTTTATTAAAATTTTTATCACATCACCGTGACATTTTATATACAAACATTAAGCTACAAATATCGTTTAATATCCAATTCACATACCAATCAGTATGCTGCCACTGGCTGTGACAGAAAGACTCCCTCCATACAGAGACAGTCCAGCAATAGCCCAGGACAAAGACGTGTCAAGTTCAGGTCAACCTGTTTTGTAGGTAATGGGCTCTCTGATGGAACAAAATATCTTATGTTGGGCCAGAGGTGGAGGAAGTGTCTTACAGGACCAGCTAGACCATAGGAAATTGTCTTTCTTAGAAACCATGTCAGCAAGTCTAGACCATGACAGGCGAACTGGAACTCTAGGTTCCTTCTGCAGTCCCTAAAGTAGCTCAATGACCAAAGAACAGTCTGCAGGACTGGCTCCAGTCTCTTCCTTGAGATCATTAATATGACGTATCTTAATGATCTCCAAAACATAGCTCTGCAACTTGGGGGTGTCTGAGTCCTGGAGCATAGAAGCCTGGGGTCCCTCCAGTTCCTGGTCCTCCCAAGTTGCTCCCTCTGCAGGAGAGGAACACACACCAGAGCCACCTGGCAATATCTCGACTACTTGGGCATAGATACTGTCCAGCCCAAGGACCAACCCAGGTACATAAACCTCCATGGTAGGGCTGGGATCAGATCAAGAATGGTACTGGTCCCTGTGCACTGGGGGTCTGGACCCCTCCCCACCATCAGCAGCAAGTGGAGAGGAACGGCAACTGAACACCTTTTGCTACCAGGGCAGAAGAACATTGGGTTCCTCTACTGGGGCAGAGGTAGTCAGGGACTTTCAGTGACCAAAGAAGAAGGGCCAGCCCAACTGAAGGTTGAGCTGCAGTGCCACATGAAGACCAAGAGGCCTTAGACACTGTCTGGTGGACAAGCTTGTTATTGTTATTAACGCAAAGCCTCTCCACCACGGCTTCCACATCACTCTGAGCAAAGAGTGAGGAGGATCCCAGTGCCAGTCCACTCCTCACAACCAAAGCTGACTCCTGGCCAACAAACCTCATCAGTTAAGATAACACTGTGTCTTGCCTCTTCAGAACTAGGTTTACCCACAGGTTTGCTGTTTGGTGGGTGAGGTAGGTAACAGCCCTACCTACAGAAATCATCGGTCTCTTAAAAGCTGCGTCCTCCTCAACCGTACAAACCCAAAGAGGAAGTGGAAGAGGAAGTGACCCTGGCCACTGTAGGGGACCAAAGATCCAACCATGAGAGAGTCTGGAACTCTTCCAAGACAGTTGATTCCAGTACTGCCACCTCCGCCTGTCAGAGAGAGAGAGTCCCCCTGTGCAGAGACAGTCCAGCAACAGCCCAGGATAAAGACATGTCAAGTCCAGCTCAACCTGTTTTGTCAGCAATGGACTTGCTGAAGGAACATATTTCCTATGACAAGCCAGAGGTGGAATAAGTGTCTTACAGGAAAGGGAATTGTCTTGCCTTGAAACAAGAGAATTTACCTGGTTTAAAACCCCATCAGCAAGTCTAGACCATGGCAGGCCAATCATGCTGGGTACTTTCTGCAATCCCCAAAGTGACTCAATGGCCGAAGAGCTGTCTGCAGGACAGGCCCTAGTCTCTTCCTGGAGATCATTAAAATGATGTATCATCTTAAATATCTAAGTGCCTCTGCATCTTGGGGTGTACAAGTCCTGGAGCACAGGACCTTTGGGTCCCTCCATTTCCCGGTCAGAGTTGGTCCCCCTGCAGGAGAAGGACACTCACCAGAGTCCCCTGGCAATATCTCAACCACTCGGGCATAGAACCTGTCCAGCCAGACAACCAACCCTGATACATAAACTTCCATGGTCGGACTGGGATCGGATCGAGAACAGTCCTGGTCCCAAACCCCAGGCCTGCCTGACTCTCACATCTACACGGGTTGTGGAGAGTGCTCCTGCTCACATGAACATGGGCAGGGCTGTCCCTCAAGCATGCTCCAGTCTTCCAAGGAGCTGGAACTTCCACAGATGGGGGAAGACTGAGCAGGGAACCTCCTCTTGCTCAGTCTTGGCAACAGGGCTGGGCTGGGCAGGCCAGGCCACTATCCTGGGACCCTGGAGCTACTCCCTTTGAAGAGCAGGAGGTTGGGGGAGCACCTGGTTACTCTCTTCTCACCTTCTTTCACTGGGCCCTGCTGGCATATGGGGCCAGGTCAGTAGACCAGGAACCTTTGCCAACTTGGGTAGGGGTGTTACTGGGGACAGTACCAGTGCACCAGGTTTCTAGAAAACCCCAGGTAGCAGTTGCAACCCTGTGCTCAGCAATGGTGCAGCAGTACTCATGGTACTACTAGCAAGAGACCCATCAGCCCTTTCTACAGCATAGGATTGAACACTGGAAGCACTACGAGGCTTCCTGCATAGACACGAAGCAACCCTTTATTTCTTCCGCTTAGCTTTGGAAGATGAAGGGGAGGAGGTGACAGCACTCAACAATGAAGAAAATGACAACTACTAAGTCGAAGATGACGATGACCTTCTTCTCTTCTTCTTGGACTTCCTCTTCTTCCCAAGCACAGCCAAGGTCAGAGCAGAAGACAAGGTGTGGAGGAGGACCTCCCCAAAGGATGAAGCTGAAGGCAGCACCTGGGGACACATTACCAAAGACACATGTGGAGCAATCCTGGAGTTGGTGGAGATGCCATTGAAGTCATCACAGTCATGGCTGATGCAGTCACAGGAAGACCCTTTATCACTTTGAAGAAGTCAATGAAGGAAGGAACACTCAGCTCAGCTGGGATGCCCAGGGAGGGCCACTGCTCCCTGAGCCACTCAGCCTCCACAAAGCCTGAAACAAAAGTTGAGCTTGGGGATAGCATTTCCCTACGGCCCAAGAAAGAGCATCCTTCAGAGGACAACTCCTCCTCCAAGCAAAGAGAGGCTCCCAGGGAGAAACTGGGCTGGACATCTTCCCCTCCTCAATGGCTCTTTACAGAACCAACAGTAGGAGTTGGCAAAGGGGAAACTACTCCCCTGGGGGGTAGTATCAGCAGGAGGTAGTGTGGAAGGTGGAAGGAAAGTAACAAAAAGGACTTTCAGTTTCACCAGTGGAGTATGGCACTCTAATGGCACCGGGGAGATCTTTTTCTCTCTCTTCTTTTTCCTGGCAAACTTCACCCACTGTTCAGACAGCCAGACACGGCACTCAGAACATGGACTATTCAGATTACGTACACTCATGCTCCTACATGAGGCAGAAAGGGTATGAACTATGAAGATCTATCTCTGCTGAGAAGAGGAACCTATCACAAGGCCTGTTTTCCTTGGACAGCGCCTGAAAACATGAGGTTTCCTCTCTGAGGTCAATGGCTTAGTTGACTGAGGGGTTTGCAGCATAATCAAAACAGCAACTCAAAATGCAACAGATATGTTCAAATTCAAACAAAAGCATGAAAAGAAAACTAACATCAAGTCGGGCAGAAATTCTGCTGAGCCATCTTGACTTGATGGCGGCCAGAAGCAAACCATAGCGCAAACTGACAGGTGGGCAGGATTCCCCCTACCTGTCAATAGTTAACAACCTTGTCTGAAAGTTCAACGGCCGTTCCAACTCGAGTTCGCAAGTTAAATCCTATGTAAAGAACTTCAGTTTTGTATATGTGAAGGAATATGATGATTTTTCATAACTATGACCTACAGCACGTGTTCTGAGGATGCTGAAAGTAAGCTAGGCTTGGCTGTGTTGTTCAGTAGGGTAAGTAATCTCTTCATATTTATGATTTTATACATTATGAAGGGTTGTTTGGAATCCAACCTCTCTGCTAGTTGAGGAGCACCATACTCATATCAACAGTTTTGCATAAAACATATAAGAAACTGTTAGCAAGTCTCCTACTGCAAGCATCCATACATTTAATGCTTCTATGTAATAATCAGTCTTATTACATTACCTTTATCTGAATTCCCAGGAAAATTGATCGTCGAATCCTCAGCATATACTGTTGAATCCTTCATCTCATCAGTATATTCATTACATCTATTATGATAACCTGAGGAAGTCTTAGCCAACTGTTTATCATATACTTGTTTCTCTAGCTGAACTTCAAGCCTTCTTTCATGTTCCACTTCAAGGTTACCCTGAAGGCTGTTAAGCTTTTGAACATGGATACGGCAGTCTTTACCACTTCCTCGACCATACTCCTGGAAAAAAATTATTTTTATTGGTATTACCTTCTGACAAAGTTAAGAGAATAACCATGCTTCTTCCAGTTTTACAATCATCAATCACTTACATGGTCAAACACTCACAATTTTTTAAAAGTTCTTCACTCTTGAGTCCATACACTGTACTGCACTGACTATGCCATTTTTTTTTAAATAAAAAAGGCATATAGAAGGGGCAACACATACACCTAAAACAAGGAAAACGCCAAGATATAAACAGTTGAGATTGATACTGCTACATCTTCACCTTACTGGGATTCTGGGCTGCAACAGACAATCACGGAGTTCCTGACGTTACCAAGAAAACTACCATGTTTTGACTACAAATCTGACTGGTTAAGGCAGATCTGTAGAAGATTCAATCAAAAGGGGAAACTCTAGGTTAGGGCCTTCTTCAGGTGAGGAAAGATTATGGAAACACCAAGGTGGTTATCTTAACCCTTAAACGCCGACTGGATGTATCATATGTCGACTAAAATTGTCTGTCAGGTGCCGAGTGGACGTACAGTACGTCGACTACAAAAAGTTTTTTAAATATTCGCGGAAAAATAGTTATAGGCCTAGTTTGCGAAATATTTTAAATCACGCGCCTTGAGGGATGCTGGGAGTTCACGGATCACACTGTTATTTTGTTTACAAGCATTACCCAGCTGTGCATGCGCGAATTTCTTTCTTCTCGCACTACAGAGCATCAGTGAAGCATCTCAGAAATTCTTTCGTCACTTTGTCGTAATTTTTGCACCGTTTTATATTAGCCGTTACATAAAGTTTTATATTTGAAAATGTGTGCAATTTCATGTAGAATACAACAAAAAAAACCATGGTTGTAGCTTTTATCAGTTTTGAAATATTTTCATATAAATCACGATAAGTGCCAAAATTTCAACCTATGGTCAACTTTGACTCGACCGAAATGGTCGAAAAATGCAATTGTAAGCTAAAACTCTTACATTCTAGTAACATTCAATCATTTACCTTCATTTTGCAAAAAAGGAGAAGTCTAACACAATATTTCGATTTATGGTGAATTTTTTAAATAAACTTTTTCCTTCCCTCCGTGCACGGTAACTGCTGAAAATCTCAGAATTTCTTTAGTCACATTGTCATAATTTTCACACGGTTTTATATTAGGCCTTACATAAAGTGTTATACATGAAAATGTGTGCAATATCATGTAGAATACAACAAAAAATAACTCATGGTTGTAGCTTTTATCAGTTTTGAAATATTTTCATATAAATCACGATAAATAGAAAAAATCCGACCTTCAGTCAACTTTAACTTGACCGAAATGGTCGAAAACTGCAATTGTAAGCTAAAACACTTACAGTCTAGTAATATTCAATCAATTACCTTCATTTTGCAACAAACGAGAAGTCTCTAGCACAATATTTCGATTTATGGTGAATTTTAGAAAAAAACTTGTTTTTACGTCCGCGCATTACGAATTCATGCATCATTTTGTGATAATATTTTCTCTGTGTTGCTTTGATTGCTTTACAATTTGTTATATACCAAAATCATTGCAATTTAGTGTACAATACAACGAAAAAAAATAACTCATTAGCTTTAACCATTTTGCTCACAGCGCGATTTGTATACAATTATGTATGAAATTTTTTTTTTTGCACTGTCATATATTCCAATATTTATATATGAAAATGATATTTTTTTTAATTTCTGATGGTTGCATACTAAACTTCAGGCAATGACAAAAAAAGGAGCCAAAAATTAACTCAATCTTGAAAACTAAGCGTGCTGTGATTTTTTGAAAAAAACTTTTTTTCCTCTTCGGTGCTAACTCCCGAACGCCGCCGGCACACGACTGACACTTTTGTAAATAGAGGCTCGGCGTTTAAGGGTTAATTAATTATATTTACTCAACACACACAGATCAGAAGAATGAGGAATTACGGAGCAGGTAATAACAAGGTCCTGCTAAACAAATGGATCCTAAATAGGAATATTCTACGCCATTGATATCTTCACGGAAGGAACATCGCAGATTATTATTATTATTAAAATAGTTTAACCAGACCACTGAGCTGACCATCAGCTCTCATAGGGCTGGCCCGAAGGATTAGGATGGAATGACAAGTCTAGGCTAGAAGCCTAGCACTGGGACCTAATAAGTCACTTGTCAATGATGATGAATGAAGATGAAATTAAAAGCTGTAAAAGGTATACGCTTTCATACTGGAACACACTCATACAATAAATACATTTAAACTCATGCTTCCATACATACTCACTAAAAGGTATATAAAATTCAAAATAAATTAGTAAAATCATAAAATTTACTTTTTAAAATTCATTATTCTGATTTTTTTTTTTTTTATATTTTTCCAATTAATTTGCAGCTTCTCATAAACATTAAAATGGGTGCTATTGAGAACGTTGAAGATTCTGACAAAATTTCTTCTATCGGTCTATTTCCAAAATTTGATAATCGCTGCAGGTTATATTGTGGACATTCACACAGTATATGCTTAACTGTTATCAGCACATTGCAATCTGGGCATTTGGGAAGAGGGCCACATGGACTGTTCATTAAGTGTCCATGTGTCAATCGAGTATGGCCTATTCGAAGACGTGTCAGAATTACTTGTGTTTGTCTTTCTCTCTGATATGATGAACTCCATTTTCCAACACTGGATTTTATCTGTTTTAATTTATTATTTTCAGGTTCTTCGTTCCATATATTTTGCCATTTTTTTTACAAGGACTGTTTTTATATATCTTGTATAGTCACTGATAGGGATGTCTACATTTGTTCTTGTCATGTGGACCGCTTCTTTAGCTGCTTTATCAGCCTCTTCATTTCCCTTAATCCCTACATGGGCAGGGATCCAACATATTTCAATATTTTTTCCTTTATTATACAATTTATGGAGAGAGAACTTTATATGTTGTACAATATTATTTTTGGGATTATAGCTTTGAATAGCTTCTATAGCACTCCTGGAGTCGCTATAAATTACAAAATTATTATATGAGACTTCTCTTATTATTTTTATGGCTGATACTATTGCACATAACTCAGCTGTAAATACAGAAGCTTTGTCTGGGAGAGAGAAACTGATACGTTTTGTTTTTGGGATACTGCGGCATATCCCACTCCATTTTGTGACTTAGATCCGTCAGTATATATTGCAAATGTGGATCTTTTCGGATAATATGCTCTGTTGCATGTTGTCTATGGTATTCTGGAGTATATGAATGACTTTTTGATAAATATTTCAAGTGTGTACAAATTCTCATTTTATTCATTGTCCAAGGAGGAGGCGATTTTATTATTACAGGTAATTGTATATGTATATTTAGCGACTCAAACAATCTTGTAGCTCTAATTGGGAAACAAGGTGGATGATTGTTTATAAACACATCTCTTAATCCAAATAATTTTTTAGTTGGAGAATCATTTGTCTGAATTCTCAGAGCACTCTTCATTGTTACTAGCTCTCTATGGAGAGACAGAGGTAGTTCACCACATTCAACTTGTAAAGATGATGTTGGTGATGATCAAAAGCTCCTGAACATATTCTAAGGCCCTCATTATGAATTGGGTCTACCGTTTTTCAGCGTTATGTCTGATGCCGAGCCATATATTTCACTTCCATAATCAACGATAGACAGCACTGTTGCTTTATACAATAAAGTAAGGGTATGTCTATCGGCTCCCCAAGTAGTGTTTGATAGTTTTTTAATTAGGTTTAATGCTCTTTTACATTTTGATTTCATGTATGTTATGTGGGCTTTCCAGTTCATGTGAGTATCAAATACTAATCCTAAAAATTTTGCTGTTTGGCCAATTGGTATACTATGGTTTCTGATTTTCAAGTCTATTTCTTCTCCTTTTTTCCACTTTTTATTTTTATAAAACATGATTGCTTGGGTTTTATCTATGGAAAATTTAAAGCCCACAGATAAAGCCCATTCATCTATTTTTATTATGCTTTTATTAATGATTCGTTCTGCATGTTTTATTCGAGATGCTGAATAATATATGGCAAAATCATCCATATACAGATTACTTCTAATACCAATAGGTAGATTATTACTGATATCATTGATTGCTAAAGTAAACAGCGTGCCACTAAGGACGCTTTCCTGTGGAACACCATTTTCAAGAGGAAATGTTCTAGACAGAACATCATCAATTCTCACCTGAAAACTGCGATTTGTCAAGAAGTTTTGGATAAACATAGGTAAATGTCCACAGATGTTATTTTCATGTAACATTTTTAATATTGCATACCTCCATGTAGTATCATATGCCTTTTCAATGTCAAAAACACGGCTATAGTAATTTGTTTTCGTTCAAATCCTCTTTCGTATGTGATCTTCTAAGTTAGATAGAGAATCCAGTGTCGATCTGTTACATTGTGATCCAAATTGTGTGGGAGTCAAAATTTTGTTTTCTCGAATGTGCCATGTTAGTCGAGCATTTACCATTTTTTCTAGCAATTTGCATAGACAACTAGTTAAAGAAATTGGTCTGTAATTGTTTACATTACTGGGATCTTTTCCTGGTTTGGGGATAGGAATAATTATAGCTTTACGCCATTCATTAGGAAATAAATTTCGAAGCCACAAGTGGTTATAAAACTCCAATAAGTATGCTTTTGCCAAAGGTGCCAAATGGCAGATCATTTCAAAACAAATACTGTCACCTCCAGGGGCAGATTTATTGCTGTTCAACAATGCAAATTCTAACTCATCCATATTAAACTTTCTATTATAATAAATATCTTCTATGGTTTCAAAATTTATTGTTATTAACTCTATATTATTTTTCCTAGTTCGGAAATGCTCATCTAAATTTTTGTCGCTACTTACTTTTGCTAAACTTTCGCCTATTACATTACTTATTTCTTTAGGATCAAGCATTCTTTTCCCATCTTTTATTATGGCATGTCTAGGTGGTTTAACATGGGTACCATTTATTTTCCTAAATTTTTCCCATATTTTTTGTATGGGAGTATTATTAGAGAGATCTGATACATACTTTCTCCATGAAATGATTCTTCCTTGAATTACTTCTCTTTTAAATTTTGCAGATACTTTGTTATATAGAGGTTTTAATGTATTAATTTCTAATAATAATATAGTCAGTTTTGTAAGTTTTCTTCTAATATCGGTAATGATTTATTTATTTTACTGAATTTTCTATTCAAATTATCTAATCGTCTCCCAATTTGGTGTTTTACTTTATTAATTCTGTTAGTTTTTCAGACCACCATGGGACTTTGTGTTTTGTTGGATGACATTTGGATTTTGGTATTGCTTTATCAGCTGCATTTGTAATGAAATCAACAAGAAATTCATTAGTTTTATTGTGGTCTTTTGAATATTCAAATGGTGGGATATCCCTAGTGTGGAATTCATATTGTTCCCAATCTGCTTTATAAATGTTATATTGAGGGACATGCTTGGTGGGGTTATTTTGTAAAAAAATGAAATTAATATTGGGAAATGGTCACTTGTATGCAGGTCGTCAACTGTATTCCAATCTAATCTATCTACTATTTTTGTTGTACATAGAGTTAAGTCGATTGAGGAAAATGTTCCATGTGTTTTAGAAAAATATGTGTTGATTTCGTTGTCATTTATGCAGCAAATGTCATATGAATCTATGAATTCTTCTATTTTACTCCCTGTTCTATTTGAGTCTGTACAATTACAGTCCCACATCGGGTTGTGGGCATTAAAATCACCTACTATTAATATAGGTTCTTTGGTGTTATTAGGTAATTCTTTAAGTTTGTCTAAGTCATAATTTTTATTGGGTTGGTTGTATAAATTATAAATTACATAATTATCGTTTTTATTCGTATTCTGATACTTGATATTTGCAGATCATTAAAGTTTACAGGTACTTTGTCATAACATACTTTGTTATGTACATATATAGCAGTACCTAAATTTCCTTCTTCCTCTCTAGATGAAGATGCTAAGGTATATTTACCTATTGTTGATATTGTTTTGTTGACATGTTGTAAACATAATATCATAGGTTCATATTCTTTTAGTAATCGTTGTATTTCTCCTAGGTGTAATCTGGTCTGCAGACCATTTACGTTCCATTGTATTATATAGCTATTGAAAATATTTTATTATAACGGTCTAGTTTTACTCTCTTTTTTGTATTATCAATTTGGATTTTTCTAATAATTTTCTTACGACATTCATTTGTTTTTCTTTATAATATATTAAGTGCTCAACGCACATGCAACCTTTTTCATGGGTACTCAAATCTGTGGTTTCTTTTTTTCTATATTTCATAAAAGTTTCTTATAAATGTTTGTTAAGCCATCTTTTGTTATGTTTTTTGTTATCGTTGCACAATGCAATGAAACAATCATTGCATCCACAAGAGTTGTCATGTATATTTCTTTCTTTATTTGTTCTTGTTGTGTCAATTATTGGTGATGGAGTAATCTCTTCTCCTTTGACATATTCATTGTTGTCTAAGGTATGGTTGTCTCCACTTCTTCAGTATTTTGGATATCTGTATCCATTGGTTTTACTATTATTTTAGGAGATAATGGAATATTCTTAACTAGTTTTTGTTTTTGTTCTTTCTTCATATCTCTTCATATCTCTTGTTTTTGTTTTGACTGACGTTTCTCTAACAATTGTTGGTTTCTTTGTTTTGGGTGGTGTTCTTTCCAATGGCCTTTTTTTATCTTTAATTTCTAGTCTATCAGGTCCTTCCTCTGTTATTTCTGTAGTAGCATCCTCCTGTGTTGTTTCTATTTGCATTAATATTTCAAATGAATTGGATAAAATGTTATCCATATCATTTGTCCCTGTTTCTTTATTCTTTACCATTTTAGTTTTTATTTCCAAGGCATTAATTTCTTCCAGAGAATTACTTTTCTGTGATCCGTTAGTTCTATTTGTATGCATTTTTGTTTCATTGTTTGGTTTTGTTGTTAA
The DNA here is from genome assembly GCF_040412425.1 of Macrobrachium rosenbergii. Lineage (NCBI taxonomy): Eukaryota > Metazoa > Arthropoda > Malacostraca > Decapoda > Palaemonidae > Macrobrachium > Macrobrachium rosenbergii. Next base: position 33,500,336 of record NC_089792.1, on the reverse strand, counting down.
AGAATATGTAATGTTTCTTAGAAGGATCTTGAATTCCTCTTACTTTCAATTCTAATTTAGCTTCTTTTACAGACATTCCAGTTCTTTCTTTTGCAATATTTTCAACTCTGTATTATATATATAGTACATACATTCTTTGGATCTTGCATGATGGTTTTGCCCACAGTTTATGCACTTTGGTTCCCCACACTTCCATTGTGTGGCATGTTCTTCAGATCCACAATATTGGTTGGGCATACAGGTTCATTTAAACAATACTTTTTGCATGTCCATATTTGCTGCAATTCTGACATTGTAGCGGCTTTGGGACGATATGGTCTTACTTCTCTGGTTTGGCCTAGAATTTTTATTTTCTGAGGTAGGTCTTGGCCTTCAAATTTTATTTTTTACGATTTTTAAGACTTGTTTATTCTTTTCTTTACTTGGTAGATCATATAGTTCAAGCAATCCTGTACTTTGGGGTATCTCTTTTTAAGTGAGTCTAACAGTATTTGCTTTTCAATTGGCTCGTTATTATTCTCAGGAAGTACAATAGTACCCTGAATACTGTTCATAGTATCATGTTTTTTTATTTTTATATTTATGTTATCTATATTTTTTATTGATAAATAATTTTCAGATTGACTTTTTATGGCATGGCCTCTATAAGCCAAGTCTTTTCTTTTATTTGTCTAAACGACATTTCAGTCATAGAGTGTCTGCTTAATAAATAATTTTCCAACTTGAGTGCTGATATTTTCTGGTCAGTTTCTAATGGTTAGAAACCTTGACCAACTGTCACTCCCAAAGAGGGAGTCAAAGTGAGTCAAGGTTGGGTCAAGACGGTATTTACTTTTTACTGGTTTCCTTTGTACTGGAGCATATGGTTCCAGTGTTATTGCTTTCTGAATTTGTTTTGACTTTTCTAAAGAAGGGTTGTCAGATGAGGTTCCAATGGTTGTCAACCGTGCCGATTCGCTACCATCAAAGGGTCCAGGGGTACTCAAATCCTTAAACTTACTTGTCATAAAGATTGAGGAGGAGGGAAAAAAAAAAAAAAAAAAAAAAAAAAAAAAAAAAATAAACCTGAAAACCTTAAAAAAATATCATCAGCCTTTCATGGAGTTCATTCCTCCACTAATGGCACAAGTGAGAACCGACTCCCAAATGTCCGCATCCCTACCCTACCCCAAAGGGGATGGCACAACATGATTAGAGTGGCTCAAGTGTAAGCCAACCCGCTTGATAGGACTGAGAGCATTACTAGAATACAATCATCCCCACCCTAATCACATTATGGGCAAAACCGGACAGAATGCCGAGAGTCCTATTCCCAGAACTAGACCCCTGGAATCCGTGGTCCAGTCCCGTAGAATAGTTCCGCCTGAAAACTCAGGTCCGAACATTATCGGGCAGTTGATGGTCCTGCCACGGTTCTCACTATTTAGCTTCGGATATAAACCCAATCCCAGCTATGATACCTTTTCCTATTTACCAGGTCCAAGAAATTTGTACAGAAAGTGAAAATATCCACGCCATTTAAATCGAAAGGTTTGTAGGTGATTCGTCAGGGCCGGGCTCTTATTCTTCGTAAGAACGAAGAAGAAAAGCCAGGGCCCCTACCCTCACCACGTGAAGGAACCTACCAGGTTGGGGAAACATCGCAGAGGGGTAGAGCATAGGGGGTGGCATAAAGCCACTGCACATGGGATAGAGCCAAAGAGTTGGTTCTACAGCCAAGGCCGATCTGCAATGAGATGCAAGATGGTTACTTGCATGAAACAATAACGCACTCCAAGGGAAGTGAGGGAATGCATGGATGGTGCCAAGCAACTCAGTTACAATCACTAAATACACAATAACATTAACACTTAACACTTCAGCACAAATGTACTTAGGGTGCTCGCACAGCGAAACAGAAAATAAATCAGGCAAAGGAATTACAGGATTGTGACTGACCAAAAGAAACCTTATTCCATTACATTACCTTCATCAGGATGAGGGTGTCCTTGTCCAATAGGACGTCAGCAGTGGAGGGAGGAAAATTATGGGGATGCCACTTACAAAAGGTACTGGCTCAAGGACGAGCACTTGGAGGGAGTACGAGGGACAGGCAAGAGGGAAAGGGCGGCAAGCGTCCCCAGTTAAGTTCTGGACGCTTCTCAGATCGAACTCCAAACTCGAACAGAGTGAACTGCTGGTCCGTGGCCCTTACACAGCTTCAGAGGATTATGCCTGGGCATCCTTATAGGTGGCTTTGTAGTTAATGCCTGCCCCGTTTTCTCTAGGTCACGCACGTGGTGAGATCACCTTCCCAGGTGTCATGGAGGCCGGCACACGTTCAGCTGCTATGGCCGGGCGCTTTCTCCTTTTCCTCCTTTGCCGGTTGTCCGCCTCCAGAGAGGATTTGCATCTTCAAAGGCTGCACCTAGGGATAAGGATCCCTGGCAGTCACTTTGAACAGAGGAAATATTAAGGGCTTACCCATATAGGGAAAGAGGGAGAGAACTGGTGAAGGGGCAAATGATACCCATAGTTCTTTTATTTAAAAAACAGGTTTTGACGTAGGAAAAACCTATTTTTGGTAGTCGCTGTCTCGTCCTCAAGGAGTCACCCCCCATGGTGTGCCAGCGCTCCCATGGTGACTAGACTACAGGTAGTCATCGACTTACGACGGCATTAGGTTCTGACAGAGCGGTCGGAAGTCGATCTCGTCGTAAGTCGACCAACCACATATGTACATGTAGCCTATTCTGTACCTACCGTATATTATCCATCATATATTATATCCTAAGTATGACTAGCCTACATATACATTTTATATTATCCAAAAATGTGCATGTATAGTACCTATTTTTACGTTTAGCATATGAAATCTTATCATGCTTGAACTCCTTGATTAATACTTACTTTTATTACTGTATTTAACATTTTTATTGTAATGCATTCAAACCATGTCTGGTCTGTTTACATTTTCTTATCCGCCATTTGCATTGCCAATCGGCTACACGATGACGTATTATTTACTTTTGTTTATTTATAGGTTTGAATTAAATACATACCGTGTTTGACGACGTATAAGACGCACTTTTTTAACAAAAAAAAATGGCCTAAAAATCCCCTGTCCTATGTACATAATGTAGGCTCAAAATTTAAGAATTTTGGCGAAATTATACATGAAACGTCACGTTGATGCGTAAAATTCGGTGTTATCCTAATAACCTATTAAAAACAAAGTTTATTATAATTATTTATCATTATCACACTTACCATCACCGCAATTACTACTGCTAGTATTATAATCAATATCTAATGTTGTTATTATGGGATATTTTCATTAAAATGTTAATATCATTATCGCTGTCTTCTACAGCGGACCGCCGCATTCCACATTTATAGATATAAACAGTTAGGTGTGCTGCCACCTATTGGTGATTATCTCGGAGCTTTACGGATAACAAGGCTTCGTTCGGTTCGTAGTTGGCAATTCCTGCTAACATTCTCTTTACGCATAACAACATGGCTTCGATCAATTGGTGGTTGACAATTCCTGCTACCATTCTCTTTAGGCATTGTAAGGTGTCAAAGAAACGAGCAGGTAAAAGTTACTGCTACTTTATTACAGATCCAGGCAGCTTATATTGCGGCCGACTGACGCCGGGCCGTGAGAGACAATGGAATTGACTGTGACCTGAGGTCGAAACAATAAACAATAATATACAGTGAACGAGTACAAATTACAATACAAAACATACAGAGCTACAATATGGATACAGTCTTGATGCCTGTGAATGAAGAAACATGTGATACACAATGTGTGACATTCGTATAAATACCATAAAGTAAAAATGATTAAAATGCGTGACCTGGCACGTTTTAGGCGTGACTAATTGAGCTTGAAGAAAATGGGAAGTCACCAAAGAAAACAAGCTCAGCGGAGACTTAATTAATGGCGCCACCGAGAAACACTATCCTGGCGCCCGATGTGGTGACTTTACAAATACTCCCCAAGACGAGGGGACGCGTCTGATTAATCCCCTGTATCTGCTGGGACGCTGAAGGTGCCGCGGCTCCTGAAGATAACTGAGGGGCCTCCCGCCTGTGAGGCTGCTGTTTGGGCGGTTCCTTCCTGGGGCGGCGCGCATGGGGGGTGAGGGCGTGCTGGAGTGCGTTTGGGGCGGAAGGGGTGCTGCGTCGCTGCCGGGACTCTCCGACAGGAAGGCGGGCTTTAGCCGGTCTATGGAAACCCAGTCGTTTTTTGCCTGGGAGTGCCAGCTGAACGCTTTGCTGTTCCGCTCCAGCACGCGAAGGGTCCCCTGTAGGGCTTAGTTAGTGGTGGACGGACGGCGTCGACTCTGATGAAGACGTGGGTGGCGGATGACAGCTGTGGCGGCATGAAGGTGGTTGCTTTGTCGATGTATGAGCGCCTGCAAGGCGAACTTGCCGCCACGCCGCGGAGCCTCTGCAGTGATGGGGAGTGGCGTTCATCCGTCACGAGCTCTCCCGCACCACGAGGGGGTTCCCCATAGGTTTGTTCAGCTGCGGATGGGGTGCCGTCGGCTCTGGGGCGGTCCTCAACCCGAGGAGGACCCACGGCAGCTGATGTTTCCAGTCCTCGGCGGTGCAGCGGGCCATGAGGGATGACTTTAGGGGACCTGTGGAACCGTTCAACCAGGCCGTTGGCCGCTGGGTTGTACGCTGTGGTGGTGTGGTGCGTGGTTCCCAGCAGTTGAGCCAGGGCAGACCACAACTCGGAGAGGAAAGCGGGGCCCTGTCGGTTGTGATGTGGTCCGGGACGCCTGGCGGCTAACCCAACTGGAGAGCAGGGCCTCAGCGCACGCCGCTGGCGGTGGCTTCTTGCATGGGTGTGGCTTCGGGCCACCTCGTCGAACGGTCTACCACCGTGAGGAGGTATCTGGATCCGCCTGATGGGGAAGGGGCCCGACGACGTCGATGTGGATGTGGCCAAGCGGCGCCTGGCTGTGGGAACTCGCCTACCCCCGACTGCGTGTGACGACCCACTTTACTGGTCTGGCACTGCAGGCACTGTTTTGCCCAGGCTGTGGCGTCCTTTGCACCCGTGCCAGACGAACTTTTTGAAAGCAGTTTGGCCGTGGTCCTGCCGGGGGGTGTGAGAGGCCGTGAATGATGTCGAATACCTGGCGCGGCGTGAGGCTGGAACCAAAGGCGGGGCTGGCCTGTGCTGATGTCACAGAGCAGGCTGGGGCCTCCGGGGCGAGGGTCACGTCCCCGCCACTTGAGGATGTGATGGCGGTGCGGTATGCTGGGGTTTCTGGGTCAGCGGCCTGTTCCCTGGCAAGGTCCTGGTAATCTACACCAAGCTGCACTGCGTTCAACTCGACTCTGGAGAGGGCGTCTGCTACGGGATTTTTCTTGCCGGGGAGGTACCTGACGGAACAGGTAAATTCGGCTATGGCTGAGAGGTGGCGCTGCTGTCTGAAGACCATGCGTCCCCCTGCTTCGTGAAGGCGTGAACCAGTGGCTGGTGGTCTGTGAAGATTGTGAAGGGCGTCCCTCCAGGAGGAACTTGAAGTGCCGAACTGCGCTGGTACATCGCGCAGAGTTCCCTGTCGAAGGTGCTGTAGCGGGTCTCTGGGACTGAGCTTCTTGCTGAAGAAGGCGATGGGCTGGGGCGCCGTTGATGATTTGCTCCAGAACAGCACCGCAGGCAACGCGTTACTGGCGTCTGTCGTCAGCTGGAGGGGAGCCTTGGGATCCTGGTGTGCCAAGGCGGTTGCCTTGGTGAGGGCGGCCTTCGTCAGGGAAAAGGCCTGCTGCTGGCTGGGTCCCCAAGACAGGGACTTCTTGACCTTTAGGACTTCCGTCAGGGGGCCGTGGTGTGCGCGATCCCGGGGATGAACCGCCTGTAGAAGTTTACCATCCCAAGGAACTCCTGGACGGCCTTGATGGAGGTGGGTGTCGGGAACTTGGCTACGGCTGCCACTTTCGATGTAAGAGGGCGGACGCCTGTCGGAGACACCTTGTGACCCAGGAATTCTGCTTTCTGGGCGCCGAAGGTACACTTGTCGAAACGGACGACGAGGCCGTTTTCTTGGAGGCGCTGGAGGACTGCTGATGTGTCTCTGGTGTTCGCTGTGAGACCTGGAAAATATGAGAATGTCGTCGACGTAGCAGACGCAGAATTTTAGGTCCCCAGGATGCTGTCCATGAGCCGCTGGAAGGTGGCCCCCCGCGTTCCTCAGCCCGAAAGGTGGAGAAGGCGAACACATAGGACCCGAAGGGCGTGATGATGGCTGTCTTTGGTATGTCCTCTGGCGCAACAGGTACCTGGAAATAAGATTTAAGAAGGTCCAATTTAGTGAATATTTTGGCCCCGTGAAAGGAGGCCGTGAGGTCTTGCATGTTGGGTAGAGGGTAGTGGTCGGGCTCTGTTGCAATGTTGAGCCGCCTGTAGTCGCCGCAGGGGTCTCCAGGAGCCGTCCGGTTTCTGCACCATGTGGAGGGGGAGGCCCATGGACTGGAGGCTTTCCTGCAGATGCCCATCTGTTCCATCTCCTTGAATGCTTTTTTCGCCTCCTGAAGGCGCTGAGGGGAAGCCTGCGGAACTTCGCATGTGTCGGGGCCCTTTAGTCACTATATGGTGGTATATGCCGTGCTTGGCTGGGGCCCCGGGACTTGGCGGCTCGGGCTTAAATACCTCAAGGAACTCCGACAGTAGGTGTGCATACTGGTGGGGGCGACGGCGCTGATGGTGGGTCTGGGTCCCGCCGTTAACGGAGAGACCGGCAGGAGTCGGTGTCGAGGGGCGCTTGCGCCCCACGCCGACTAGCAGGCCGGTGCGCCAGAAAATCGGCCCCAGGAGTGGGGTTCCCTCGTCGCGACGATGAAGTCCCAGGAGTAACTCTGGCCAAGGATGGAGATCGACAGGAGCCTGGTGCCGTAGGAGAGGATGGGGTTCCGTTGGCGGCCGTCAGAAAGCGGCCGGTCTGGTGTCTGGTTGCGGTCCTCTGGGATGCTGGGAAGACCGACTTAAAGGCTCCTGTGTCGACCAGCATCATCCTGCCGGAGACGGTGTCGCGGGACGTAAAAACCTACTGTTTTTGAGGCCCTGGGTTCTTCGGCTGCCATGGCGGCCTGTCCTGCTGGCCGCCACCCCCGTTTTTGAACGGTTGAGCGAGCAGGGCGGCAGGCAGTTTCGGGCGCCCTTTCCGAACCACTTGTGGTAGCGACAGAAGCCCGGGGACCTCCGTCTGCTGTGGTTCGGTGGACGTCTGTTGGCGATGGCGTTGACGGGCTGCTCTCGCCCTCTTCAGGCTGGACGGAGCTGACCGGCTGTGTGGCCGGTTTTAGCCGCTGTGAAGCCTTGACGGAGTCTGTGAGGTGTTGTGCCGCCTCTATGAGGTCCTCGACAGGCATGGTGTAGGGGTGAGCGATCTGGTTGCGTACCTCCGGGAGGAGTTGGCGAAGGTAGATTTCCATATGAAGCTTATCTCCTGCCGCTTGTTTGTGCCACCCAAGTCTGGTATTGACAGGAGATCTACGACCATGCCCCAGCGTCTCTTGGATTGAGGTCGTGGCGTGGATTATTGGCAAGGTCGATAGCACGGGCGGCCCGCTCGGCGATGGGCAGGGAGCAAGCTTCGAGGAGGAACTTTTTGTGGTGCTGTATGTGAGGGTGTGTGTTTCGGTACTCGCGAGATGAGTTTTCTGTACACGTCCTCGGAAGGGCGTTGAGCACTGTGTCGGCCTGTAGGATTTCGTCCGTGAGGTCCGCGATTCTGAAGTGGCTCTCCACCCTGCGCAGCCACATCGATGGGTTCCCCTGCGTGTTTCGGCAGCTTTACGGTGAGGGCGCCCGCGATTGTGTTGCCCGGCCGTCGTGTGTTCGGGCGCTGGTGTGGAGTTGCGGGAGGGCCTCGATCTCGCGGGGCGGGCGGCTGTGATGGGAGGTAGGTAAACCTCGAGTCCGCGGGGTCAGCGTTTAACTGCATGAAGGAGGGATATCCGCCCATGCTCGCTCCTTTGACCCCTTACTGGAGTGGGGTACTCGCCAGTACGCACTTTCATGCGCCCGTGTGGTTCCGCCAGTGACGCTGGTTACAGCGCCGTGTTTAGGCCGCTAAGGCGTTTTGGAGAAATCCTGGAGCCAAGACTGAGTCGCCCGTGTGAGTCCGCTAATGGCTCCGGGATACTCCGGGGTCACCACTGTAAGGTGTCAAAGAAACGAGCAGGTAAAAGTTACTGCTACTTTATTACAGATCCAGGCAGCTTATATTGCGGCCGACTGACGCCCGGGCCGTGAGAGACAATGGAATTGACTGTGACCTGAGGTCGAAACAATAATATGCAGTGAACGAGTACAAATTACAATACAAAACATACAGAGCTACAATATGGATACAGTCTTGATGCCTGTGAATGAAGAAACATGTGATACACAATGTGTGACATTCGTATAAATACCATAAAGTAAAAATGATTAAAATGTTGACCTGGCACGTTTTAGGCGTGACTAATTGAGCTTGAAGAAAATGGGAAGTCACCAAAGAAAACAAGCTCAGCGGAGACTTAATTAATGGCGCCGCCGAAACACTATCCTGGCGCCGATGTGGTGACTTTACAGCATAATAACAAGGCTTCGTTGAGTTGATACTTCGTAACTTTCGTGCTAGCATTCTCTTTTAAGAATAATAACATGGCTTTGTTCAGTTGCTCACGAGACTCGAGCCGTTACATGGGAAACATTTTTACTTATTGATTTTACCCTTGATTGCATACTTTTGTAATATATAATGGATATATATAACATATATTACCGTAGGTAACATCTTTATTAATGTTTTTGTTGATTCTGCCAGTAAGAAACGATGTTTACAAATGAATGTGTTGCAATCTATTGGTAAACCTATGAGGTAGCTTTCAGCAGCAGACGAAACATTCGATCGTAGTAAATGGCTGATTGTATAATACATATTTTGATAAATATAAATATGGTAAATAACTTCTTTATTAATGTTTTTGTTGATTCTGTGGGTAAGAAACAATATGCATATGATAACGTAATACTACAGTTTTTACTTACCAAAATCATATGAGCATAGGCTAGAAACCTTATTTTTTCCCCTCAATGTCCTGCTGAAATTGGGGTGCGTCCTATGCAGACATGCGCATTATAAGCCATCAAATACGGTAATTTGTTATTACATTTGATTTATTTGCAAAAAATAGAGATACAAAATACATTACAAAAATATGAATCTCTTACCATTTTCGAACGACACAAACACACAATGCTGCCAAAAGCTGAGCATCTCTCGGATATGAGCGCGCTGCGGGTAGCGGGAAAAAGTATCGTCGCTGTGGCGCTCGACGTATTTTAGCAAAATATAAAATTAAATATTATTATATATTATTATATTGTCGTAGCCGTCGTAAAGTCGGTCAGTCGTAAGTCGCATAGGTCGTAAGTCGACGACTACCTGTAGTATCAAAGAAATATTTTTCTAGCCTGGTCTTGTAGCCAGGTATTGTGTCGTAATGAAAACACTATGACACGTGATAGAGTATAATGGACTCAAAGATAAGAGGGCATTTTCCCTTATCTTCAGAGAAGCTGAACCCAGTTTTTCCTACGTCAAAACTGCAAGAAGTGACTGTTGAGCATGCGCATCTGCCATCTTGTTTACGATCGGGCAGGCAAAAAGACCAGCTCCATTACTCTCTGCTGGTCAATGTAGGATTATCCCTTGCCTAAATCCCATGCCTTTTGTCAGGGAAGTGGGAGGGTTTTGAGGACTCAACAGCGACTACAAAAAATAGGTTTTTCCTACGTCAAAACCTGTTTTTTGATAGCGTAGTCGCTGTCTCGTCCTCAAGGACTTTACAAAAGAAATTGACAGGTGACAAAAGGCTTAAGCTCTTAAAATTTTAAATCCCAAACAACCCAAAGAAAAAACATTTATGGTCCGAGGTCAAGCCAGAAGTTTCAAGCCCCATTCCTTACTCTAAAAAACCTTTTGGGGTTTTGGAAACAAGAAACGAGAAACTAAACAAGAACTTGCATTTTTAGGGTGAAGTTCTGTAGTGACTTACCTAAGTATGCTGGGTGTGGTTGCAGTCTTTTCGTATCTTTCCCAGCATTAGTCAGCATACTCACCCGTTAGGAAGACCCCTGGTTTTCTGCTGTAGAGCCTATGGGGTCGGGACTAACCATACCACCTACTGACATGAAGTGCAGACGAATTTGTTCGAGCTCATGGCAGTAATGTTTTAAGAACACTAGTCTCTGATGCCCTACCTGTACTTTCAGAGACTCCTTCAAAGGAGACATTTCTGAAGAAGGCCAATGATGTACTTACTTTCCTTATGTCATGTGACCTGGAAAAGGAGTGTGGGTTTGCTTTTTTGATTAGGGACACTTAAAATTATTCTTAGCCCTTGTAGAGAGTGGTTTATTCGTGCTAGGGTGTAGGAAAATCGGACCTTCTGGGATGTTTGCCGTGACCTCTAGGTAAACGTTAAGTACTTGAACTGGGCATAATGTTTTGTCTGCTAAGTTAAGTTTCCTTATAAGAATTGGAGATTTCCTTCTTAAAGGATCCTCATTCTTGGCCAGGAATGATGGGCCTGGGGACAATAATAATTGATTATCAACAGTTTGTGTGATATACCGTCCCCGTCGAAGAGAGCCCAGTTCACTAATACGGGCCCCTGATGCTAATGCAATTAGGAAGATTGCCTTTTGTAGCTTGTGAGTTGCGGTTGTATTTGGTCCACTGAACTGAGGAGTAGATAGAAGTCCAAGTACCTTGTTCAGGGACCAAGTAATTGGGAGTCTTCGGGAGCGGGTCTTTGTAGAGCAAAAGACCGTAGGAGGGAAGTAACAACTTCTATGCTGGAGTCAATCCCAAATCCATAAAGCAAGGGTTCTGATAATGCTGTCTTGTATGACATGATTGTTGTAACCGCAAGGCGTTTGTCTTCAAAAAGATATATCATAAAATTTAAAAGTATTTCTATAGAAATTTCAACTGGGCTCTCAGCATGGATATAATCTAACCATATCTTCCATACGGACTGGTATTGTCGGATAGATGACGTCCGTAACTTTTGCAGTAGGTACCTAGCAATGTTGGGTGAGTAGTTTTCACGGTAGATAATGTTTAAAAAATCCATATGTGAAGGTCTCGGCTCAGAAAGGAGGATGTGTAAATAATTTTCCCTCCTACTTTCTGGGATAGTACAGCAGACGACAGTGGAACTGATCTTTTCGCCTGCTGTTGAAGTGATAGGAACCAATGTCTGTTTGGCCAATTTGGGCCTAATAAGTAAGCTGTTCCTCTGAAGGTTAGGAGTTTGCTCAAAACCTTCGAAATCTAAGACAATGGCATTCTTTTGTTGTGGCTCCCCAGAAATGAGTTTTATTTTTATATCTCTTACTTTAATATTATTTATGGCTGGTGAGGTTGCTGGGAAAGAAGGTGCCTTCACTGCAATGCCGAAAGAAGAAAAACTTGCCTATACAAGGCAGATGGTTGTTGTAAGTCAAGAAAAATCAAACCAGAAGAGTTTCTAAGTTTGGCAAGCAGAGGGAAAGTCACTGAACTGTGCATTCTGAAGACGGCTAGTTTTGGTTTTCACACAGTAAATATTAAAAGAGAAAGGCTAATAGGAGGTACATGACCATCCTACTTGAATTCAGTGGCCAAAGTGACTGAAAAGCCATTGACTGAGAAGGAAGAGACATGATGAAGCAACCCAATAATGAAAGCATATTAAAAAAAAAAAAACAGATCAGGTTAATAGAACTTTTAATAATTAGGATGAAGAAAAGAAAAATTATTACATCTGAACGCCAACTATATTCATTTAAATGAATAGCATTTTTCCAAGATATACAATTTGAAGTCTTTTTATGTTGATATACCTCCAGTGCACACAAGGTTGGGCACCGAAGCTTTGTAACCAGGCTGACCATCAGCCTCAACTATCCCTTTGATAAACAGCAATAAATATGAGGATATTTAAGAGGTGGAATTATAATAAATCATCGCATACACAATTTATCCCAAAAAATTGCAATTTGTTCTTACAAGAATCTAAACCTTCATTTTTATGGAGCACATTCTCCTCTAGCAATGCAACACAGAGAAATGAGAGGGATTTTTCAATGGGTTAGATATGAAAGAAGTCTAGAAGGAAACTGGTGAAGAGAGAAGAAAATCACAGAAAAGCACCAGAAACAATGACATGAGCAAACCTCAAATACATTTCAAGACTGATCTGGCTTTTCCCACACTAACAGGAATTCTGCAGTCTCATCAGTGCATTATTATTATTATTATTATTATTATTAAAGCAGTTTAATCAGACCACTGAGCTGACTTTCAACTCTCATAGGGCTGGCCCAAAGGATTAGATAAAAATACCAAGTCTAGGCTTGAGGCCAAGCACTAGGACCCAATAGGTCATTCAGTACCATAATGAACGAATTAAAATTAAATTAAAATTAAATTAAAAGCTGCACATGGGCACATGTTCTCATAATGGGACACATTCATACAATAAATACATTTACTCATGTTTCCTTACATACACACTAGAAAGGTATATTAAAATTCAGAATATACGTCAAGTAATATTTCAAAATTTAGTGTTTTTTTTAAATTTGACAAATGCTATAAGGGTTTTCATGCTTTTATTATTTAATTATTTTTATATTTTATTAATTAAATCATAGTTCCCCATGAACATTAAAATCAGAACGACTGAAAATGCAAAAGATTTTGACAGGATTTCATTCATTGATTTATCCCCAAAAGTTGACAGTCGCTGTTGGTCATACTTTGGACACTTACAAAACACTCGGGAGCCGGGCCACGTGCAATGCTCATTAAGTGTCCATGTGTCAGACAGGTATGGCCTATTCTGAGACGTGTTAGAATTACTTGTGCATCTCTCTCTCCATGATATGATGAACTCCATTTTTTATCATTAGGTTTTATTTGCTTCAATTTATTACTTTCAGGTTCTTCATTCCATATATATTGCCATTTATTTATGAAACCCACTTTTATGTGTGTTACATAATCAGTAACAGGGATATTCACATTTGATCTTGTCATGTGGGTTTCTTCTTTGGCTTCTTTGTCTGCATCTTTACTTTATTCCCTTTGATCCCTACATGGGCGGGCAGGGATCCAACATATTTCTACATTTTTCCACTATTATATAAGTTATGGAGAAATAATTTAATTTGTTGTACTATATAATTTTTTGACTGGTAACTCTGAATAGCTTATATAGCGCCTCTCGAGTCACTAAAAATCACAAAATTATTGAATGATGTTTCTTTAATTATTTTTATAACTGATGCAATTCCACAAAATTCTGATAAGTTTTGTCTTCAGACATTGCAACATATCCCACTCCACGCTCTGATTTTAGATCCATCTGTATATATTGCGTAATGTGGACCTTTTCGGTTTATATGCTCTATTGTATGCTGTCTACGGTGTTCTGGTGTATGTGAGTTACTTTTTGATCAAGACTTCAGGTGCGTACAAATTCTCATTTTATTCACCGTCCAGGGAGGAGGTGGTTTTACTATTAAAGGCAATTGTATACTGTATTTATATTCAGCGACTCAAACAATCTTCTAGCTCTAACTGAGAAAGGTGGTGGATGGTTGTTTATAAATACATCTCTTAATTCAAATAATTCTTTTGCTGGAGAATCACTTGTCTGAATTCTTAGAGCACTTTTCATTGTTATTACCTCCCTATGGAGAGACAGAGGCAGTTCACCACATTCAACTTGTAAAGATGATTTCGGTGATGATCTAAAGGCTCCTGAGCATATTCTAAGGCCTTCATTGTGAACAGGGTCTAGCATTTTCAGCGCTGCGTCAGATGCTGAGCCATATACGTACTTCGCTTCCATAATCAATGATGGACAGATTATCATGCTATGTATATCTTAGTTTAACAAGACCACTAAGCTGATTAACAGCTCTCCTAGGGTTGGCCCAAAGGATTAGATTTATTTTATGTGGCTAAAGGATTAGATTTATTTTATGTGGCTAAGAACCAGCTGGTTACCTAGCAACAGGACCTACAGTTTACTGTGGAATCCGAACCACATTATGACAAGAAATGAATTTCTATCACCAGAAATAAATTCCTCTAATTCTTCATTGGCTGGTCGGAGAGTAGAACGCTGGGCCAACAGCATGCTAGCCGAGAGCTCTACCCACCCCTACAATGAAGAACTAATGATGGAGAGAACTGTTGCTTGATACAGTACAGTAAGGGTATGTCTATCGGCTCCCAAAGTAGTGTCCGATAGTTTTCTAATTAGATTTAATGCTCTTTTACATTTAGATTTTATGTATGTAATGTGGGTCTTCCAGTTCAAGTGAGTACCAAATAATGATCCCAAAAATTTTGCTGTTTGGCCAATTGGTATACTATGGTTTCTGATTTTTAAATCTATTTCTTTACCTTTTTTCCACTTTTTATTTTTATAAAACATGATTGCTTGAGTTTTATCTATGGAAAATTTAAAGCCTACAGACGAGGCCCATCTATTTTTACTGTGCTTTTATTAATGATTCGTTCTCCATGTTTTATTCGAGATGCTGAATAATATAAAGCAAAATCATCCATATACTGGTTACTTTTAATGGCAACAGGTAGATTATGACTGATATCATTAATTGCTAAAGTAAACAGTGTGCAACTAAGGACACTTCCTGTGGAACACCATTTTCAAGTGGAAATGTTCTAGACAGAACATCATTAGCTCTCACCTGAAAACTGCGATTTGTCAAAAAGTTTTGTATAAACCTAGGTAAATGTCCATGGATGTTGTTGTTTTGTAAAGTTTTTAATATAGCATACCTCCATGCTTTTGTTCAAAACCTCTACATATATGGCCTTCTAAGTTAAGAGAGAGAATCTAATGTAGATTTGTTACACTGTGACCTAAACTGAGTGGGAGTCAAAATTTTATTTTCTCGAATGTGCCATGTTAGTCGAGCATTCACCATTTTCTCTAGTAATTTGCATAAGCAGCTTGTTAACCCTTAAACGCCTGTTGGACGTAGCAAACGTCGACTAAAATTGTCTGTTGAATGCCGAGTGGGCGTTTTGTAACGTCGACTACAAAAATTTCAACCTTCGGTCAACTTTGACTTCGACCGAAATGGTCGAAAAACGCAATTGTAAGCTAAAACTCTTACATTCTAGTAATATTCAATCATTTACCTTCATTTTGCAACAAATTGGAAGTCTTAGCACAATATTTCGATTTATGGTGAATTTTTGAAAAAACTTTTTTTCTTTACTGAGTATAACTCGAAAAAATTTCAGAAATTCTTTAAGTCATTTTGTCGTAATTTTTGCACTGTTTATATATTAGCTGTTACATAAAGTTTTATATATGAAAATGTGCGCAATTTCATGTACAATACAACAGAAAATAACTCATGGTTGTAGCTTTTATCAGTTTTGAAATATTTTCATATAAATCACGATAACTGCCAAAATTTCAACCTTCGGTCAACTTTGACTTGACCAAAATGGTCAAAAAAACGCAATTGTAAGCTAAAACTCTTACATTCTAGTAATATTCAATCATTTACCTTCATTTTGCAACCAATTGGAAATCTCTAGCACAATATTTCGATTTATGGTGAATTTTTGAAAAAATTTTTTCCTTACGTCCGCGCCAGAAATTCTTTAAATCACGTTGTCGTAATGTTTGCACTGTTTTATATTAGTCGTTACATAAAGTTTTATATATGGAAATGTGCGCAATTTCATGTAGAATACAACAGAAAATAACTCATGGTTGTAGCTTTTATCAGTTTTGAAATATTTTCATATAAATCACGATAACTGCCAAAATTTCAAGCTTTGGTCAACTTTAACTTTCGACCGAAAATGGTAAAAACGCAATTATAAGCTAAAACTCTTACATTCTAGTAATATTCAATCATGTACCTTCATTTTGCAACAAACTGGAAGTCTCTAGCACAATATTTCGATTTATGGTGAATTTCTGAAAAAAATTTTTTCCTTACGCTCTGCGCCAAGAGTAACTCGGCCGAACATCTCAGAAATTCTTTCATCATGTTGTCGTAATGTTTGCATCGTTTTACATTAGTCGTTACATAAACTTTTATATATGAAAATGTGTGCAATTTCATGTAGAATACAACAGAAATTAGCTCATGGTTGTAGCTTTTATCAGTTTTGAAATATTTTCACATAAATCACGATAACTGCCAAAATTTCAACCTTCAGTCAACTTTAACTCGACCAAATGGTAAAAAACGCAATTGTAAGCTAAAACTCTTACATTCTAGTAATATTCAATCGTTTACCTTCATTTTGCAATAAACTGGAAGTCTCTAGCACAATATTTCGATTTCTGGTGAATTTAAAAAAACATTTTCCTTACGTCTTCGCTGGTAACTCGGCCGAACATCTCAGAAATTCTTTCGTCTCGTTGTCGTAATATTTGCACCATTTTATATTAGTCGTTACATAAAGTTTTATATATGAAAATGTGCGCAATTTCATTTACAATACAACAAAAAATAACTCATGGTTGTAGCTTTTATCAGTTTTGAAATATTTTCATATAAATCACAATAAATAGAAAAAATTCGACTTTTGGTCAACTTTAACTCGACCCAAATGGTCAAAAACTGCAATTGTAAGCTAAAACACTTACAGTCTAGTAATATTCAATCAATTAGCTTCATTTTTCAACAAACGGGAAGTCTCTAGCACAATATTTTGATTTATGGTGAATTTTTGAAAAAAAAATTTTTAAAATCAGCAAAGAATTTAAATTCATGCATCATTTTGTGATAATATTTTCTCTGTGTTGCTTTGATCGTTTTAAAATTTGTTATATACCAAAATCATTGCAATTTAGTGTACAATACAACTAAAAAAAATTAAGTCATTAGCTTTAACCGTTTTGCTTACAGCGCGATTTGTATACAATTATATACAAGTTTTTTTTTCGCTGTCATATATTCCAATATTTATATATGATAATGATATTTTTTCATTTCTGATGGTTGCATACTAAACTTCAGGCAAT
The DNA here is from genome assembly GCF_040412425.1 of Macrobrachium rosenbergii. Lineage (NCBI taxonomy): Eukaryota > Metazoa > Arthropoda > Malacostraca > Decapoda > Palaemonidae > Macrobrachium > Macrobrachium rosenbergii. The sequence goes on along the minus strand of NC_089792.1, from coordinate 33,483,257 downwards.
GACAAAAAAAATGAGCCAAAAATGAACTCTTAATCTTAAAAACTAAGCGTGCTGTGATTTTTGAAAAAAACTTTTTTTCTGCTTCAAAAACTCACCGAACGCCGCCGGCATACGGAGACGTTTTTGTAAATAGGGCTTCAGCGTTAAAGGGTTAAAGAAATTGGTCTGTAATTATCTACATTACTAAGATCTTTTCCAGGTTTGGGATAGGAATTATTACAGCCTTACGCCATTCATCTAGAAATAAATTTCGCAACCATAAATTATTATAAAACTCTAATGAGTATGACTTTGCCAAAGGTACTAAGTGGTAGATCACCTCAAAACAAATACTGTCACCTTCAGGAGCAGATTTGTTGCTGTTCGAGAGAGCAAATACCAACTCTTCCATATTAATTTTCTATTATAATACAGTAATACTTCGATCTTACACGATTCGAGTTGCGCGAATTCACACACACATGAACTTTTCACTGGAACCTAACTAATGGGCATACGCGACTTTTTCACAGACACACGAAATTCTCAAGAAACCCTGCAGAAGTGGGTGTTTAATTTTTGAAGTAATTTACAAGTTTTCATGCTTTTATGTGTAAAATCTGTATGAAAAATTCATTTCATTCTTTTATGTGTAAAATCTGTATGAAAAATGCATTTCATGTTTTAATGTGCAAAATCTCTATGACAAATGCATTTCATGCTTTCATGTGTAAAATCTGTATCGAAAATGTATTATTTTTATTTTTTTACATGCATAAATATGATGCAAAGGTAATTTCAGCACATTCACTTAGTGTACTTTTACAAGATGTGATACCCATTTGCAAAGTTACTGCACTTTTCAAAGATGATACCCCTGCAGAAAATGCTTGTTTAATGTTTGAAGTACATTTATAAGTTTTCATGCTTTTAACTGTAAAATCGATATGGAAAATTTATATTTATATTTCTGTACATGAATATCATACAAGTATTATGCCCATTTGCAAAGTCTTTGTCACAAGGACTTTACATGACCTTGAGATGAGGTTGTTCAGTCGCATTCATTTGATAAAATGAATTGGTTAATGTAATATCAGAGATGTAACTAAGAGTTGTATAAGTGTCATTCTTTGAAAATTACTCTGTTCACCTCTGAGAAAAGTGCTGATGCAATCTGTATGTGCATGTAATTACAGCACGTTCAGTTGGTGTACTTTTACAAGATGTGATACCCTTCGTTACTGCATTTTTCAAAGATGATACCCCTGTAGAAAGTGCGTTTAATTTTTAGTTTTTTGTGTTTTTAGGTGTAAAATCAGAATGGACAATTTGTATTTATATATTTACATAAATACGATACAAAAAAGCAGTACAGTTACTTTATTACAGTATCTCTCTCTCTCTCATTCGTCATTACCTGTACAGTATATAATTTTAAATTGATTGAATTTTACCTGTACTGTACTACCTTCTCTACGAACATTATGTACGTTTTTCGATATTTTATGGAATTGTACTTTTGTTGACTGACACGACGTTTTGCCTAGTGACGCAAAGAAAACGGCTTTTACTCTAAGTGACAAAGAAAACGGCATCCCATGAATTAGGGGTAACATTAGTATACGTACGCACCTACTGTAAATGCGCTATTATGAAACTGTGCAGTACTCAATTTTTATGTCAACCATTTACTGTGTTCCTTTTTTAAGGATAATAAGCTAAATTTTAAATAAAATTACACGAACTTTAGATCATTTAAAAGTTAGCTTAATACTTTGTAAGCATATTTAGTACTTAAACTTTGGAAATAAACATTTATTGCCATTTTTAAAGACCATGCCAAACTTACGCGAAAATTCACCTTGCACGAGGGGCTCCGGAACCTAACCTCGCGTAATTTCGAGGTATGACTGTATATATCTTCTGTGTTACATTACTTATTTCTTTAGTATCAAGTATTCTTTTCCTATCTTTTATTATGGCATGTATAGGTGGTTTAACATGGGTACCACTTACTTTCCTGAATTTTTCCCATATTTTTTTTAATGGGAATATCATAGAGAGATGATACATATTTCCTTCATGAAATAATTTTTCCTTAAATTACATCTCTTTTAAATTTTGCAGATATTTTGTTATACAGGCAGTCCCTGGTTAACGGCGGGCTTGGTCAACGGCGATCCGGTTTTACGGCGCTTGTCTAGTGCCAAAAATCATCACTTTTCGGCGCCGATAAGCCCTGAAAATCACCAAAAGTCACTGATTTTTGATTAGCGGCAATTTTCCGTTATCATCACACCCTCAGAAAGGAACCCCTGCCAATAGCCAGGGACTGCCTGTACAGATGTTTTAATGTATCAGTTTCTAATACTAATATAGTCATTTCCATATCCTTTGTCTTTGGTTTAACAGATGTTGCTCGAATTATTCTTGGTTGTTTCGTTTTGGGTGGTGTTCTCTCCAAAAGCCTTTTTTATCTTTAATTTCCACCCCATCATGACTTTCCTCTGTTTCTTCTGTAGTAGTATCATCATCTTGTGGTATCTGCATTAACATTTCAAATGAGTTGGATAAAATGTTACCCATATCCTTTTTGCCTGTTTCTTCATTCTTTACCTTTTTAGTTTTTTTCTGTAAAGCATTACAGTACTGTATTTTCTTTTTGAGATTTATTTTCCTGCGTTTTGTTACTTCTATCTGTATGTATTTTTGTTTCATTATTAGTTCTTGTTATCGAGGCATATGTAAGTTTCTTAGCAGGATCTTTGATTCCTCTCACTTTCAATTCTAATTTAGCCTCTCTTATAGACATCCCTGTTCTTTCTTGTAACATTTTCAATTCTGTATTGTATATGTAATACATGCATTCTTTGGATCCTGCATGATCATTCTGCCCACAGTTTATATTTTACATTTAGGTTTGCTGCCATTCCATTGTGGCATGTTCTTATCCACAATGCGCACACGTGGTTCGACAATATTTTTTTGCATGCCAATATAGGCAGTCCGCGGTTATCGGAGGGCTCGGTTAATGGCGATCCGGTTTTACGGGGCTTGTCTAGCGACGAAAATCGGCAATTTTCGGTGCCGAAAATCGCCAATTTCCGCTTATCAGCGCCGATAATTGGGTATTGGCGCCCATACATACCTAACAGAGGTGCAGATAACCGAAAATTGGCGCTTTTCAGTGCCAATAAGCCCCGAAAATCGCTGATTTTTGGTTACCATCACACCCCAAGAATGGAACCCCCGCCGATAACCGAGGACTGCCTGTATTTACTACAGTTTTGACACTGTAGTGGCTTTGGGACATATGGCCTTATTTTTCTGTTTTGACCTAAAAATGTTATTTTTGGGGGTAGATCATGACCCTCAAATTTTATTTTTGTGATTTTTACATTTTCTTATTTTTTTGTTTATTTGGTATATTATATACCTCACAATCTTGGACTCTGGGATATCTTTTTTTAAAAGAGTCCAAGAGAATATTTTTTTCGACTAGTTTGTCATTGATCTCAGGAAGCACAATGGTACCCTGAATGCTATTCATAGTGTCATGCGTTCTAATTTTTACATTTATGTCATCCTGAGAATGACTCTGTTGTGGCTTCTATAAGCCACGTCTTTTATCTGTCTAAATGACATTTCTGTCGTTGAATGTGTGTTTAATAGGCAGTTCTCTAACTTTAGGGCTGAAATTTTCCGTTCTGTTTCTAAGGTCAGAAATCTTGACCAACTTCCACTTCCAAAGAGGGAGTCGAAGTGAGTCAAGGTTGGGTCAAGACGATATTTACTTCTTTTGGGTTTGTTTTGTACTGGAGCGTAAGGTTCCAGTGTAATTATATTAGTATTTTTTTCTGATTTTTTCAGAGAGAGGTTGTCAGAGCAGGTTCCAGCGGTTGTCAACTGTGCCGAGTTAAGTAAACCTTAGTTTAACCAGACCACTGAGCTGATTAACAGCTCTCCTAGGGCTGGCCCGAAGGATTAGACTTATTTTACGTGGCTAAGAACCAATTGGTTACCTAGCAACGGGACCTACAGCTTATTGTGGAATCCGAACCACATTGTAGCGAGAAATGAATTTCTATCACCAGAAACAAATTCCTCTGATTCTTCATTGGCAGGCCGGAGAATCAAACGCGGGCGGTTGCTACCATCAAAGGGCCCAGGGGTACTTAAATCTTTAACACTACTGAGCATAAAGATTGAAGTACAGTATATACAAAAAAATTTTTTAAATAAACAAGCCTGAAAACCTTAAAAAGATATCACCTCCTTTTAAGAAGTTTATTTTTCCACCAATGGCACAAGTAAGAACGACTCCCAAACGTCCAATCCCTACCCTACCCCACAGGGGATGGCACATCATGATTAGAGTGACCCAAGTGTAAGCCAAACCCGCTTGCTAGGACTCACTATCCTAATCATGTTATGGGCAAACCAGAAAGAATGCCGAGAGTCTTATCCCCAGAACCAGACCACCCTGGATTCCGTGGTCCAGCCCCAAAGATAGTTCCACCTTTGAGCTAACAATGTGATAACTCTCAAGTCCGAACATTATTGGGGCAGTTGACAGTCCTACCACATTTCTAACTATTTAGCTTCGGATATAAACCCATTCCCAGCATGATATTTTTTCCTATTTATCAGGTATAATAAATTTTAGCTCAAGTGGAAAATTCCAAAAAATTAATCCAAATAAATATATAATGGTATATGGGACTCTTGGACTCAATACAGGGAACAAATTCCTGGGGTTCAAGAGCACCCTCACCACATCAAGGTGGTCCCACATCGGGGGGGAGAAATTTATGGAGACAGGGACAGTGTTGGATAGAGGGAGGAGTGGACGACCAAGAATACCTGAGTAAAACATTGATCGTGTAAGACCAGCTTTTGATCGTTCTCCTATAAAGTCCATCTAAACTGCTGCCACGCACTTACAGCTACCACATTCAACATTGCACAAAGTCCTAACAAGAACTCGCGATTGTATGCTTACAAAGTGTAACTCACACAGGCACTTGAGCCAAACGATAAACCAAGGCAACAGGAGTTTGCAATTAACATGCTGGAACGAATTTCTGAGGATGAAACATTCCTCAACCGAGTTTTAGTGATGAGGTAACCTTTCATGTTTCAAGGAAATTGAACACACACATAATGGGAGAATCTGGGGGTCAGAACATCCCCATGTGACTAAGGAACTTCACCAAGATAGTTCAACACTGCTCTTCAAAAGAAGTGAGAAAGAGCTCAGCCCTGACTTGTTCTGCTACTGGAAAACATCCTCAGCCACAACCTGGTAGGAGAAGAGGCTGCAAAAGAAATTGTGCTACTTTAAAACTATGCTGGCCCACAGGTTCATAGGTAGGTGGGAAAGGAAGACCAGAATTCTTTCCCCTAACACCAGCAGCCTCTACAACTTTGGAATACCCTCCTCCAGGAGGTCAAGCACAACAAGATTTGTAGTGCTGACCAGAGGCTCTGCCTCAAACTCCTTAGCCAGTGCTTCAGGGAAAGAGACAGTGATCTATTCCCAGCAAAACAACTCAAAAGAGAAATTGTTCCTCAACCACCAGAAAGACACGGCCCCTCCACTGAAGCATAAAGGGCTGACACAGTAAACCAACCCGAGAAGGCTCACTGGGATGCAAGAACATGAAACCAACTCACAAGATACAGGTGACCAAGAATGGTCAATATCCTTGTCTACCACCAAGGACCCAGCTACTACACAACCCTGTATTTGTCCGCATAGCCAAAGCAAACGTGAGGGATCAGCCAGGTGCATGTCTAGGACTCCCTCCTTACTCACCATGCTTACTAATTATTACTCTGTTTGTTAACAATTACAATGATCAACCCAGCCTGCACATCAAAGACACTCCTATATAAGGTGAAGGTCTATACTTTATAGAAGCCAATACAAAAAATTTCCTGCCTAGAAATGACAGAGCCAATTGTTAATGCTTAGAGGATAAGCTCAGGAAAATGAACGGTAAATTTTGTAAACAGCTATAACTCAATAACTACCAAAACATACCACACAACTCTTCACTACAATATACAGTGAATAAACAGAAAAAGGAAAGCACTATAGTTAACAACTAGTTAGCCAGTTTCCAGTACCACTTAACTTAAATACCTTCACCCAAACCAATAACAAATGATGATAAAAGTCGAGTTATGTCCAAAATACCAAAATCACAAACTGGAATAATGCAAACACTGTAGAACAGCGAAATTTTCATGGTGATCAGAAAGTTAATGAGCCTACTCACATATAGCTGCACCTTATAAAGCCAGCAATCCACGAGACGACAAGCATGACTGAATGGTGTGTGCTAAATCAAGAATTCATTCTGTTACTTGCTAGGTATGCTGAAGTGAAAAAGTGGCTGAAATAAAATATTATTGAAAATAATGACACAATAATTATTAATAGGCGCTAGATAGCAATCCTCTGTGAAGTAAAAACTTGTGGAAGAGTGGAGAGAGCACTTAACAGCACTTCAGGTTCACAAAAAGAGTTAAGTGACTGATAGTAAACCAGGTAACAGTGGAAGATATTATAACAGGCATATAAATTATTAATAGGGCTATGAATAAATAAATCTAATAGCTAGTCCTTTGCATTTACTCTGCATTTTTCTTAATGTTCAGCATCAATTTCATGGAACCCGACTGAGCTTCAACTCCAAAGGTGAGAACACACAATATACGGCACTTACTTTCCTTACAGACTGCTTTTCTCCACAAATTTTACAAGTATATTTGGGTTTCTTGCAGACTTGTTGAGACTGGAATGACAAGCACGAAAAACATCGTACCACATGAAACTCTTGAACCATTCTTCTTTAGCTCTGCAAAAACAAAATAATAATAAAAAAAAGTAATGAAGTTTTCGAGGACGAATTAAAACAAAGATTGAGGTTCAACTTTCAATGTGTAGATTGGATTTCATTTCTATTCGGTAATGATAAAACATTATTCCTCAAAATAAGAGGATGTCCTGACAAGTTCCCATTTTTACAATGAACCAAAATTAAAATACTCATAATTAAGAAAAAAAAACAGAAAAGGAGCAAATGATAAAAATATAATGTGAATACTGTAAATCACTGGAAATTATTATTATTATATATATTGAAAAGGATGGCTGTATTATGCAAATTTATCTTAAACAGTATCTTTTCTATTTTCCTTATAATTTGCTTTTCGGGCTCAGCGATGTTGGTCAGCAAGTGGCCGATATTCATATTGGAAAAAGGATAGTGTGTGGAATGCGGGAAGTCTTTTGTTGAAATATCCAATCAGAAATCCTTCGTCGTCTGGATTCAGGTTCTACTTCAGGTACCGTCAGCACGTTTCAACCATCTCGTTGGTCGTCCTCTGGATGTGGTTGAAAATGATCTGGAGAAACAAGGCACTTGGGCCGATATTTATGGGGGGGTCTTGATCAGTGCTGAATTATGATTGGCTGCCCGGGGCAGGTCATCTCGGGCGGAGCCTTCTCTCCCATACTGATGTTCGGGGCTCATCTTGCGTGCGAGCGGCATTGTAGTGCTGGAGATGAATGGGAGAATTTCGATCCTCTGATCCTGAATTTTGATTTACTCATTCGCTATGAGGGTTGCTCGGTGCAGGTCTCCTGGCAGCCATGGGGAGGAGGAAGGTTTCCTGCGTAATGTTGAGGGTTGGTTTCTCTTTCCTAATATGCAATGCTTCCAAGAGGCGCAATCGGCGGTGGTCCGTAGTTCGGTCAATTATTTCCATATTCGTGATTACAGTAAACCCCCTTATTCACGGGGGATGCGTACCACACAACCCCCGCGAATAGCTAAAACCGGCAAATACTTGGAACCTTTCTAAAAAATGCTTAGAACTGCCTATTTTGATACTACAAACATACACAAAACAAACTAAAAATTCTTATACAGGTATCATCCTACTTACGTTGGGGTTATGTTCCAAAAAACCCATCGTTTGCTGGAAAAAACGTACGAAATACCAAAACGTATCTCAAACATAGCCTAGCCTACACTAGGGTATTCGGTACCATGTATACATTTATGGTAGCCTAGCCTACACTAGAAAGTATACTCTGTAGATACATGGTACAGTAATTATTATCAGCTAATTCTGGAGGTTCATGCAAAGAGACATGAAGAACAAGAATTAGCTTAGCCTACACTATGGTATATTATATACATATATAGTAGCGTAACCTACATTATACTGTACTATGCATTCCCATATCGTAATATACAAACGTCAACATAACGAATATGCATCTATTAAAATGTTATGCCTTGATTCACTGCATCCAATAATATTGAATATATTCTATTGCTTTTGTATATAAATTGCAGTCATAGCGATCAATGTTTTGGTTTGGAAATCGTTTATGCAGTGTTTATTTCGCCGTATTAATTTAGTTCAGAGCGCTTTTCTTGCTTCTGGTTAGCGTAAATGAATCTCTAGATACTTTATTTATATGGGGCAAGGTTATTTTTCGTTATAGGAAGTGTTTTTAAGTCGAAATATTACTAAAATATGTCTCGTTGTGAAATTAATTTATCTATTATTTTTGTTAATAGATGACGATGGCCGTTTGGGGGCGTTTGTTTCGTGGAGAAAAAATTTAAGATTCCGTTCGCTATTTTCACTTTATTTCATCGTAATACGAGCTTTACATATTTATAGTTTATCAGCGTAAAAATAACAGTAATGTGTTCTTTCATGCCCAGTAGTTTTGATTATACAAAATACTTTCTCCAATTTTAATTACGATCGAGTTTCATCCATGTTGCTGATGTACGATAATTTACAGTATACTCATTAGCAGCTTGAACATTGTTTTCTCAGCTTCAGCTACAACTTGCAGCTTAAATTTAGCAGTTTATTTCCTTGACGATCTTTTATCGATGCAGATAAGGGTAAAATGTAAAAATATAATCAGTTCTATATTTTACTTAAAGATTTTGACAAAGGAAAAATCTATTTCTGAAAGGCCCGTGTCACCGGTGAAATTCCATACCTAACCACGAATTTCTAGGTATAAATATTTGCTAAATATACCAGAAAAAAGCTTTCAGGAATGCTTTGGAGTTACTACCCTCAGATCGGCGTCTTCTATATTGAAGGCGTCGGTATAATAAGGAGTGAAAGTGAAAGAATCACAACCACAGAGCCACACTGATAGACATCATGTCAAAACCCGGGAAGAGCGAGAGCCATACCAGCTCCGCACTCCTCACCACGCCCGCCAGCGGCGACTCCAGCCATCTGAACTCATTCCAGACTAACCACCCCAGGCTTGGCATGTGTGCAAGTAGGAGGGTAAACTAGCTCCTGGGAGGTCACGCGGGTGACACGGGGCCTCCCTCAGAAATAGATTTTCCTTTTGTCAAAATCGCTTTTCTGAGCTCGACGTGTCACCGGTGAAAAATAATGATGATCATGCCAGACTGCAAAGCTACAAAACAAAAGGTGATCACTTAGGAACAAGAAACACGCTATGAAAAAGTAGATTTAGTATGATATCTCATCAGTAAAACAGATCAAATTACAGATAAGTCGCAAGATTAGAACACAACACACACCCAACAATATAATGGTACAAACAGGCAAATGTAAAACTAAATCTAAGAGCAATGCACAACCAAAGAATCGCCATCAAAATGTAAAGTATAAAACAAAATAAAAACAGCTCAAGTACCTCTAGGCTAAATCTAATACACAGCATATCAAAACACAATCACCAAGACAGAAATAATAACAATGGCAATACTATCATCAGTGCGCAAAGGAGCAAGGCAGTAAAGGCATGATTGATCAGGGGCTGAGCAGAAGAAATAAATGAGGCAGGCGGGCGGGGGGAGAAAGGATAAGGGGTTAAGGATAATTAAGGTGGGAAATGACACTCCACAGCCACTGCAGTAGAATTTCAGGGCTTAGTGATTTAGATAGTAAGCGTTTAAACACTAAGAGAGTGATTTCATCCCATATACTTGGTAAGTTCAATAAAATCCTTATTATGAAAATAATTGGTAGAGGTAGCTACACTTGGATATCATGAACCTTAGGGACTGAATCCGAGGTTGGCTTGTTTAATAAAATATAGAATTTGCTGTCTTATAGCGTTCAAGAAAAGAAGTTACACCTGATAAAAAGAGGACCCGACTTACACTGTGGAGTTCTTTTGGTAAGACTTCAAAGGTATAGACTGGACATAGGACTGGTCCTGTGGAAGAGCACCACCTTCCAGGGGACCACCTGTCCCTGAGGGTCTTCATTTTTAGCTAGGAACCTATGATCAGGGAAAGGAGGACTTCTCGGACGGGAGAAATCAATATGATCATCACACTCTCGCGAGAGCGATAGCTCCTGAAATTCTGGCACCTGAAAGCCAAGCTAATCAGAAACAAGGTCTTCATAACAAATCCAGACCAAAACATTGTGAGTTATTAATATCAGAGGCTAATTTCAGAACATCGTTAAGAACCCGAAGTAACAGAATGTGAAATATTTTGGCCTCAAGCAGCATACTCTGAGGATGGATGAAAAGTATGAATCTGTAAGGTCAATTTTAAACCATACAAAAATACCTTCTTTAAAAGGCTGATTTGCTTCTTATTAATAGTGGGGCAAAGAGGCCTTTTCAAACAATGATCTAAAGTAACGCTAGGTTAGTAGTCATAGTTTGAGCTTCAGATGCCTTCAAAAGGATGCTAATTTTTGACTGCTGAATCATATTGCCTGGCGTAAGTCCCTGTATCAGATTCTAGAAACAGGTATTGGGATCAATGTTTGCTCCCTTTTTGCAGCAAACTTTATAAAATCCATAAAGAAGCCAGGGCATTCTGAATCTTAAGGGAAGCTGGCTTGACACAGTGTTGGTTTGTACTACTTGGGTCAGTCTGGGTTTGGGTATCTGATGACCGCAGCAGGCTCCTGGTAAGGAGAGAGACAGTTGCTCTTCGGCCAGTAAGGGGAGCTACCAGAGCTAGTTGGCCCCGCCAGATGACCTGAGTTTGTGCAGTACTTTCAACAGCATATTTGTGGGGAAACAAGTAGATCCTCTCCCAATTGTTCCAATCCTATCGAGTCACCATCGCGTCATCGGCATGAGGTCAGGTTAAGAACCACATAACAGGGGGAAAACTTGTGATTTTTCTCCGTGGCGAACAGATCACTTGGAGTCCCGGAATCCGGCGGCAAATCCAATTGAACGATTCTCCGTCCAGAGACCACTCCGTCTCCAACGGAGTAGTCCTGGACGAATCCGCCACCACATTCGCACCGGCTAGGTGGGTGGCTGACGAATACCAACCCGTACTTATTACGCCAGTGAGAAGATAGCCATCATCACCTGATTTATGCGACCTGACTTGGAGCCACGCCCCTGTTGATGCAATGAACCACCACGGCTGTCAACACCAAGCCTGATGTGAATCAGTCGTAGTGAGTTTCTTTAGGGTTAGAAACACTGCCATAGCTTCCAAGGTGTTTATATGGAACTGTTAGTATTGTAGACCATGTCCCTGTACTTTTTTTTTGTTTTGGTGAGTACCTCCCCAGCAGCAATGAAGCGTCTATTGTGGATAACCAGAGCTGGAGGAAATTGAAGTGGGACCGACCCGACAGGCCCTTGACTGTGGACCATGGCGAAGCCTTGTCTTCAAGATCCAGCGAATTGAAGAGACCCTGTCTCTGAGCTTGACATTAGCTCGTCTCTCCGCCACACTCTGTTTATGTACTTTAATTTAGCTTTTAAGAGCAGTCTGTCACTGACTTCTTAGAACTGAAGGGAGCGAGAATTCTCTCTTGAACCGGCGGGATGCTACTTTGTCCTTCAAGAATTTCTGGTATGGTGGCTCTATCCTTCCACTGGACTGGCGGGAGGGGATAGTCTGTGCGAGACAGGTCCCACTGGAGACCCAGCCACTGAAACCGGGACTCCGGAGTCAGGCGGGACTTCTCCTGTTCAACGCTGAAAACCTACTTGATTCCAGGAACCCAGTCACTATGGCTGTAGCCTTCCGGCACCCTTGTACTGTTGGGCCCAGATTATCCAATGCGTCAGGTATGCTGCCAAGAGATCCCAGGACCAGACTGCTGAACAACTGTTTCTGCCAGCTTTGTAAAATCCTAGAGCTATATTGGGAACGAAAGGCATGACCTTGAAGAGTAGGCTTGTTCCTAGTCACAGAGAGCCCAGGAAGGGAGAGAAGTTCGCGCAACCGGGACCCGTGATAGTAGCGTCATGAAAAGGAAGGTCGATAGAGGTGGTAGCGGCTCCACTTGGCAGTAAGTCCGTACTTGAGCCACATTGCGCCAGAAACATGCCATTTGTGTAAAGATTTGAAATGCCGAGGAGATCTAGAATCTCTTTGCTGACTGGAATCACCTGGGACAGTGAACAGCCTGCAGAATTTGAGGTGCCTTACTTTGCTTTATTGCTCTCTTGTTGAAGCTCCGTCCTGAAAATCCTGGGAAGGGCTTTGGAGAGGGGGTGAGTAAAATCTGGTCAGGAGGATCATGGGCCCAGCTCCAACCCAGACCTTTGGACTAATCTGCCCGGGACTGAAGAACCCACTGGTCTCTGAACCAGTAAAGGCGACCACCTACCTGACTGGTCTCAGTGAGGAGGAGAGGAAGCAGGTTTGTTTTCACTCTACGTGCTTCCAGTTTTTTTCCCGAGAGGCAGATCCAGCCTTACCTCTGCAGGCTCGACCTCCTACCCCATATGCGCTCCTATTAAGGCCGTGAGAACCCCACGGCCCTCATAGGTATAAGGTTATGCAGCTAATGAGAGACATCTGAAAGTGCAGCAAAGGATTGGAGCTGGATGAACCAGCCTGCGATACTGTTAATGGTGAGCAGGAGGTGGAGGTTGGCGCGAACTGGGACCTTGTTCCACCGTCTGGTGTAGGGTCTTCTGTGCCTTCTGAAACGTTCCCAGACTTAGTCTGAGAGTTGCATAGTCAGAGGGTCTTTCGTTTTGAAGAGAGATACCCCAATGGGCACAAAACTCTGAATTTGGCTGGTGCTTCCTCAGGACACTTGCGACTTAAATCTTCTGGGAAGAGAGAGTTGTCCCCCAGATAGAACTCTTTACTTGAGCTTATTGGAAATATGGCAGATGATGGCACATCTGCAAAAATGAGTTTGTGGCAGTCCAGCACTTTTATAAAGTCGTAATACAGGTCTGACTGAAACCCTGCAACTGGGATTTAGCCAGAACAAAGCGGCTCCACTACAGGAAGGCGGTCGCTTCCGTCAGCACAGCAAGTTTTAGGGACCCAGCTCAGCGACACCGTGCCTCAACTCCGCCTTCAGGGGAGAGCTTCCGGGAACTTAGAGCTGCTCTGCACTGGAAAGTGAAGACAACGCAATCAGCGTCCAATTTACCTACTGTAAATGTGGACGGGGCGTCCTTCCAGAACTCCTCACCTCCTGGGAAGACCAGAGATGTAGAGTCTGTCTCCCTTAGCTGAGGCAAAGGTTTGCCTTCGAAGCATGCCTGAGCAGTTGCCAAAGCAACTTTGTTCAGGCGAGAAATTGAGACACCAACTTATCACCCAGAAACATGGTATGGACCTGCCGCCCAGAGGAGGGTCCAACTTGGTATTGTCCGCCACTCAGAAGTCATGAGGCAGGTGCGGCGGCCAGTCCTAGGGAAGATCACCGTCTCGCCGGGACCTTGTCTGGCAATATCCAGGCTCCCTCCGTCCTTCTTGAAGCCTGGATAGGGGGCAAGAGATCAGGTGGGAAGAACTCCAGTTCCTGCAGACGCCTAATGCCAAGACCCTCAATGGTCAGGTATATAGGTGCGGATAGCCACGAAGAGCAAAAGCGCCCGCAGGTTCCCTACGCCGAAGGAAGGGGAGGTCAGCAGTGTCAGGATCTTATTACTGGACGGCCCCGCCGGAGAAAGCGAAACCATATCCGCCAGCAGAGAGTCTACAGACCAAGCCTTTCCGTAATCTTGATGGCCTCAACCTCCGTGAAGATTCTCTCCAGTAACAACCCTGCAAATGCCTCGAGATTCAAAGGCAGGCTGGCAAGGAGGGCTGGGCTTGGCCACCTCTTTACTCACTCCTTGCGAGTGCTGGTTTGCTCCCGGAGGCCACAGGTTCAGCAACCGCTAGCTTCGGCAGAGGAAAAGGGGAGATGCCTTATGGGAAAGCCGAGGACTTGGCCCTTCGCCTTCCTGGCGTCTTCAACTTCAGCTTGGGGACCAGCAGATGGAGCCCTGTCCTTCAAGATGAAGACTTGCCAAACCCTGAAAATGAAGATACAGAGGGAAGATGGGGAATCAAAGGGTGCCCGCCCCCGGCTGCCTGCTTACCTCTACTACCACCTAGTCGGCTCCGTGTTCATCGGCTCCAGGTCCAAATTTAAGAGGCAGCGGCGTCCTCAAACCTCAGCGGCTGGGGTCCTCTTGAGGTGGCTGGAGTGGGTAGCCCGGATCTGCTCGATGGGCGCCAGATCGGGCCTCTGGCCGCCGCCGAGCGCCCGAGCGCGGGAGGTAAAAGCAGATCCTCAACCTCCCGTCGAGGACGCAAAGGCTTCCCAGCGGCCGCGTTCCTTCGAACCCAGCCACCATGTGTATGCATTGCATACGCTTAGCGCAGAGAGACTCTAGAGACACCTCCTTCTTGGAGGGGACTTCGTCTGACCTGAAGGAGAGTAGGGAATCAGGGCTAACATAATGTAACATAAAAGAACCAACGACATACAATATGACCACATATCGGAACTTCAAAACTAACATGAAGAACGGTGATAGTCAATAGCTTACCGACTCGTCCTGGATGCTTCCACACAGAAGCGAAGCAAACCTCACACCGATCAGGATGCCAGGCGACCAAGGTCATCCAAGCCGGGACCCGCACAGCCAGCGTGGGTCCGGCACCCATGCCGTGGGTTGATGAGAGGGTGGCGGTGCATCCTGCGAAAACCTCTAGCGCGCACAGTCTATAAATGTGAAAGCGTACACTGAACCTACCACTCTAAACTTAAACTGGCAGGCGCAGGTATTTTCAAACCATGCTACGGGTACTCAGTGAAGAAAGGAGCCCCGTCAGAGGCAGACCTGCACAAACAAAATGCTTAAATATGAGTGGTAAGCAGAAGCTCCGACCACGGAATGCTCCAGCTGGAACGATAGAGCTGAGTCAACGAACCTCACAAGGGATGCGAGAATAAAGCGGCAGGACAAGGTAGGATCACGGACTCTGATAATAGAAACAACATTATGTCTAACGGGTGAACGCCAGGAACAAAATAAATGTATATACATATATGGAAATACAGAGAGGATGGTAAACGTAACTGGTTAACAATACAAAAAATTCACATACTCAGTCCGGAACCACCCCTCCGGAGATCCCAAGCCTCAACCGCTAGAGAGACAATAGTAGGGTGAGGCTGCTCCAAATACTACACAGGACCACCGAGGGCGGAGTAGCGCCAGTCAGCCCAACTAAAGTATCTCGAGCATGCGAGCGGAAAAGGTGAGAACAATATCCTAGAATGCTTAGAAATCTCACTCAGTCTAGGAGGCGGGTGCGAGACACTGAGCCAAGCAAAGCTATCGGACTTGCCTGGGAGGGGCGAATCCCTCCACCAGGGAAAGCGCTCGGAGTGAGCGCCAGCTGACAATCACCCGCTTTTGAGAGATGACAAAGAGCTTGACCTAGGAGTAGGTGGGAAGGGGTTGGAGGGTAGGGATGAAGATGGGCCAGAGCAAGTAGCAGGAGACTGGGAGAATTCTTCACGCTCGGCTGCAGACACACCTACGCCAAGTAAATTAATACCAGCAGTGAAAGGTCATAGCCTACCTCGAATAAGGGAGGAAGGGATGGCGACCTGGAGCGCAGCGCGCTCGCCACTTTTACCTGAGGCGTAGCCCCCAGGACAATGGGGTCTCACTCTACAACCCCAAACAGCGGCCAGAAGAACATAGCAGAAACTCTCTCTACACTGCGATCCCCTCCTCACTAACTAACTCAGGTGAAAAGGGAGAAGCGCGGGGAGGCCAAAGAGATACAAAATACAAGCCTAACGTGACATAGGCAGGCTAAGAGGAACCCACTAACCGAAGTAACCAGATAAAAATAAATCACCATCACTAAAGAATAATATATATACATAAAACAATAATTTAATCTTGTGCTTGTAAAGCGCATAACCTAACCGAGAAGGCGACAGGAGTAAACAATAAAACCGTACCTGACCTTATGGGCTATAATCAAAGCAATAAAACACCTGATTAAAAGGCACCAGCATCACAATATAATTATAGCTAAAACTGTCAAAGGGAAAACATCCTGGGGTGAAGCGTAAGCGGAAAATAGCGGGGAACCTAATGAAGGAACGCCCCAATATCACGGTTCAATAAAATTAACATAGAGAAACACGAAACAACCCCGCCCAAGGCATACCAGGATGAATCGTAGAGGATAGCGATAAGTAATGTAAGCGACAAAGAAGCCCCAAACAGAACAAGCTGGATGGCGAATCTCACGGTCAACATGGCTGACTGGGGGCGCGCAGCATCCTTAACAACAACCACGTATAATATGAATATACAGGCCGAAACAGCCAAACTTATCATAAAAACCCCACAATAAGATGGTACTTAACTTGGTGACAGTAAAGCTGCTCGACGACATGCTGAGAAAAAGGCAAATTTAGCCAAAAGCACGAGCACACAGAAAAACAAATCGTGAAGATCACGTGCTAGAAATGGAATGAGTTCAGATGGCGCTGGAGTCGCCGCTTGGCGGGCGGGTGAGTGTGGGAGCTGGTATGGCTCCCCGCTCTTCCCGGGGGTTTTGACATGGGGATGTCTATCGAGTGCTCTGTGGTTGTGATTCTTTCACTCACCCTTGGTTATACCAGCGTCTTCAATATAGAAGGCAGCTCAATCTGAGGGTAATGCTCAGCATTCCTGAAAGCTTTTTCTCTGTATATTTAGTAATAATATTTATACCTAGAAATTCATGTTATTATGGAATTTCACCCGGGTGACATGGGGCCCGACTCAGAAAATGTCATTTGTGCTATAAGCTACAGTTGTGTTGATTACCATCTGATGGCTGAAATACCAGGTAAACAGGTGTTGTTACCCGACTTGGTTATAAGCAAAACAACTGTTTCTCGGTCGGTTGTTTATGTTAAGTATACCTTAGTTTAACCAGACCACTGAGCTGAGGCTGTACGCATTTACGCAAGAGTATAATGTTACTAACAATTCTTTTATCATTCTCTTTTACCTTTTTAACCAGAAGATGGGATAAACAGATAGAGGAAAAGTTGTCTATTGTAATTTGGCCTCTCTCCATAGCAGTTATGCTGCTGCCTGCACCTCTTGTGAGAATTTAAAAATATTTTATAAATAATAATTGTCTACTCCGATGTAATCGCTTATCCCATTGCAAAATTGAATTATGCATCAAGGTGAATTATCAGAACTCGAGCTTTAACCGAGTATTTTAACAGTTTTATCACAAAAAGTGCATTTAGTCATGAAAATGAGATGAAAATACAGTAACTAGTGAATATTTCTCAGTGAAAAATACCACGAACGGGCGAATTTTCCGTGAATAATGGGTACAGTAGATACGTTCCACAGAGAAATCCGTAAATGCATGAGTCCACAAATTGTGAGACCACGAATACGAGGGGTTTACTGTATATCTTTTCTTGCAATTCTCTGGTTATGGGGTGGTCCTGGCATAGTTAAAGATGGCTCCCTCTTGGGCGTGGCAGGAAATCCTCTTGTAGAAACACAAGGTGGTCATACCGATGTAAGAACAGAGGCATCCTCGGATGGAACGCAGAAATGCGGTATAGCTCAGTTTTTCTTAGAGTCCTGCTGAGAGGAGACTGGATTGTTAAGCATCCACTTGAGCTGCTCATCTTCTTGCTGCCTGTAAATAACCAGATGAATATTCTTGTGTTGAGGTCAATGGGGCTGACGTTGACTAGAGTGATGTTCTTGAGGCACGTTGTCTTCTTTATATTTATGATAAGAAATAACAATTTTTAAGTAAATTGTATTTTCCCTAACTATACAAACCCAAAGGTCATACATTTAAGAGGAATTACTTTCAGGCGTAGGCTGGAAACGGCTGTTAAACTCTTGAGCAAGGTGGTTAGGCAGTAACTACCGCCAGGTAGGCGGGGATACCCTCCTGCCCGCATGTAAACATTCCAGTTTGCCTTTCGGTCCAGGTTCAGATTAAGGGGTGGCATGAGGTGGGCATAAAGTGTCAAGGACCTCAGGTTTGTATAGTTAGGAAAAATACAATTTACTTTAAAAATTGTTATTTGTTCCGACACAATATACAAACCTCAGTCTCTATTGGAAGACTCTCACTGGTTGGAGGAGGAATCTGGTGAGTCTCCTAGCTGACTGGAGATTCTACACACCTGGAGTTACTCCTCTGGTGAAGAGCAGGAGTGCCGTGCCTCTGACATATTGATCGGAGTGTAGGAACTGTGAGATCAAAATGTAAGATACACAGACCTTTTGCATGAGTGAGAAGCGCTAACTCTCACGAAATGAAGCTGGAAGGATAGAGTCGGAGGCAGTAAGGAAAAGCCGAGATAGGGTTCCCTTATTGCCAGTCTCTCCTTCCTCCCCTTGCTAGAGGAAGGAGCAGAATTGCTCCTATGACTCTATAAGAAAAATCAAACGGAGTGCTTGATGTGTGACCTTACCGCATCAGTGCCAGTTCAACAACTGGATTTCGAGTCTTCTCTCCTAGGAGAAGTTGGAGGGCGAGGGAAGGAGGAGGAAGAAGCCAGTCACTCTCGAATCCTTATAAAGCTACAGAACCAACACCTTAGGCGAGATGCTACTCGTCCTCTTGAAGGAGCTGGGTAAGACAACACAACTTGTTGAGCAGCCACCACAGAGCCAAGGAAAAAGGGTTCCAACGAGGCTGTAATAGGCAAGACCGAAGGAAGAGACAGAGTGTGGACTAGAGACCCGCGTCTTGCTTTCAGACCTACAGAAGCTTCCAGAATGCGAGGATGGACCAAGCCATCGACCACCGTGACTCTCGGGTGAAAGGTACCAGTATCGTCGTGCGTCAGCTGCAAGTACCTCCTTCAAAAGTCAGGAGGAAAGATGTGTCCTTAGACACTTCTTCCTTAGGAGAAAATGCGTAGCGTTGGCGACATCCAGATTAGGAATGTCCAGACCTTTCCGGAAAATGCCACAGCTCAATAGGACAAGTAACGAATGATCTGGATCATCGATGCAAAGTCCAAGGAGGAGAGGAACAAAGAGAGGACTCGAACCGACAGTGGAATTGCCCAATGAGTTCAAGTCCACCTGCGACATCCGAGAAAAGTCGAGAGTATTATGATCCATCCCTGTTCTTCCATCTTCTGCATGAGGCCAGGGGGTAAGATGATAGATGGTCCCAAAGAGGGCATATCTCTATCCACAGGCAACTCGTGAGGCGAGTGCAGAGCACGGACAGGAACCAAACGAGAGTCGCATGCCGCAGGAAACAGTTCACAGGAGAGCACTTGACTGAAAAGCTTCGTCCGTGTAGCTAACTCTCGACTGAGAGGCGAAGGCTACTTCAGATAGAAGACTAAG
Source organism: Macrobrachium rosenbergii (assembly GCF_040412425.1). Lineage (NCBI taxonomy): Eukaryota > Metazoa > Arthropoda > Malacostraca > Decapoda > Palaemonidae > Macrobrachium > Macrobrachium rosenbergii. The sequence goes on along the minus strand of NC_089792.1, from coordinate 33,463,642 downwards.
TCGCCAAAGGGCCTACGTTCTTCACAAATGAGGAAGAAGCAGCCCTGAAGTGGAGAAAACCGAAATCCAGACTTGATGGCGACTCTGACCCGAAGAAGTTCCGACACGCGACACACCAGCGAAGGCGGATCCAGTCCATGGGACAGTACCCAGAGGACTTCAAAAGGGATATCAGCTATATCCGTTGCCGCTGTGAAAAAGCCTCAACAACTTTACCAAGGAAAGCTGGAAAGTCTCTAGTCCTGGACACACAGGGATGTACTGCCTCAAGAACGCTGGCAGTAGCCAGCTGCTACAGGAGGTTGGGTCAAGCGGAATTCTTCTCGATGCCCCTCGGCAATCAGGTCGGATGAAGAAGAATCTTCGTATTTATCTGCAACTCGGGGTGAGCAATGTTGCTGGAACCCTAGCGGAGCTCGGACAAATACAGAGGAGAAAATATCGTTTCGAGTTTTCACCAAAAAGACAGCATGCCTCAACAGGGCGGCCGCTGGTGGTATGAGGGCAAGAAAACCTCACGACTTGTGCAGGGGAGGCAGAAGGCGGTAGGTTTCTCAGTCAGCAGTCTCTGCATGAATCTTCGTGAAGAAAGAGTGAGCAGCTGTTCCGTCCGATCACACTCAAACCGGGGCCAGACGCCTGCAATACATCCCCTGGGAATGCATCTGGTTAATTGAGCTGTCCGAGTGTGCAGCTAGGAGCAACACTCAGTACAGCCTAGCTTGTCGAGATGAAACGGGAAAAAGCGATTGCCTGTTTGTCGACAAATGCCACTACTGTGGTTTTGTTGTTCGAACCAAACCAGTGAGTGCACTTAAAACCCATCCTGAAGTTCTCGGGCGGCCAAAGGCTGCCCGAGCCCAGGGCGGTGGCGAGAAGGTACTAATCGTCTCGGTCACACAAATTCAAGACAAGTCTTGCTTACCGGTGTCGCCTATTCCTCAATCACCTTCAGATCCGTAAGTAGACACAAGATGTGAGAGATATGCAAAGCATGATACGAGAGGTTCCTTTAATCAAGCATTAGCCTAACTCTTTCCTGCTACATCGAGAAGGAAAGAACGGGGTAAAAACAGACTTCCATTTTCCACCATGGGGAAAGCTTCTGCAAAGGGTGACCCAGGGTACCCGAGGGCAGTGGCTCTAGCCGGCGCACTTCCGGGCTCGGAGCACGGGAGAGGTGGTGGGATGAGAAGTTCAATGGAAAGAATTGCGAGACCTAAAATAGATACTTATCCTGAAAGGAATCCATTCCCAGGTCTCAGCAATGTCGCTGCCAGTTCCAGAGACTTCGATAAGTATCATTTAAGTCCAGGCACCAGCGCAGTTGCAATCTTCTTCTGGAGCCTGGGACTTCTTAGCTAAGGAGTTGAGGGCTGGCTTGAACTCAAGAGTGTCGAGTTGAGATGACTAAGACCCCAAAGTTCTTAGCCATTGTCAAAGAGACAAGTCAGTGCCCTGTTAGGAACCTTCATTACCGAGGGTATCCTGGCAAATCTCTGAAAGAAAGGCAGAACCAGTAAAGGTTAAGATTCCCCAAAGTCGGGGCCCAACTCGGACTTCTGAAACCGGAGATCCGAATTGGGACAAAGTCCTTCTTCTTACTTCAAAATTGCCCAAAAAACTACGATCGGCAAGTCCTCAGAAGCAAGAAGAATTCATATTCTGTCGAGGCAGAGGGTGGAAGCAGTGTCTCGACCTGGATTAACTCCTTGAAGAAAAGAATTCATCAGGTCGAAAGCTCTCGGAGAAGCAGGACCGCGGCGGTCCCCTGACACTCGGCCCCTCGGAAACTGCAAAGATTCGCAGTGATGAAGGTTATTCATTAGAGAGCCGCGGTCCTGTCCGGGGATCCTCGCGCCCGGCCGAATCGGTAGCGAAGTTCCCGGAGCGCGAGGCCGATCATCACTTGAGAGGGAGGACCCTCTCTGTTTCCGATCGTGAAACTCCTGTACCTCCCTTGGGAGACCTTGACAGATCCATGAAACCCTCCTCGGCTACCTGGTTATAGTACGAGAGAATCGGGGGACCGATACCCAAAGCACGCCAGGCAGCCAAACTCCGAAAGAAAGTTTCGTCGGAGCTCTCTCTCAATCTCGCGCCTCTCGTAACAACCGAGGGAGAAGGGCAGGTGAGAGAAAAAGGTATCCCCTACCTGTCCTGCCAGTATGATAAGCAGGAGCGGACGTGGCGATAATCAGCGAAGGAGATTACCACCGCGGGAAGGAAAGCATTGTGCCGTGGCAAAGCGCTTTCCTGGGAAGAGCAAAAAAAGTTCACTCGAACATGATCGAGAACCCGGTCGGAAAAACCGAGTAGGGCCGGGCCCGATCACGAGCGCGATCCAGCTGGTCGGTATCTGCGGTCCTGGGAGGCAGGGCGGGGCGGGAGGCGAGCCAGTCTGGCAAGCGAGTCCGTCGAGCCGAGCCAAAGGTGAGCGAGCCAGTCTGGCAAGCTTGATTGAGCGAACCAGTCTCGTAAGTGCGACCGAGGCGGGCGAGCCACTTGCGCCGACACAATCATAACTGGGCAGGCGGACGTATTTCGTCTGCCGACAATTACTCGTTTGGGCTCCGCTCGCGCCGAGGCGAGGCCTCAGTAGTTCAAGAAATTCTGTGTCTGCTATCTTGCATACTTTCGAACCCTAAAGTTCAAGAAACAGAGCGAAGCCGCCCGAAACAACGAAGCAGCTGGCGGGCAGTGTCGAGACACCACCTGAGCGTCGCGGCACGCACCGACACCTGGGGTGTCCCAGCAACCAGACACCTGGGTGTCTCGGCACTTTCTCTGCGTCCACCAATGCCACTCTCGTGGGAGAGCACTTTCGTGATTCATAAATTGAGCTACCACGAGACTTCAAAATCGGGAGCGGCTGCTTGTTTCCTAATAGATCGAAAGAGCCAGAAAGCACAAGAACGAACCAGTCTTAGAGCGCAGACTTCCAAGACTACAACTAGCGGTGATGACACTCGAGGAGGCGGCAGGCGTGGCCCTGAAATACAAGTCCACAGGAGAATGTAGAATCGGTCAAGCAGAGCTTGTCTCCCGGAAGAGAGAGTCAGTCCTTAGAAGTCCCGTGGACTCTCAAAGTGAATCTCTTCCTGCTTCTTCTGGTGTTCGAACCGACAGGATCGAGACACCAGGCTGAGAGAACCCGACCAAGCACTAGCAAACACTCGGGAGCACTTGCGGTGCTGGCAGGAAGAGGAACCAAGACACCTGGTCCTCGGCCTTTCTCTGGCACTGCTCGAACTGGGCCAGGAAAATCTCTCAGACCAAGGTCGGGATACTCGATATTCATAGAATCCTCAGAGCACTCAAAGCAGCTTCATGACAGCGCCCGAAGCAACCCCATCTTAATGGAACCTCTAAGACTTCGAAACGGGATCGCAAACTGAGGTCTCGCGCCCGCGGCTTTCCGAAAACACAAAACCCAGGGGGCTTTGCGAATCGGTTTCTAACCGAAGATCCGTGAAGAGCCAACGAGAGACCCACTGCCTCCTCCCGGAAGGGAGGCCCAGTCCCTAGGCCGATCCAAGGAGGCATCAAGGCAGAGAAGCAGCATTCCTTTCCTTGGCCGATGGGAGGTCTGTCGATTCTCGGGACCCCCTTGGACCTCAGGAGAGGGAAGGGGAGGCGCGGCAGAGAGGCGAAATCGAAGATAGATGAAAGAAGGCCAGCGGCTACTTCCCACAGGGCCCGGCTTCCTTCACCTCCACTCCGACGCATCTACTGGGATGGTGGACGCGAAACATGTCGTAACCTCAGGAGTGATCCGGCCAGGAACGCAACAGAGCCGCCCAGCCAGGACACCACCACCAGGAGATGCATGATCAGGATGGCGATGCAGGCCTACGGCAGCAATTCAGGAGGCAGGAGCTACTACGCGGCCAGAACATCCCCTCAACAGGGCGACTTCCTACATCTTCCATGACATCTTCTGCAGGATGGCGGACATCGTAACCTCTGGGGCAGCTGGCAGAGAGCGCGCGAGGCGGCCTGGAGCACGACCGCCAAGCGGCAGGAATGATCAGGACAACCCGATGCAGGAGCTAAGGCAGGTTAGGAGCAGAGGCTATGCAGCGCCGGGGCGTCACTTCCACAGCCGACTTCGCCCTTCACGCCAACATCTTCTACAGGATGGCAGACATACCGTGGCCTCCAGGGCAGCGGGCAGGAACACAGCGAGCTTGACCCGGAGCACGATCACTAGGAGGAAGAAAGCGGGCGCGATCAGGACATCCGATGCAGGAGCTGCGTTAGCAGTTCGGGGAAGGCAGGGCTATATGCCTGCGGACAGTATGTCATTTGAGAAGTCACCAGCAGCGACAGGAGGCGATCAGAGCGGCTGCGGCAGGGAGACTCAGGAAAACAGCCAGAGACTGTCGTCGGGGTTGACGAAACCTGCTGAGGGGAACAGCAGGAGCAGATGGACCGATCATACGAAGCATTGCAACAGCATACGCGAAGCCAGCAATGACAGCGGTCGATCTACATCGGCGGGGAACAAGTCAAAGCGATCCCGGCGATGGAAATATGTCATCTAATCCAGGTATTGTGATGCGATCGAAGCAACACTGAATGAATGTGAGACTGCTTCATGCAAGATATTCTTGATATATCCAGCCAGCTACTGCTGTATACCACGATGCTCACTGTCAGCCTGAAAGAAAAACAAAAGATGATTAGTAGAGGCTCACTCCCGCTACAAGAGGGCTACACAACCCCTACGCCCAGCGTTAGGAGGTACTCTGGCAGTGGCTCAGTATCCCAGGTCTTCACCCAGCGAAGAGAGAGGCGAAGGAGGAGAGAAGGAAGGCCCTACAGGAAGAAAAGGACGGAGAGGAGGCCGCAAAGGGCGCGTGGGCGAACTTGTCGACAACGCCACGTAACCTCCACTCCAGCCGCAAATCTCTGGCATGGGCGATAACACTCAGCATAAGTAGGAAAGAAATTAGTGATGCCTTACACCGCAGGAGGCAGAAGCCCAAGAAGGAACTAACTCTTACATCCCAATGGATGTAGAAAGTCAGAATATTCGTCCCCAAACTATATCTCCAGTACAGGGAGTAGCCTTCAGTATTACCCTAGGGCCACTGGAGAGAAGCATTACCCATGGATTCACGCTACTCCAGTTATGCCCTTGATGCCGTCAAACAAGACACAGGCAGGAGCGACACACAAGGTTATCACAAATCGTGTGTTTGTATTAACAAATATCAAACACCACGTAATATCATAAACAAAATACAGAAAGATCCACCGGGAAAATAAAGAGCTTAACGACAGTCAGGCGAGAGGAGCAACACGTCAGCAACGGCTGGCGGCGAAGCTTCAAACTAGAATATTTACATCCGGGCAGCCCGAGTATCCCGCCTACCTGGAAAGTAATTACTACCTAACCACTTGCTGAAAAGGTGCGGCCCGTTTCCGCTACACCTGTATCCCTAATGTAAGGACCGAGGTTTGTATATTGTAGCCGGAACAAACAAGCATTGGGTTTGTCTCATAGTCTATGGTCTCCTTCCTCCCCTTGCCCGCAGAGGAAGGAGTGGAGTTCTTTTCTATTAACCTGAGCGGAAATAGAGGCAGGAGCTCCGTTATGTGCTTACCTGCCTCGTCGCCCGGTCAGCATGTAGCAACGTCGCTCCCTGCCCGTGGGAAGAGAGTGTAGGATAGGAAGGAAAGAGGCCAGTCACTCAACATTCATTCTCCCAATTACAACCTTGCATTACAACATAGGCGAGATGCAACATGTCCGTTAGGAGGCCTGGATAAGCTCGCAACTTGTTGAGCAGCCGCCACAGGACCCAAGGAAAAAGTGTCCAGGACTTGTGTACAACATCTCGGGTGAAGAGAGGGAGTGGAGAGTAGTCCTATTAGGACCACATCAAGCCTTGGCACCTGTGGTCACCGGCTTATATTCTTCCGGAATGCGAGGGGCGGACCAATGCTTCTGCGGACCTCGTGACTCTCAAACGAAGCGTACCGTGTAAATCTTCCTCCTGCAGCAAGTCGCTCTCCCTTATTGTCTCATGAAGCCAGAAAGAGATGGTATTCTTGGACACTTCTTTCTTGGTCGAGCCAGTGCTAACGAAGAGTCGTTGACACTCAGGCCGGAGGTGCTGAGTCCTCTTCAGATAGCGCCGCAGCACCTTAACAGGATACAGTAGCATCTCGTCTGGATCATTACCTACAAAGTCCTCTAGGGAGGGGATGCGTGAAGGAGCTCGAACCGTGCGTCAGGGACGAGGGTTCAGGTCTTAGCTACGAAATCAGGATGAAATCGGCGTGGCGATCCCCATCCCTCGAGTGTTTAACATCAAAGGAAAGTCCATGAAGCTCGCCAACTCCTTACCGCCCGATGCCAGGGCAAGCAGAGAAGCGGTCTTGAGTCAGATCCCTGTCTGGCGACTCGTAAAGAGCTTATGCGGTGCACGAGTCAGGCTCCCTTGAAGCGACAGTCACATCACGCCCAGGGGCCTGAGATCCCTGGGTGGGCAAGACCCGTTGAAGCGTCTCATGAGTAGAGAAATCTCGAAAGAGGAGGAGATGTCTACTCCTTTCAGCTGCAAGACTAGGCCAAGTGCGGCGCGGTAGCCTTTTACAGCTGAAACAGAGAGGCTTCTCTCAGCGAAGGAAGACGAGAAAGTCCGCGACCTGCTGAACAGTAGCTCCGACTGGAGAGATACCCCTTCGATGACACCAACCACAGAAGACGGACCACTTTCCCTGGTATACCGCTGCGGAGGATCGTCTGAGGTATCCTGCCATCTCTGTTGCTGTGTGGCGCAAAAAGCCTCGCTCGCGAAGTGGTGGATAACCTCCAGCCGTGAACACAGGAATGCACTGCCAGATGGAACTGCTCTGCGTGAGGTTGGCCCGCTGAAAGGTTGGGCGGGGATCTCTCTCGGTGCCTCGGAGAGGCTAGCAGGTCCGAGGTACCGCTGACCTGAGGCCATTTGGGTACCGCAAGTCCTTCTGAGACCGGGTGATCATCCCGCTTTCGGCTGATCACTCGGCGAATCAGGCAGAATGGGGAAAGCGTAAAGCGTCAAGATTGTCCCGGGTATTGGAGCGCGTCCTCTGCAGCAGCCCGTAAGGTCGGCTTGCGACAGAACAGAAGACCTGGAGTTTTCTGTTGTGCGAGGTGTAAAGACTAGATCGATGTGGGCGCCCCCCCATTCAGACAGCCTTTCTACTACTTCCTGATGGAAGGAGACCATTCGGTCCCTACCACCTGGCTCTGGCGGCTGAGCTTGTGCCCACGACATTCCTCTTGCCTGGAGGAGAATGTACCTGGCTGGCAGCTCTGCGAAGTGAGCCCGCGGCCCACTCGTCACACCTGCATTGCTAACTGATGAAGCTGGGGACGCAGCCCCCTGCTTGTTGACGTGTGTCACTACGTGTATTGTCGGCTCATCAGTACCACGGGTGTCCCACATCACTCGATCCTGGAACTCCTGGGCCAGAGGCCGCCCTGAGTTCAGGATGTTGATGTGAAGGTGCCACTCCCGAAGTCAGCAACTCCTCCAGGTGTCGCGCCCATCCCTGCGATCGATGCGTCGAGAACAGAAATGTCGGAGGAGTATCACCAGATACTCCCTGGCCAAGAGGAGTTCCCTGTCGTCTAACCACCAGTGAAGGTCCTTTCTCACCTCCTCGGAAAGAGGAATGAGGAAGGACTGGGGGTCTCGGGACTGGGACCAATACTCCTTTAGTCTCCACTGGAGAGACCGCAGGTGAAGACGCCCGTGAGGTACTAGTTTCTCCAATGACGACAGGTGACCATTGGCGACTTGCCATTGCCGAGGCTGGTTGCTCCTGTCGTGACAGAACAAACTAATGCTGCCTGCCTGAACTTGCTGATCACGAGGAGTCGAGAAGACTTTCGCTGCCACTGTATCTATCCAGTATGCCCAGGTGATGCACCATCACCTCTGGCAGGTGAGATCTAACTTCTCAGTTGCCATGATCCTAGATCCCAGCAAAACTCAAGGAATCCTGTCCTGTAGCAACAGCGGCGAGCTGCGCTGGATATGTCGTCGAGATACCTCAGTAGGCAGTATCCGATGTGAGTGGGCCCAAGCGTAACACCGAGGAGAAAACTCGTGAACGCCAGGGAAGCCCGATTAGAAACCCGAGCAAGAAGTGCCCTGAATTGGAGAGGGCAGCTCCCCGAGGACAAGCGGAGGTACTTGCGAGAGGGCGGATGGATGGGTATCTGGAAATCACATCCTCAAGTCCACCACGTAAGCATGAAGTGTTCTCCCTGATGAAGCCAGCTGGGTGCGCTGTTTCCATCGTGAACCGAGTCTAGTGAGCGAAGCGGTTCAAGGAAGAGTCTATGACAGTCTCCATCCCCTATGAGCCTTCTCTATGAAAAGCGGCTGTAAAAAGCACAGGCTGGTTGGAGCACGACTTCCCTACAGCACTCTTGTTCAACATGGCTTGCACTTCTTGCTGTAGTGCGATGTCCATCGGCGTGAACCTGGTAGATATGTTTGGAGATGGACTAGGTGTAGGTGAGGAGGCTGAATTTCAGGGTAGTAGATATCCTTCCAGAGACATCATATCAGATCTCGGCTCCGTGTCGGCTGCACGTTGCCAATGGCTGACATTTCCCCCTTCCGCAGCTTTTGGGGAGGCATGCGCCCCTGAGTGTTTCCCCCTTCTTCTTCTTCTTACCACTTGCCCCCGCACCGGCTTGGAAGAGGGCTGAAAAGGGAAGGAGTAAGCCCCCTTCTCGGCGGGAAGAAGAGAGCAAGGTGTTTCCGGGACCCCGCCGAGACTGGGACTTCTTGGGGCCGAGTGCCAGCACAGCGAAGACCTGGCTGCAGTGGGATGAAAGACCCGGAGGAGTCTTGGCCACTGCCTGTGGTGAACAAGCCCGATTCGCTGTCATCGACTTGGCTGTCACGTCCACCAACTCTCTGGGAGAGGAGGGCCCAGCAACGGTCCATTCCCGAGCGTGCGACTCGGGACCTCACGGACCTGGCAAGCGAGAGAACAGCGTCTCTCGGCTTTAGCACAAGGTTGCCCACAGGTTTGCAGTCTGGTGGGCGAGGTAGGAAATGGCCCTACCTCAGACTGGCACAGTCCCAAAGCGAGTCCTCCCCGGATGCGATGAGTGCCTGAGGAGCAGCTACCTTCGATACTGTGAATGACCTGGTCGAGGCCAGGAACTGCTTGGAAAGCCGCCATGGCTGATGGCTGGGGTTGCAGCTTCTTGCGCACAGGGAGAGGGGATATATTCTCTGCGGTCAATTGCTGCAACGACAGACGGATCAGCGAGTCAGGTCGGGTCAGCCTGTTTTAGTAAGCAGCTTCACAGCGAGGCAGAGGGGAAAAACATCCGGCGACTCGTCCGGCCGAACTGTCCTGCCCGAACACAAGACCCGTTCACCTGATCGAGTACCCCTCGGCAAGCGTGGACCACGGCGCCCACTGAAGCCTTGGGTTTCGCTAGCAGGTCCTCAGAAGATTCGAGCGCGGCAGGGGTGATCCACAGACGAGGCCGTGGTCCCTTCCCAGGATATCCGCATCCTGGGGCAGAGGACCCTCAGTCCCTTCCAGAGCAGTCCTCCTACTCTCAGGAGAGAACCTCGGCAGACCCGAGGACCTTCTGAACTACGTGGGCAGGACCTGGTGAGCCAAGAGACCGAGCCGAGTGCATACCCAGTAGAACTCTGAGGAAACAATCCCCAGAGTTCCTCTCTCAAACTACACCTGGAAGAAACCAAAGCGGAGGACGAGTGAGAAGATCGAAGCGCTCACTGCGCTGCTGGCGGAACCAGCAGGAGTAGCGGGCGAGGCGGTCACCAACCAGCGGTGATGGCCAGGCCCGGGTGGGAGGCCGCTTCAGCCCAGGAAAGCGATCTCCCGAGGAGAAGCGGAGCGGCTACGCGAGGCCGAGCACGCTTTTCCTTCCCAGCCAGGCTGGCAGCGGATGGCCGAGGACTGGGAGGAAATCCGAGCGTGCAGCTGGCGCGAGCTTGCGCTGTCCTCTGGAGCGCGCAGACTGGCCGAGGCGAGGAGCCTCTCGGGAAGACTGGTGGGGACTTCTTCCTATATACCTCTCTCCTTTGCGTTAGGCCGGTAGATGAAGCACTGTCCGGGAACCTGACCCGGCGCTTGAAGGAGTGCCAGCGGGAAGAAACCCAGACACCTGCATGCCCGGCTCTTTCTCTCGCCCCACGCCCTGGTCCGTATGTCGAGAAGTGTCAACGTATCAGACTGGGGTACCGGTCTCGCCCGGAACCGGTGCCTGGGTGCAGCTTCCATGACGAGAGGTGAAATCAGAATCGCGGACTCGCTGGCCACAAAGCGGGAGGTTTCTTGGCGCAGCAGGGGAGTGCCGACCACAGCCTTGGCTCCCGGTACCCTGGCGGGGGGCAGGCCGGCGGTTCCCTGATCCGAGGATCGGGAAGAGCCAACGAGAGATCCCACTGACTTCCTGTGGAAGAGGCGGGTATAGAAGTCTCAGTGCGAGGTTTCTTCAGGGAGGAGAGGCAGACTAGCCTTCTTCTTCAGCTGCGAAGCCTAGGAAGGAGAAAGCTGGGAAGCAACGAGCGAGAGCAGCCCGATGATGAAGATGAAGATGAAGACTGACAGTGACACCTTCCACAAGACCTCTTCTTCTTCTTCTTCTTCTTCTTCATCATCTGCTTCAGGACAGCAGTCAAATCCCCAAGCCAGGAGGCTGTGACTGGCCGACTCAGGAACACTTGGGAACAGCAGGAGGGGGCTGCAGCCCAGAGAGCACATCCCGGGCAGCGACCTTGCTTGGCGAATAGCCAGCAATTGCCTGGGCAGAGAGAGCCGCGCGTCTACTAGGAACAAAAGTGGGCGGGGCTGGAAATGCAGGCGCTGCCCCTCCCGCTTGAAGATTCAAGTCGGGCCGCGCCAGGGTCGATGGAATGGGGATGGAAGCAGACGAAGGGCCGGGCTGGAGAGTCAGACGAGGAACGTATCCGAGGGCAGGCCGCAGTCGCTTAACAGAAACCATGACGCAGTCACATATGGATATGGCACGTGTCACCATGTAGAGGAGCCAGCAGCGTGAATGGAGCCAGGAAGCCAGGCGGCAGTGGAACGCGTGCTGACCCGCCAGATAAGCGCCAACACTTGGGTGTCAGGTGCGAAGCCACTGAAATCGGCATCTGGGCCGAACCTCGGTAGCGGTTGTGCGTGATGGCTGTCGTTGCGTGGAGTAAGTGACTGGAGAGAGAGAGCCAATCCCTCCAGTGCCTGTTCGGAAATGAGCCAGAGTAAATACTAAGTCAGTGTCTGGCTATCAGCCAGGACCTGGCAAAGTGGTTAAGAAGAGAGCCTCTACTCGCTCCGGAGGAAAAACTCCCCTCTGGAGCGGGAAGAGACTTCCGAAGGATATCACGATTGGCAACTCTCCCCCGCCCTCCACAAGCGAAGAAATGCATAAGGAAGGGGAGAGTCCTCACCGAGGAGAGGGAGGCGAAGAGGATCGCCGGAGGGCTTGAGCCCGGCACGTGCGCCTGCGAGGTTATCGGGCGTATTCCTCGGACGACACGCCGTGAAACTACGGCGGTAACGTCACCTCCTTGAACTTGCCCCATTGCCGAGAGGACCACAAACAACACTCACTACAAGTATCGTCGCGTGAACACACACGTCCCCTGCAAGATGTACAGAGGGCATGTGGGTCCACGTCGACTCAAGAACGAAAAGAATTGCACTTCTTCCCCCCTACCCCAGGACACGCAATGGGGATAGGAGGGCTTAGATGATTTTTCCATAATTGAAAAAAAAAACAAAAGAATTTCCACAAATAGAAGGGGCAGTGGAGCGAAGCGGCGAATCAACGTCCAGCGCTACGGCGGCCGAAACAAATTGGAGATGTTTACATCAGACAGGTACTCCACGCCTCCCGGACAGTAGTTAACTGCTAACACCTTGTTTGAAGTTCAACTGACGTTTCCAGCCTACGCCTGAAAGTAATCCTAATGTAAAGGACCGAGGGTTTGTATATTGTGTCGGAACAAAGCTGCAATAGCCAGAAAGGCATTGATAAGAACAGGATAAGAGTGAAGTAACCTGAGTGTTACAGCATAAGACTTAGGTTACGATTTGGGTCAGTACATTTCAGATCATTTAGGTTATATGACAACACTGACATTTGAAATGCTATGCTTATTCTGAATGAGTCGGAATAGCCGTATCTGAAACCGTAGATTTACCCAAAAAGCTTCGTTATAACCATCATCATCTCTTGTTGGATACTGGAATTCTGCTCCAGGGAAGGAAGAGAAGGGATATTCCTTCCTGGGGTGATGGGCAGAAGAGAGGAAGCAAAGATGGCGGGAGAAGGGATGCACGTAATGGACGGGATAAGTTCTGTGGGTTGGGGAGTCGAAGTTTCCTTTTCTGACTTCTTTTTAGCACTTCTATTTTCATATTTCTCCCACTGAGAAGACGACCACGATTCACATTCTTTGCATTTCAGAGATCGAGAGCAATGCAGGTTAACTGATAAAGAAAACAAAAACTTTCCACGTTTCCCCTTTCCAAGTAATACCCGAACACTTTCGGGAGACTGGTTTCGCTGAAGATTTCATAATCAGGGAAAAACACAAAAGACACTATGAGATCCGCCACACACTGTTCCATATGTCTCAAAAAACACAAGACATTCCCTGATAAAGCAAGATTAATATACGTAGGGCATAAGAAGCACGTCTTAACGCAACGACGGCTAAGAACAAATTGGGGGATGCTGGTCCTGCGGCCCTCTTTTATGGCTGGTGCTACTCCCTAAAAGCGAGTCTACCATAGCCGTCTGCGCATGTGTGCCTAAGGATACTCCCATCACATGATGTTGTGGTGTTTGTATCAGTGTCGGAACAATTCTTTGGTAATTCTAAGCCAGCTGTCCGCGGTGAGCTAGACTGTGGCAATTGACGTTTTCCTTTGTTATTTTACTTGCTTTACAAGAATTTAAAGTAATATTTTGTCAGCCAGCTGTAACTAAACTGTAATTGATCTTTGAAGACTACACTACCAACAGGGTAGATCTAAGCCGGCATTCCGCGGCGAGCCCCCCACCACCCCTCCATAGCTAATACGACAAAATTGTAACCAGTAAACACCCCTAAAAATACCAGCCTAACGTATCGTGAAGGGTGTTTACTGGTTCATAGCTATGGAGGGGTGTTTACTAGACCTACCCCGCTTTAGGTAATTCAAGTCGTAGTCTTCAAAGGTCAGTTACAGTTTAGTCACAGCCGGTCGATAAAATATTACTATGGAAGTAAAATAACACAGAAAAACGTCAATTGCCATAGTCTAGCTCACCATGGCCAGCCAGCTTAGAATTACGCAATTCTTCCTCCAAAAACGAAGCCTCAAATGAGTTACCAGAATGAACATCCTCTCCCTCTCGCCGATTCTTCAATGAACAACCAGCGTGAGACAACTCGATGGTGGAGTACTCCCCTCCGGTGACACAAGCGAGGTCTTCTTAGCCATAAACTTTACCCAGTGTTTTGACAGACACCCTTGGCACTCAGAACATGGATCCTCTTGGTTGCAGAAGTTTTCTGCAACATAAAAAACATATCTGGGTCAACATCGATACTGGGAAGGAATTGCTTACAGGGTCTGTCAATCCCAGGGCAGTGCCTGATAGTGATAGGTTTCCTCAATGTAGTGGAAGATGACGACTTATTTGATTTACAGGTTAGATCCATTTTTGATCATTCTATATATTAGCTCCGCACCTGTTTTGACCTTTTCAACTGGTTTTTTCTACACTTTTAGGGGTTCTGATGTTGGCGATGCATCTGTTTGTTGTCGGCCAAATGGAATGTCCCTTCGCCGTGTTTAGTATTGGCCGGGGGGGCAAAGATTAACAAGTTATTGCACTTGCCGGACGGGATATGAACCGTTCGAAACAGACGTACCCGTGCTCTGTCTTGTGAAGATCACGTATAGAAACCCTTTGTTGGATGGACCTCAGGGGTTAATTACAGGTTAATTACACTCGAGCGCCAAAAATTAAAGGTAAATTAGCAACAAAAAAACTGTAGAAAAATTTAAGTTAGAAGGCAGTCACCGCCAAGGAGCTACTTTAAGTTCTGCCACATTTTTTAATCAAACGTAACAAATTAACGATACTGAGAAAAAAATACCAAAATACTCAAAGCCATAGAGCACGACATAATTAACAGCAAAGGCAGGTGCATAGCACCAAAGAAAAGACATCTGCATCCAACGGTGACCAAAAGCAAAGTGGAAAGCAGACCAACAGGTGGGCAGGGGGGGCTTCCCCACACCCGTCCATTGTTTTCAACCGCCATTCCAGCTCACATTCACATCCTTTCCCTAATGTAAAGGACGGTAATTAAAGGACAAAAGTCTGTATTTGTGTAGGAACAACTGGGGTTTCTGAGCGTAACGCAAGGTTAGGTGGGGACCCAGGGGGGCAAAAACCCCCAGAGTTAACCTACTCCACAGGTTGGGGGACCCAGGAATGGCAAAAAATGGCAAAAAATCCCAGCCTCCTTGATTAAGTTAGGTGAGTGAAGGGTTATCGCTGCCTTCCGCCCCTAAGCCACACCACAGCGCTTTTACCCACCAGTTTAACCACCCCGTTAAAAAGTTCAACCACGACTGGTTCCTGCTGCCCCTGGAGGAGGGAAGCGATACTCCTCCATCATCAAGGGCCGTGGCTTGCGTGCCTGTGGGAACAACAGGCCTGTCTGCCAGTTTCCGCCATCGATAGCCTAAGCCCTGTGGCTCTGGGTGACTCGTTCATTTCTCCTTCGTGAGAGGTGGGTTACCTTTAACCTAACCAAAAAGTGGTCCACCGGAACTGGTAGTTCTGGGATATACAAAAAAAACTAGGTTGTGACAGGTTGCGGCTCAGGTCTCTGGTGCGAGAGTGTTTCCCCTACTTACCAACACGTAATAGAGCAATACGATTTTCTGCACTTTAGAAGTGTACACTTCGATGAAGGTGCCGTGGAAAAGGCAATTCTCAGTTTGTCACTCGTAACGGTACAGAATAAATGCTGGCAATGAATTTTTTGGGCTTATTATTGAAGGTCTAACTTGGTGCTTCTTCTATGTTTGTCTCAAAAGTTGCCGGGCTTCATAAACACCTGTTTCAGTCCTTCGGAAAGAATGGCACTGGCTTCGGCTTGCCAAAACTTTATCTGTTACATGATTTAGAAGAAATATCTTAAAATATCACTCTCAAATACAGGCCTATCTTTTAGGGTAGTCATTATACATGATTGCAGGAATTCATACCATTATAAGTCACAAGGCAAGAAAGAACGATTGCAGGGCCGCAGGCATACCACGGACTTGCTGCATCACTTGGTCTTAGATGTGCTATGTTCAGAAATTGAATCAGAATACATGTTATCAGACATTTGTTTTAAAATGAAAAAACGTTTATTTTTTTAATGAAATCCCATCTGAATATGAATGTTCAAGAAAGTGTGAATTCTGTTTGCGATGACATAGCAAAATTGTTTCGAGTTTATCCAAATAGTGTTCAGAGGCTGTGCTACTCAGAGTTAAGCGGCCCACACACGCTCAAATTTTTGGTCCAATTTTTTTATGTCAAATTATTTGACGGTTTGACGTCCGCCCTACACGCTCAAACTTCTCATCAAATTTTGATTTTGCTCCAGAGTGTCGTCATGGATGCATATACAGCGTTGGCTCTTGGCTTAGCGTTGAAGAGCACACAAAAACGAAAGAGACGAAAGTGGGCCCAGCAATGGTATTTGTGTCGTGAACGATTTGGTCATGCTCCTTTATTAAATGAACCAAGAATTAGTGAACCTGATGTTTTCAAGAACTTTCTTCGCATGGACGGACAATCATTTGACAAACTATTAGATCTTGTGAGACCATATATAACCAAAGAAAACACAGTTATGCGTTGTGCGATATCACCATTTGAAAGACTCTCAATAACTCTCCGCTTCTTGGCTACTGGAAACACATTCGAAGACTTGAAATTCCTGAGTGCCATTTCTCCTTAAGCCATTGATGGTATCGTTATAGATACGTGCAACGCCATCAACACATGTTTGCAGTCGTACATAAAGGTAAGAAGATGCTGATTGTTCCAGTACATTTTTATTAGTGAACTAAATTATGAATAACCATAATGAAATGAAATTTTATATAAACATATCCTTGTACGAGATGAATGTTAACAAAATGAAAAGATGCTGATTGTTCCGATACATTTTTATTAGTGAACTAAATTATGAATAACCATAATGAAATCAAATCTTATATAAACATATCCTTGTACGAGATGAATTTTAACAAAATGAAAAGATTCAGAAGAATATACTAAATAAACGTAAATACATAATTCATAAATGAGCAATATATGTTCAAATGTACCTCATTCTGACAAAAATATGTAATGCGAAAAAGCATTTATTACTAATATAAGTAAATTAGAGTGTAACTATGTCTTTTGGATCATTCATATGAATTATACCTATGCATTTGGGTTAAAGTTACCAAAATATCTTCCTGCATCAAGTGTTCCATCTACAGGATTACCCGAATTATCTTTCACCGAACTGTGCCACATAGGTGTATAGTTCCTTGCAGCCATGTTTGGGTATTGATGTGGTACAGCATCTCTATAATCACTGTGATGACCCATCGTACTGCTGATGGGTGGGTTGGAATGGGACCCATAGGGACTAGGTGCATATTCACTGGTATCACTACTTGGTGTCCAACATCGAGTTTCTTGCGGGATGGGATGTATCTGCACAGACTGTCGATGCAGGTTTCCACAAAGTCCTTCGAAGATAATATCGTTTATTCCCTTCTTTGCAAGTAGCAGTTGTCTAGGATCCATTTTAATTTCTTACACTTTGCAGGTTGAGCTGGAACAGGATGTAGGTTCGTACTTTCATTTACCCTGTCTTGTACGGTTGTGCCTTCCTGGTCATCGTCAATCTGAAATTAAAAAGTACATTTTTTTATTTTCCAGATGCCGCAAACTGCTGAAGAATGGGAAGAATTGAGCAACGATTTCAATAAACACTGGAATATACCACATTGTGTTGGGGCATTAGACGGCAAACACGTCTCAATTAAAAAACCAATTGCCTCTGGATCATTTTACTATAACTATAAGAAACATTTCAGTATCGTACTGCTAGCAGTTGTCAATGCCAAATACGAATTTATAATGGTCGATGCTGGAATGAACGGACGTGTTTCAGATGGAGGTGTAATGAATGAGCCATACAAAATTTGGTTCTTTGATGGAACATGGCGAACTACAGCTACCAGGAGCCGAACCGTTGCATGAAGGAGACTCTATTGATGTGCCTTACTTTTTCGTGGCCGACGAGGCTTTTGCAATGAATGAAAATCTCCTTAAACCCTACAGTGCAATGGGAAACGACGTTTTGGACCAGGAAAGAAGGATTTTCAATTATCGTTTAAGCAGGGGACGACGTATAGTTGAAAATGTGTTCGGAATACTTGTTTCAAGATTTGGTGTATTCCAGAGGCCAATGATGCTTTCGCCAGAAAAAGCAACGACTGTCACATTAACATGTTGCTATCTACATAACTTTTTAAGGCAACAATCAAGCCGATACATGGCTCCGGGAAGCGTGGATTGGGAGGACAATGTCACACATGAGCTTCATAGTGGGGAATGGCGTACTAAACAGAGAGAACTAGCAGCCCTACGTCCCACATTCAGCAGGAATACGTCAGAAAAAGCGAAGTTTACTCGAGAAACTATGAAGCATTATTTTTCCAGCCTTGGATCGGTTCCTTGGCAGTTACACTTGGTTTCATAGAAGCAAGCAAAGTGGAAGCAATGTAATTCTTTTATTTATTGATTATTTGTTTCTATTAACACTTTTATATAGGCTTCTGAATAGTCTGTATGTCTGTCACATTATGCGTTTTTTGACGGACGGCGAAAGCGGATGCATCGTCTTTGATGGTGATAGATGAGACCAACCAATGATTTTAGGATTTTTTTTTAGGATGGGCTGTATAGCCCAACCTTATATAAATCCAAAAATCATTCATTTGTTTGCTCTATCACCATCAAAGACGATGCATCCATTTTTGCCGTCCGACAAAAACCCATAGTGTGACATTGGTATTTTACTTGTACGAGTATATGCAAATAGACATGAATAACTATGAAATTTGTATAAATACCTTATTACGTTGGATAAGCTATGCAACAGTCATTGAATGCAACTAAATAAAGTATGCTTAATAATTTCACAAAAACCCATAGTGTGACATCGGCCTAACGGTATTTTACTTTTAGGTGCAATTAGACATGAATAACTATGAAATTTATATAAATACCTAATTATGTTGGATAAGCTATGCAACTGTCATTGAATGCAACTAAATAAAGTATGCTTAATAATTTCACTTACCTCTTCATTTTGTCCCTCTTCAGTCGATTGTATTGTGCTTCGTGAAGAAGCCGGTGTTTCATGGTCACTCAGGAACCAAAGAGCATCAAAACACCATAGTGACGGCTCATAAATTTCATCTGCTCCTGCTCCAGATCTGCTTGAGTCTTTTATTTTTTTTACTTCTTTTCGGAAGCTCGTCCGCAGTGAGTTTATTTTCTTCTTCAGCTCCTCCTCCGTCCCTTCCGGATAATAATCACGGAATTTCTGTAGAAGAGTCTCATATGCCATATCTTTTTTATTTCTGTCACTATAACAGTCACTTTTAACGTTCCAAAGTTGTGGTAAACTTCTATAAACATCAATAAGCTCAAGAAGAAATTTCTTTTCATGTTTTGTTGGAGCCATGATGACGATGAGCCGCGCACGACGTCCTCAGATTATGTCTAATCACTAACAAATTTGCGCAAATTATTGCTAGGTACCACACACGCACAAATTATTTGACGTTGGCTCAAAAAATATCTACTGAAATCAGATCAGTAAAAAATTTAACATCAAACCTTTTAGGCCATCAAATTACGCCACACACGATCAAATTCATGTCAAATAATTTGACATAAAAAAATTGGACCAAAAATTTGAGCGTGTGTGGGCCGCTTAAGAGTCAAGTTTACGGGCTGCTGAAAAGAAAAAAATGCGAATAGCCTTTCAACGACTTTTTCACACGTGTTTCACTTTTCCCTTCCCTTTATTCGTCCTTTTAGACAAGCAAGTGTAGCTAATATCCATTATGACTAAACGAAGTGGGACCAGCAACATTATGAAGTCTGGTGGAACGCCCGGCAGCTCCGGCACTGTCTCTTTCCTGACTCGGTTTCCATCCTTTTGATGCACACTCCCTCCTGCTAAAGTTCTTTGTCTTTACACCTCTACATTATTACTGGTATTCCCGTGGAGGTAATTTGATAAATATTGAATAAAAGTCGGAACGCATTAACTTGGGTACCTTCTATTGGCTTTGGCTTTAAATCCGGCCCACACTCCATATCAGTACCTGTTACTGTCGACATTATTAAAAGTAACATGATTGACTGAGTCAGCAGATAAGCAGTGAAGACAGCATTTTCATGGCTTTCGTCAAATATACCCATCTTGGCGGGCTACCTCACAAATGGCTGGTATGAGAGAGCAATCTACAAATTCGCGGGAGAAGGTATCAGTCCACCGACGGCAACAGTTTCCGGCCTTTCACTGGGACCTACGTCACCTGTGCCCTTTGCAACTGTCACCTGCCATCAATATGACAAACTTTAAAAGAACTTGTATTTTTCCCAACTATACAAACCTGAGGTCTTTACATAAAGCGGGTCATAGACGATCCAATATGCTTGTCCAGCATCATGTATGATCATGCCATTTGGGTGTGTACGTGAGCGCATGAAAGCAGATGCAGCATGCTTGATGAAGATTAAACGAGTTTGATTTTCCCTCTTCATGCAAGAGGTTCGTCATGCGTTCTAGATTGTTTGCTGTTGCTTGTCAGTCACGCAAGCTCAGTTGAGTAGCTACAGTCATGATGAGCGGGTCTCCCGAATCACATGAATTTTGGCGGGAGTTTATTGAACTGTGCAAAGAGTTTCCTGCTCTTTGGAAGATAAAGAGGGATGACGAATATAAAAATAAAACTCTAAAGCAGGAATGTTATGAGAAATTTGTAGAAAAAAATGAAAGAAAACAATCCATCAGCGACCAAGCTCACTGTCACAAGAAAGATTAATTCTTTCCGTAGTTGCCAAAGACGAGAATTAAAAAGAGTTCTTAGTAGTGAAAAGTCTGGAGCAGGCACAGACGATATATATGTACCCAGTCTGTGGTATTTTGAGGACCTCCATTTCCTATGGATCAGGAAGTACAAGGAGGAGGAATTTCTACTTTAGATAGCGAGAAGAGAATGAAAATGCATCCTGCCTTTCCCACTTCCTTACCCTTCTTACCAGTTTCCTTTCCCTTTCCCTTCTTCCCTTTTTCTTCCCCTGACTTATCCTTACTTTCCCTCTGTTCCTTCCCTTGCTTTTCATTCCCCTTTTCCTTACTCTGCCTCTCATTCTCTCGTTTCTTACTTCCTATTCCCACATCACTTTCATCACTCACGCTTCCATTCACTTCTTCCTCCTTTTCTTTCTCTCTTGCCCCTTCACACGTTCCAGAGGACCTGCCTCCAACAGCCCCTTCTCCAAAACCACCCTTGAACCTACCTTTCATCATTTCTTCCACACTTTTCATCATTCCCTCCAACTTTTTATCCATCCTCTCTTCTGACTCTTTCATCTCCCCTTTCATTTCTTCTTTTGCACTTCTTAGCATTCCCTCCACCTCCTCCAACTGACTCCTCAATCTCTCATTCTCACCCCTCAACCACGTATTCTCCTCTCTCAACCTTACCAGTTCCTCTTCCATCCTTCTCTTCAGTCACACTACCAGCCACCAATCTCAATTGCAGCTGCAATACCAGCTGCCCCACGTTGGGCGCCAAATATTATGTGGCGGAATTCTAACCCACAAACAAAACAACACTCACCCTGATCTTCGGTTGCTGGAGATGGGTAAAGGTCCACGGTCGCCAATCACAGCACACAGAAACCACAAAAACAAAATTTCAAACAAACCCTCCACCAACAACGAACGAAAAAAAAGAAGAGACACATGAACCATTAATGTTAATACAAAAAAACCAGACGAACTCCCCGTCCACTTTCAAGGTTTGACCTCAACTGCCCAAGACTTCCCCAAAACCGAAAAACTACCGACAGACAGACAGACAGCGCCGTAAAAACGAACTCCAACAACCGAACCACTCACAACGACAATTACACTCTCTCTCTCTCTCTCTCTCTCTCTCTCTCTCTCTCTCTCTCTCACACAAAACGTTGGGAAATGCTAAATAAAAACAAATTTATTCATCCCTCTATAATTTATTCATTAGCCTAATAGTAATCCTTCTTTTACTATTTTATTACATGTTTCAATATATGTAAAGTCACCACATCGGCACCAGGGTAGTGTTTCGGCGGCGCCATTAATTAAGTCTCCGCTGAGCATGTTTTCTTTGGTGACTTCCCATTTTCTTCAAGCTCAATTAGTCACGCCTAAAACGTGCCAGGTCACGCATTTTTAATCATTTTTACTTTATGCGTATTTATACAAATGTCACACATTGTGTATCACATGTTTCTTCATTCACAGGCATCAAGGCTGTATCCATATTGTAGTTCTGTATGTTTTGTATTGTAATTTGTACTCGTTCACTGCATATTATTGTTTATTGTTTCGACCTCAGGTCACAGTCAATTCCATTGTCTCTCGCGGGCCGGCGTCAGTCGGCCGCTATATAAACTGCCTGGATCTGTAATAAAGTAGCAGTAACTTTTACCTGCTCGTTTCTTTGACACATTACAGTGGTGACCCCCGGAGTATCCCGGAGCCATTAGCGGACTGACACGGCGACTTAGTCTTGGCTCCAGGATTTCTCCAAAACGCTCTTAGCGGCCTAAACACGGCGCTGTAACCAGCGTTTGAGCGTGCTGACTCTCGTCGGCGTACCCCACCAGCGTCACTAGCGGAACCACATGGCGCACGAAAGTGCGTACTGACGCGAGTACCCCACTCCAGTAAGGGGTCATAGGAGCGAGCATGGATGCCGATATCCCCTCCTTCATGCAGTTAAACGCGGACCCCGCGGACTCGGAGGTTTACCTACCTCCCATCACACCCGCGCCCTCCCCTGCATCGAGGCCCTCCCGCAACTCCACACCAGCGCCCCGAACACACGACGGCCGGGCAACACAATCGCGGGCCGCCCTCACCGTAAAGCTGCCGCCGTTTACGCAGGGGAACCCATCGATGTGGCTGCGCAGGGTGGAGAGCCACTTCAGAATCGCGGACCTGACGGACGGAATCCTACAGGCCGACACAGTGCTCAACGCCCTTCCGGAGGACGTGTACAGAAAACTCATCTCGCGAGTACCAAACACACACCCTCACATACAGCACCACAAAAAGTTCCTCCTCGAAGCTTGCTCCCTGCCCATCGCCGAAGCGGGCCGCCCGTGCTATCGACCTTGCCATAAACCCACGCCACGACCTCAATTCAAGAGACGCTTGGAGCATGGTCGTAGATCTCCTGTCACTACCAGACTTGGGTGGCACAAAGAAGCGGCAGGAGATAAGCTTCACACGGGAAATCTACCTTCGCCAACTCCTCCCGGAGGTACGCAACCAGATCGCTCACCCCTACACCATGCCTGTCGAGGACCTCATAGAGACGGCGCAACATCTCACAGACTCCGTCAAGGCTTCACAGCGGCTAAAACCGGCCACACAGCCGGTCAGCTCCGTCCAGCCTGAAGAGGACGTAGAGCAGCCCGTCAACGCCATCGCCAACAGACGTCCAACGAACCACAGCAGATGGAGGTCCCCGGGCTTCTGTCGCTACCACAAGTGGTTCGGAAAGGACGCCCGAAACTGCCTGCCGCCCTGCTCGTTCGCCGTTCAAAAAACGGGGGTGGCGGCGGCCAGCAGGACAGGCCGCCATGGCAGCCGAAGAACCCAGGGCCTCAAAAACAGTAGGTTTTTACGTCCGCGACACCGTCTCCGGCAGGATGATGCTGGTCGACACGGGCCTTTAAATCAATCTTCCCAGCATCCAGAGAGGACCGCAACCAGACACCAGACCCGGCCGCTTTCCTGACGGCTGCCAACGGAACCCCCATCCTCTCCTACGGCACCAGGCTCCTGTCGATCTCCATCCTTGGCCAGAGTTACTCCTGGGACTTCATCGTCGCGGACGTAGGAACCCCACTCCTGGGGGCCGATTTTCTGGCGCACTTCGGCCTGCTAGTCGACGTGGGGCGCAAGCGCCTCCTCGATACCGACTCCTGCCGGTCTCTCCCGTTAACGGCGGGACCCAGACCCACCATCAGCGCCGTCGCCCCCCGCCAGTATGCACACCTACTGTCAGAGTTCCCTGAGGTATTTAAGCCTGAGCTTCGCCAAGTCCCCGGGGCCCCAGCCAAGCACGGCATATACCACCATATAGTGACTAAAGGGCCCCCGACACATGCAAAGTTCCGCAGGCTTCCCCCTCAGCGCCTTCAGGAGGCGAAAAAAGCATTCGCGGAGATGGAGCAGATGGGCATCTGCAGGAAAGCCTCCAGTCCATGGGCCTCCCCCCTCCACATGGTGCAGAAACCGGACGGCTCCTGGAGACCCTGCGGCGACTACAGGCGGCTCAACATTGCAACAGAGCCCGACCACTACCCTCTACCCAACATGCAGGACCTCACGGCCTCCTTTCACGGGGCCAAAATATTCACTAAATTGGACCTTCTTAAATCTTATTTCTAGGTACCTGTTGCGCCAGAGGACATACCAAAGACAGCCATCATCATGCCCTTCGGGTCCTATGTGTGCGCCTTTCTCCACCTTTCGGGCTGAGGAACGGGGCCACCTTCCAGCGGCTCATGGACAGCATCCTGGGGGACCTAAAGTTCTGCGTCTGCTACGTCGACGACATTCTCATATTTTCCAGGTCTCACAGCGAACACCAGAGACACATCAAAGCAGTCCTCCAGCGCCTCCAAGAGAACGGCCTCGTCGTCCGTTTCGACAAGTGTACCTTCGGCGTCCAGAAAGCAGAATTCCTGGGTCACGAGGTGTCTCCGACAGGCGTCCGCCCTCTTACATCGAAAGTAGCAGCCGTAGCCAAGTTCCCGACACCCACCTCCAT
Organism: Macrobrachium rosenbergii; assembly: GCF_040412425.1. Classification (NCBI taxonomy): domain Eukaryota; kingdom Metazoa; phylum Arthropoda; class Malacostraca; order Decapoda; family Palaemonidae; genus Macrobrachium; species Macrobrachium rosenbergii. The sequence continues at coordinate 33,439,432 of NC_089792.1, read as the reverse complement.
CAAGGCCGTCCAGGAGTTCCTTGGGATGGTAAACTTCTACAGGCGGTTCATCCCCGGGATCGCGCACACCATTGCCCCCCTGACGGAAGTCCTAAAAGGCCAACCGAAGTCCCTGCCTTGGGGACCCAGCCAGCAGCAGGCCTTTTCCCTGACGAAGGCCGCCCTCGCCAAGGCAACCGCCTTGGCACACCAGGATCCCAAGGCCCCCCTCCAGCTGACGACAGACGCCAGTAACGTCGCCTGTGGTGCTGTTCTGGAGCAAATCATCAACGGCGCCCCCCAGCCCATCGCCTTCTTCAGTAAGAAGTTCAGTCCCGCAGAGACCCGCTACAGCACCTTCGACAGGGAACTCTGCGCGATGTACCGCGCAGTTCAGCACTTCAAGTTCCTCCTGGAGGGGACGCCCTTCACAATCTTCACAGACCACCAGCCACTGGTTCACGCCTTCACGAAGCAGGGGGACGCATGGTCTTCCAGACAGCAGCGCCACCTCTCAGCCATAGCCGAATTTACCTGTTCCGTCAGGTACCTCCCGGCAAGAAAAATCCCGTAGCAGACGCCCTCTCCAGAGTCGAGTTGAACGCAGTGCAGCTTGGTGTAGATTACCAGGACCTTGCCAGAGAACAGGCCGCTGACCCAGAAACCCCAGCATACCGCACCGCCATCACATCCCTCAAGTGGCGGGACGTGACCCGCCCCGAAGGCCCCAGCCTGCTCTGTGACATCAGCACAGGTCAGCCCCGCCCTTTGGTTCCAGCCTCACGCCGCCGCCAGGTATTCGACATAATTCACGGCCTCTCACACCTCCGGCAGGACCACGGCCAAACTGCTTTCAAAAAAGTTCGTCTGGCACGGGTGCAAAAGGACGCCACGGCCTGGGCAAAACAGTGCCTGCAGTGCCAGACCAGTAAGGTGGGTCGTCACACGCAGTCGGGGGTAGGCGAGTTCCCACAGCCAGGGCGCCGCTTCGCCACATCCACATCGACGTCGCCGGGCCCTTCCCCATCAAGCGGATCCAGATACCTGCTGACGGTGGTAGACCGTTCGACGAGGTGGCCCGAAGCCACACCCATGCAAGAAGCCACCGCCAGCGCGTGCGCCGAGGCCCTGCTCTCCAGTTGGGTTAGCCGCCCGGCGCCCCGGACCACATCACAACCGACAGGGGCCCCGCTTTCCTCTCCGAGTTGTGGTCTGCCCTGGCTCAACTGCTGGGAACCACGCACCACACCACCACAGCGTACAACCCAGCGGCCAATGGCCTGGTCGAATGGTTCCACAGGTCCCTAAAGTCATCCCTCATGGCCTGCTGCACCGCCGAGGACTGGAAACATCAGCTGCCGTGGGTCCTCCTCGGGTTGAGAACCGCCCCCAGAGCCGACGGCACCCCATCCGCAGCTGAACAAACCTATGGGGAACCCCTCGTGGTGCCGGGAGAGCTCGTGACGGATGAACGCCACTCCCCATCACTGCAGAGGCTCCGCGACGTGGCCGGCAAGTTCGCCCCTTGCAGGCGCTCATACATCGACAAAGCAACCACCTTCATGCCGCCACAGCTGTCATCCGCCACCCACGTCTTCGTCAGAGTCGACGCCGTCCGTCCACCACTAACCAAGCCCTACAGGGGACCCTTCCGCGTGCTGGAACGAAACAGCAAGGCGTTCCAGCTGGCACTCCCTGGCAAGGACGACTGGGTTTCAATAGACCGGTTAAAGCCCGCCTTCCTGTCGGAGAGTCCCGACAGCGACGCAGCACCCCTTCCGCCCAACCGCACTCCAGCACGCCCCTCACCCCGCGCGCGCCGCCCAGGAAGGGACCGCCCAACCAGCAGCCTCACAGGCGGGAGGACCCTCCATTATCTTCAAGGAACCCTTCAGCGTCCCAGCAGATACAGGGATTAGTCAGACGCGTCCCTCGTCTTGGGGGGGGAGTATTTGTAAAGTCACCACATCGGCGCCAGGGTAGTGTTTCGGCGGCGCCATTAATTAAGTCTCCGCTGAGCATGTTTTCTTTGGTGACTTCCCATTTTCTTCAAGCTCAATTAGTCACGCCTAAAACGTGCCAGGTCACGCATTTTTAATCATTTTTACTTTATGCGTATTTATACAAATGTCACACATTGTGTATCACATGTTTCTTCATTCACAGGCATCAAGGCTGTATCCATATTGTAGTTCTGTATGTTTTGTATTGTAATTTGTACTCGTTCACTGCATATTATTGTTTATTGTTTCGACCTCAGGTCACAGTCAATTCCATTGTCTCTCGCGGCCCGGCGTCAGTCGGCCGCTATATAAACTGCCTGGATCTGTAATAAAGTAGCAGTAACTTTTACCTGCTCGTTTCTTTGACACCTTACATATAGCCTACTACATTCAGTACTTGTCATATTACTCTGTCGTATCCTATATCTATCGTAACTCTTGGCAAGCATTAAAGGCCTAGGCTCATTTTCATTATAGTTCTGTTGGCTATTTTGCCTAGTACAAATTAAATTATGATTAGGCCTATGTGAAACTTAGAGTTTATAATACATAATTTTGAATGCATATTTGTTAAAGATGGTTGTCAAAATTCATTAAGTTTCAATACATAGTTATATATTTTCGGCTTACGTTAAATTACGCTTAGATATAAGCCAGAAAAATCGTGCTTAAGGCTTGTGCAGTCTTGCCTGGAGGTGTGCTTTCTCTCCCTCTCTGTCTCTCCCTTTAATTTGCCTCAGCAAGATTCTCCCATTTACAAATTGACTTATTGGTCTAAATCTTTCAGACTGGAATCGTTTTCAGGTATAGTAATGTACCAATAAGCACATACTGCAGTAGAACAGGTTGTTGTCGTGATGATTGTTTATACCCGCTCTGATTATCACCATTACAACTCGCACTCACTAAATCCATAGGCAAGCACCATAGTTTTAGGCTTAGAGATGATATATTTCTAGCCTGGGTAATCAGTGACGCATTACGTAGTCACACAACGCATAAATTGACCTTACAAACACCTGCATGAAATGTGTCCCTCACACATGTGAAGTGATCAAGTGTTTGCTGTATGGATCTTCTTCAAATGTGGAAAGTGTAAACGTGATTTTAATAGCATACGATAAGAAGTTATCCATTTAACTTTGCAGAATTTTAATAAAGTACTATTATTCAAAATGATCCCACATCCATATAGAGCAATCCCAAATTGCCTGTAACCTACTAAGCTTCCAACGAGCGAAATGCCCACGTGTGAAAAAGAAGAAAATGCCCCAAGGACAAGTAGGGTAATGTGCAGAAAATAATCGAAGAAAGACAATGAGAAAGCAATAACAGGTAGCATCTACAGAAGCTATTTAAAGAAAATGAAGGCTACGATGCTCCTCTTAAAGTCTGTTTTGTAAAATAGTGTTGTTCCTTCTATGCTGTTGCTTTTATCTATACTTTTGTTGCTTATATATATATATATATATATATATATATATATATATATATATATATATATATATATATATATATATATATATATATATATATATATATATATATATATATATATATATATATATATTAGCTGGACCTCATTCAAACTGGATGGTATCAAATGGAGTATTTATTCTTGGACAAACGGTCCATATTTCAAAATCCGTACGGATACTTGATAATGTGGACTGTTTGTCCAAGAAAGCTTGTAATTTTTTCTGAATAAGCATTCCATTTGATACCAAATTGTGTAATTGATAAAGTTCATTAGCTGGTATATTTATGTGGCTTTATCTAAGTATGATATATCTCGCATGACACCACCCCTCCGGTTTTTTGTTGTTCGTTTTGCTTATTTTTTTCATTCTCATTTTTCATATCTTTAGAGCCTATCCTTTTTCAAATATCGTTTTCCAGTTTTTGTCTTGCGACTTGGGAACCGAAATCAGGTGTGCTCAGTCAGTTGTGGAGACGATTCCTTTATCACAAACGAAATCCTTTTGATCCCGAGAAAGAACAGGGTAACGGGTTCCTGCTTCTTCTCTTCCACGTGCTTTACTTTTTCCAGTCCGTCTAACTGCTCTGACTTTTCCCGAGGGAGTGAATAACTCTTCACAAGAGCCCTTCACACTTAGTAATTTTCACAACGTACCAGTGGCGTAGCTAGCCTTCCATCAGTGGGGTGCTCCAGGTGGGGCCAAGCTATTTTATGGGGGTCCAAAGAAAATGGCATAAAACTTACATAAAAATTATATAATTAGTAAAATATACCATTCTCAAGTGTATATATCCATGTAAATAAAGCAAAATAATAACATTAGTAACGAGTAAACATGCATTCGAAATTATGGAGTTCAACTAATTCTCGACTCTTACTATATGCAAATGTAGAGTAAATTTTCCTCACAACGTTCAAAACTATATATATTATAAATATATATATATATATATATATATATATATATATATATATATATATATATATATATATATATATATATATGTATGTGTGTGTGTGTGTGTGTGTGTGTGTGTGTGTGTGTTGTAAAGGTAACAAGAATCAAACTAATGTTATTCAGGATATAGCAAAACTGTAAATAAACTTGAAATAATTAAAATAATTTCTCAGATAAATAGCATTAAAATGGATCAAAATAACATCATCAGCAGCACATATGTCAATTGCATTTGAAAAAAATAATAATGAGTAAAATCAACAAATCACTTCTCATCTATATACGATTACAAATGTACAGGTAACAGGGACGAAAATAGTGTCATTAAGAATATAGCAAAACTGTAATTAAACTAAAAGTATTTTTCCATATTTCAAATAAAAATATGCTCATGGCATGTAAATGGATCAGTATATGATGGTATAGCTTTAAGTGTAAACATTAGGCTACATTATTGAATATCTTTTCAGAAAAGAAGTATCTTTCTACTATCATGTCGCTTGGCAAATTTTGATACAATTTTGCCCATATCGATAGATTTGGCTCTTGACACGTGGATTCCAAGGACAGCAAGTGAGGACACTCGTAAATCATCCATGGTGCTGCGCAGATAATTTTTTTATTAGACTCATAGATGAAAAACTTCGTTTACATGCAGCTGATGTGGGAGGAAGAACTTTGGCTATTGTCAGAAGTTTACACAAGTCAGGAAAGGCATCTTTGCAAGGTGACATAAATGAAGACAGTTGTACAAGAGTGGTGATCTTGGCTCCCTCTGATTCCTTGCACTGAATGAGCCTTTTGGCTTGGCGTACTTCTACAGCTAAATCAGACAGTTCAACTCCATACTGGACTGCCATTGGTTCAATGATCTCTGCATTAAAAAATTTGGAGCTTCTTGGGTCCAGTGCTGAAATAGACCGCAGTAATTGTTTGCTATCTCCACTGAATCTAGAGTCAAGTTCTGCTAGAAAGCAGTCAAGCACTGGGTAGAACAGATTTACACAAAAGTCATGTTTTGAGTCAGATGTTTCTTCCTGACCAAGGGTAGTACTTGTTGCAAAGCCATCAGGCATGGAAGATTGCTGTCTTTTTCTTCCTGATTTATGAGCAAATCTGACTAGGACGTCTAGTTCCTTTGCCATGTCTTTTGCTCTACACCAAAGAATATCCTATTTTGAGCCTTCTCTCTCTTGCTCCAGCTCATCATGTAGTGTCTCAACCACGTCAGCAGCAGCTGCTAGATCAAGTGTAGGTGATTACAACATATCTGACAGCAGTTTGGTTCTGTTCAGCAGATTTTCAAACACAACAAGGCTTATGATGAATGAGAAATTAACTGCATTCAAGAGTCCAGCTGCATCAGTAGCACGCTTGCCAGAGTGCTCATTGGCTACTTCCTCTAGAGCTTGGAAAATAGCGGGTAGTTTCAGCAGCATTACTTTGCAGGCTGCATACTGACATGCCCATCTTGTGTCACTCAGTTTTTTAAGCTTTTGGGTTTGTTTGTCCGGAAATAGCTTGTTTTGTTTTTGCAGGAACAACTCGTGCAGCACAGCTGATGACATAAACACATATATGGATTCCAACAATCCAAAGAACTGGTCTGCAATCTTGACAGACTTAACAACATCCACAATCACCAAGTTTAGGCGGTGATTATAACAATGAATATCAGTTGCTTCTGGTGCAGCAGCTTCTCGGAAAAGCCTTTGTACACCAGCGTTTGTCCCACTCATTACTGAGGCCCCATCATATTTTGACCAACGCAATTCTTTACATCAATATTGCATGTCAGTAACACTTCACATATGCTGTTTTTAAGATACTCTGCATTTAGTTCATGCAGTCTTACGAACTCCAAAAACTCCTCATGTAGGGTATGATCAAACAAATACCTAACAACAACAGATAGCTGTTCTCGTCCACTAATGTCCTTTGACTCATCAACCATTATAGAAAACCAAGTAGATTGATAAAGCTCATCTGTTATCTCATCAAGGACGGTTTCGGCCATGATTCCAATAATTTCATTCTGAATGGTAGGAATGGTGTATTTGGCATTCTTGGAAGACAGACGGGCTTTGATAATGGATCTTTTCCACTGATGAGTTCCATTATTTCAAGAAAATTGCCCTTTTTCATACTGTCAGGACCTTCATGATGACCCCTCTGTGCAATTTTTGACGAGCTGTTAGGCATAAAACTTTGGTCACCTCCTTGATATAATACCTATTTTCTGCTACAGTTTTATCAAGAGCAGATGTTAAGGACTTAGCTATAGTGTTTCCCCTAGCTATGAGTTCTTCGAAATCTTTCCAAGTCCACATGGAGTACCTATGAAAATCACTTTTCTCATGTTTCATCAAAATATCACGTTCATTATGGAAGAGAGTCAGATAATCTAAAAGGTATTTTAGAAAAAAATTTACACTGATTTGGGTGGGTCTTGACTCTTATCGTAACTCTTCCAGGACATTCAAGACGAATTCAGTTAAAACACTTACTTATAGCCTATACCTTGCATTCACATCACCATCATTTCCAAAATGATATTGCATTTCTAAAACATTTTTTCAAAATCAACTGTTACTCTTTCCTGTATTTACCAGCCTTGTCTAAAGTATCCTCAGGTTCTGAAGAAATGGATGTATATTTCATTACAATGTGTAAAGCATGCATCATATAGATGTGAAGTCATCACAGCACTGAGCGCTTCGTACCCTCATGTTAATTTTATGTTTATTTAAAAAACCCTTCAATTAACTTTAGGCATCTTTTTCAAGTTCAAAGACACCTTTTCGGAATTGATACAGGCTTTCATTTTTATAGAGATGAGAAGCCAAAACGTAACTCCTATTTTCAAAGTGTAACTTTTATTTTTGAAGGTCCTTTCCAATTAAAAGAATTGTTAATAGCAAACTGGTTGAAGGTTAACTGTTCGTCTGATGAATAAGGACTGTGCATGTCTAACAGATCCGTGGTCAGTTAACAATGATGAAAGGAACACATAAATTCATCATGGGCTATGCATTGATTGTTTTTATGCATTACATTATCATTGTTTATTGATCATGTTTTGCAGCTTGTTTTGTAAATGCATATTGAGAATACAATTACAAGTTAATTTTTATTTGCAGGTTCCACGATGAAGAGTACAACGTTTGTCTTTGGGGTTCAGTGGTCTTTCACATGGTTGCTGTTCCTAGGGGAAGTTCCTCCACGCGTGGACCAGACACAATAATTGGAAAAAGACTAGACTTCTTATATTCTCAGAATTTAGTTACGGAAGTGGCATTGAACACCATATTCCTGCCTGAGAACAATATATTACAGTTGCATGGCAACTTGATGCATTTTCAGGCTGTCTTGGAGACACTTAAAGAAAGAAGTTTTGCAGGGAATAAAACTGGCCCAATTACACCTGTATATGGCAGAGACCATGTACAATGACACTAGGATGGAAATGGCAACCTTTTGCAGTGGACTGTCCCACATGATGCAGTAGGAAGGAGGAATTCACTTTTGTTTGCAGCTCTTAGTGTCTAGGTTTAGTAGGTTCATTGGTTAAAATGGGTCTTGGTATAGCTAGTTTTAAGTAAGTTTAAATCTTAGAAAGCAATTAGTTATATAAACTGGAACATGAACAGGATATAACTGTATCTCAGCTCAACAAACAATTTCAGACCATAAATAAAATAGTAAATCAACTGAATGATGACGCAGATATTTTGCAAAATTTGGGAGATACACAGTCGTTAGTCTAGCTCTGTCTTATTACATGAAAATATCTCAAATGTATGATACGATATTAACCTTTGAAGAAAAAACGAAGGGTTACACTGAAGCAATTACTTCAGCAGTTAAAGGGGTATTGTCTCCACATTTGTTGACTATTAAGGATTTAATGAAGATAGCCTATGATGCTCAAGACCAGATGGGCTGGAACTCTTTGATAGAACCACACAGGCAAGAACTTTATTATGGTTTAATTTCTGTCAAGGCAGAAAATGGCAAGATTTTGGTCTCAGTCCCATTTCAACCTTGCGATCCATTCGAGTCTGTTGTGCTGCATCCATTTCCCACTAGGCTTGGGGGTTTAATGGTTCCTAAGATATCTAATTACAGGGCATTACTTTTGTTACCTAGGTCTAAATGAATCTATATTGTTGTCTATGACAAAAATAAAGATAACTTAAAAGTGAGTGCTGTCCTTGAATTCTAAAGTTTGCTCAGTAGACTCACTTGCTTTCCTTAAATTACTAGACATGATTGCATACTGCAGGTAATAATGAACGGAGCTTTCACCTGGGATGCAGATGTTAAATAATCTATGATCACCTATTAACGTGAGGGGTTTGGTATGCCCTGTTTGTGAGGCACTGTAAGCATGGTGCATCTTGGGTTGCTGGCGGCAGGTTGTAATTCTGTGTCATCCGTATATCATCCCTACAGTACAGGCATTATCGCCAATGGCACTAAGTATTATCTCAATGCCAGCTACAAATGCCAGAGTTCGAAGCTGTGCTTCATTATATATAGAAACCCGAACGTGTCATATTGAACATCACTGTGCCTGTGTTCATGGTGGTTTTCTGGGCTTGGACTTAGATAGGAGCACTGTTCATTGTGATTTGGATGTTGTAACTATGCACGGAATGGACAAGCTCCTGGAGGTATTAGTGTCCCTCCCAGCTTGCACTGATGGAGAGTCTGACTTCACTAACCGGGGGAGTGCACATTTCTTTAGGCCTGTTATTCAGTTACCTAATGCATTTGGTGGCCAACACGTGGTGAAATCTTTCTTGGCGCAGTGAAATAAGAAATGAGAAGGCAAGGACAAGTGTGCTTTCAAATGAGTCAAGAAACGGGAATCTTTATAATTATATGTATGGCACAATAATACATTGGATTCTTTATTTACCTTAATTGAGTAACATATATCGACTTGGATATACTGTGTACATGGTTGGTTACACTGTAGGCTAATATTCCATAATTTTCCTATATATCAAAATATATATTATTAATTTTGTTCTGCTCAAGGTATAGTTTTGGTTAATGGTGTATATTGATATTTGCATTTTACATGTTGCCAGAATCAGTAATGATTTTATTCCCTTATGTTTCAAGCTGAAGCTGTGATGTGTGATAAGTCTATTAATTTGGGTGTCATGATCTACCATTTCACACACACACACACACACACACACACACACACACACACACACACACACACACACACACACTTGGCTCTCAGCAAATTGGTTCAGGAGTGAATTCACAATGTTTATACATTTACTGATATCACTGTGATGTAAAATGCAGCACTGGATATTCACATATTTGTGGTGTTTGGCAAATATGATGTTCCATGTTGTTATGAGTTGAAATGTACATGCCGTTGTATTGATGTTTTTGTAATTGTTGATTTGTAAATTTTCAGGGCAACCGTCATAAAGGCGGGATGAACAATGCAATAATCATAACTGAAATATCGTCACGGAAATATTATGTCACTGCTGAATTCATTTCTGTCCTGAAGCAGTGAAGGAGAAAGACGGAATGGGAGGTAACTTAGACTTGGAGCTCACGTTTACCAAACTATTTGCTGACCTTATTTACTATTTTCAAGGTATTTCTATTTTCAGGTATCACGCTTATTAAATTCAAGGGTAACGAAGGTGTCTGTTTTTTTTTTTTGTTAGTAAATTGACATTCTGTCATCCTGTTAAAGATCGTGTGTTCGTAAACCTGTGTATTGCAAATGTCGCGTGCTGCGCCTCATGGTCGAGGTTAGAGTGTTGTATGGTTGCGTATTAACACCTATACAGGTGTAGTTGATTTATGACACAGATGTTGTCTCACTTGTCACAATTAGCAAAAAATGTTAAAAACCCAAGGAAGTCTAGTCAATGGCCGTTAGCGGCACAACAATATGTATGTAATATATATATATATATATATATATATATATATATATATATATATATATATATATATATATATATATATATATATATATATATATATATATATATGTGTGTGTGTGTGTGTGTGTGTATCTTGTAAGATGTTCCCTTCTGACAAGCATAAATGCAATTGTGAAGAGGACGGCAAAAACACTGGAAATCATTTTTCTTGTGTATTTACACCATTTCGGCAATTCATTGGCATCGTCACGGCAACTTAAAAACACGAAAATAAAATCAGGAAATTGTACAATCTAAAACATGTCTAAATAGCTAAAATCTTAGTAATACATTTACAGTAGTTCTATGATATAATATAACAATCAGCTCTTAAGCTAAGTGTAAAGTGAAAATTATTTACGGGAAATGATGTAGACATAAATAAGTATAAAGGATAAAAAGGCATATATACTCTTGGGTAATTTGTGCGGCTGAGAATTCCAGAGGCTCTGGAGAGAATACTCAGAGGATGACAGAGACCCAACAAGAAAAGTCGGAGAGAGGATAAGATGAAACATTCTACAGTAAACTGAGAAGCGAAAGTATTTTTTAAATTATCATACAGAACATTAGTTTTATATAAACCTGAATGGTTTCTTATGGCAGAAATCCTTTAGAATTTCATCTGCAAACGTCCGGTGACTGATACCTTTAGGGGAATTGAAGCTGACCAAGTAAATGCCGAGTGCACCCAACATAATAGGGCTTTACGTCCCTTCTGTTTCGTTAGAAATATTCAGAAAATCAATATGCACGATTATCGATTATATATATATATATATATATATATATATATATATATATATATATATATATATATATATATATATGTGTGTGTGTATATACATATGTATATATATATGTATATATATATATATATATATATATATATATATATATATATATATATATATATATATATATATATATATATATATATATAGTGACATGGATTCAAAACCTGTATGATTAAAACACTTAGTAAGAGATAAAATATGGAATGTATTCACCATACTAAGTGTTATGTGTTTTGCCTCAAGCTGACCATAACTCGTGGGAAGTAGCCACGTGGCCTGATAGGGGTCTTTTTCTTTGAACGAGATCCTTGCTTCCATCTAATGCTTAAAAAAATTCCTTTGAACTAAAATACTATTCTCCTGTGAGATGATTTGGGTACAAACACTGCATTACACTAAGAAGATGCTATGTAATCCTTGTCAACTGTCAAGTCTTGAATTATTATGAAAATGTAAAAGATTCTGCAAAACCTCTGAGAAAATCGTAATGAGCATGCTTTTAAACATATATAAAAATCATCAAAATCTCCCTGTGTCTTATTGGACAATTGTTTCTTCAAAATAAACCTATATATATATATATATATATATATATATATATATATATATATATATATATATATATATATATATATATATATATATATATATATATATATATATATATATATGCATACATACAATTAATACATATATTAATTCGATCCATGAACAACAGAGAAAATTACAGATTTTGTCTTTTCTCGAAAGTGTAATAGAGAAAGGTGCTAGGACACCAGAATCCACTTAAGATAAATTGTCTTAATTTTTTCTTTTCAATTTAGCCTGTTGAGGTAACCTGCAGCTATTTTGAGCTTTCCTAGAATGCTCTCTACTTGAAACTTGAAGCTCTGGATATGTATGAATATATGCAAGTGACTTCTGGCCTATTCTATATCACAAAATCTGCTCTATACAAGTACAGATACTAGGCTTTCCTTTATAATGGCACAGTGGTTGCACTTGTTCGTCCTCAGTTTCTTACTTCCAAAAGCAATTGGAAATATGCCAGCCGCAAGTTCTTGTAGTAGTACGCCTCTTAGTCCTTCATTTAGTGCATCTGTCCTCACGATGAAGCCCTGTTGAAGTGTGGTACTTGTAGTGTGGGTGCATTTCCTAAAGCCTGTTTCAATCCATTGATTGCTTTATATTGAAGTTCTTCCACTTCTCCTTGTTTGGTCACCCCCTTTTCACCTGGGTGGTCAAAAGTGCTGCAAGATTGCTATAGTTGTGCACAAACTTGCTATGGTAGCCTGTCAGATCTAGAAATGATCTCACTTACATCTTGGTAAACGGTAGTGCTGCATTCTGAATCTCCATTAACTTTTGCAGGTGGCATATGTCCCAGGAATTCCACTTCACTGTATCTAATGTAACACTTGGAAAGGGGGATAGTCAATACGGCGTCCTTTACTCTCTGAAATAGTTCTTTAGTCGAATGGTGCGTTCTTCCCACGATTTATGTATAAATTAACATGTCATCCACAAAATGACTGGTGTTCTTGCGTTCTGCCAGCATCTTCCTCTTCACTTTGTTGAAAGTTGCTGCTGAGTTCATTAATCCAAACAGCATTCTCAAGATCTGGTAACATCTGCTTGAATCTGTGGACAATGCCTTCTCCTTTGATGCCTCTTCCTCTGGGACCTAATAATACCCCTTGCTTAAGTCCACTTTGGTGAACAATCTGTTGCTACGAATTTTTACCCTCATAGACTCAGGATCTCCCATAGATTCATTGCCAAACCTGATTATGGTTTTAAGTCAACGGTAGTGCACGCTGAACCAGTTTCATCTATCCTTCCTCACCATCACTATTAGTGAACAGTATGCAAAACTTTGAATGATTCCTATTTCAAGTATCTCAACTTCTCCCTGGATCAGTTCCCTAGTAGCATACGGTAAAGGATTTGCCATTGCTATTGGGTTTATGGCAGTTATATATTATTACCACCTGTTTACATGTAATATGAGAAGATCACTGGTTAATAACTCGTTGTTGAAATACCCTGAATGTAGGACGAGAAGTTGGACAATCTCCTGCTGCTATACATTAGGCTGCGAGAGACAAGAAGAGGGGAATACAAAACATATGGACTATAAATGGTGCAATGCAAAACACATGAGTACAGAAGCTAAGCAAACAATAAGGAGTCTAATCCTAGTAGAACCGAATCATAGTCTGTGAAGTAATTCATATAGGATACAATGCTAAGCATGGAAATAACATTGCAGTATTTATACATTGCAATACTTAGCAATGCCTACGATATGAACACATTCACCATGCAAGACTTCCCGTGCTAGTTACCTATCTTGCACTGTAGAGTCACATAACATATCTTGCACTTACGTTCAAGATGTACATGACAGTCTCCCCCCCCCCGCCTTTAATTGTAACTCAGCAAACATACATAAGTATCTCATTCCCCTTTTAGCTTGTTACTGAACAGCTGATTCTCAACACTTATAAATCCAATCTTTCTGGAGGTTTTCCTGTACACATTCTACTGGAGAGTGCTCTGGATGTGTTCTGACCTGGTGCAAGATTTGTCAGTGAAATTGCTCTTGGTAGTTGAATGTTGTGGTGAGCAGGTTGCGCATTTGGCTTAATTAATTATGAGGTATTTGAATCTTGTGCATCTATAAGTTTTGTACTTAATGGTTGCAACTGATCAACATTACGTTTTACAATCTTTCTACCAATATTCTCACCCTAATGTAAAATACCCATCTTCCTGCTAATTTCTTCTGGTAACCATTTCTCTATGGTATTGTATGACCTCACCATGCATTACTGTAAGGAGTATAATTTTTACCTTGGAAGATTTTCAACTTGTTCATAACTTTTCTGTTCTACTAGAAACTTCCTGCTGTAACTGTTGTGACAGCCATTGTTACTTTCTTGGGTGGCTGCTTTAAATGTTCTTTTTTCCAGTTGCAGTTGGGGCACATTTCTTGGTGGTTTTTCTGAACCTGTGATTGTAAATACAGATGTTGGCTGGATGGGGGACCTTTTCTATCACGTTTTGTTATTATGCTTCTGCCTGACACTGGGTTTCTATTGTCTTGACTTTGGTCTTGGTTGTCCTCCACTTGACAGATGCTGTGGGAGGTATGTTGCAAGGCCAGCAACTCATCCACCGTCTTGAAGAGGTCCACCACTGAAATGCCCTCTGCACTGTGGAGGGGAGCTCAGATGCTGGTTTGGGTGGCAGAGCCAAATTTCCCTTGAGAGGCCAACCTTCTTGGGCTTCCCGTCTGCAATGAGTTCAGATGGTGTTAAAAGGGGGTCATCCAAGGCTGCCTTCGCCATTGTGGCCCCCAGTGGGATGTTTAATAGTTCAAGGGCCCATTTAGCATGGGTATGAGGGAGCAGGGAGAATATGGTTTCCAGGAATGCATGATGGTCCCTGGATGATATTCTCTCGCAATGAGCATTGAGCCAGTGTGCAATCCAGAGTAAAATGTCATCTGCGAACAACTCTGGTATATAATCTGCCTTCTTTTTTATAACTCATAATGTTGTAGAGATAGAATTGTATGTTTTCCCTTTAGTACCAGACAAATGTTTCTGTTGTTAAGAGTGGAGGCAGATAGAGGTTAATGGCTCTTGCTTTCAATTGTTTGTCCACAGACATCCTTTGCGTTTTTCCTTGCAAAAATTATGCGCACTGTGTTGAGTCCATTAGTGGCTTGTAGCAAAGCCAATATATACAAGCCGCGTCACTTCCAGGACGCCATGTTTGTTTACACTTAGGGCAAGGTGCACAGCACTCCAAACGGCCTTGGGACGCAACTGTCAGCTTGATGCGTGATAGCAAAGCCTATAAATACTTTTTTGGTGATGATGGGCTCTGACACAGCATAATTTTCCAAATTAGTGTGTGAGGTTCAAGAAAGGTACTTTATAATGCAGAAAGTGGACGGAAAGCTAGCGGGCGACCTGTGGACCCCCGCTGCATCCGTACAGAATTGTGTTTGTTGAAAGACATAAAATGACATATACAGAGCATTACAGAACATGTACAAGGCAGATATATATATCAGCGAATAGGCCGTAGAATGATACATATAATGAGATACATAAAGAATCTGAAACAATAACCAGTGACAAATATGACATGATTAATGTACAAATGTAGAGCGAAACATAAGGAACAGAGAGGTGGTTTGACGCCCTTACAACACTCCCCCTCTAAGACAACAATTATACGAGAAATCATTGGATGACACATCAATCGCGGAGGCGCTGCAGCAACTGGAGTGGGCCTCTACTTCTCGAGAACTGCAGGCGGGGTGCATGCGCGACCTCTGGTTCTGGCGCGGGCTGTTTCCTGGGCCGTCCTGGACCCCTTTTCGGCGTGGGGGCGGCTGTTCCTGTGGAGTGTTGCTGAGGGGGAACTCTGGGTCACCCGCCTGTCTTCTCGCTGATTTCGTTGTCCAACAGGAGCACTGGTTTTAGCCTGTCGACCATTACCCAGTCCTCACGCCCATGGATGTCCAGCAGGAATGCTTTAGGCGCCTGCCTGATGACTCTGTGGGGCCCCCCTGTAGAGCCTCATTAAGGGCAGCCGACGAGCATCCACCCTAATGAAGACATAGGTGCAGGAGTCTAAGGCGGGTGGGTTGTATTTGCTGGTCCTGCCGGTGAAGGTCCAATGGCAGGGAGCGAACTTCCATGAGAGTTCCCTCAACCTTAGGAGGGGTGTATCTGTGCTCCCAGCTGACAGCGGGAAGAATTCTCAGGTCAGGACCAATGTTTCCCCGTAGACTTTTTCGGCCAGGGAGGTGTCGCTATCTGCTTTAGGTGCAGTGCAAAGACCCAAGAGGACCCAGGGGAGCTGTTTTCGTCACGGGCATTGAGTAGGTCTTGATTAGTTTATCTTTTAATGCCACATACATGACTTCGTCTGCGTGTGGGTTGAGCCAGGGGGAGATCCTGTTGAACACTTCTACCGGGAGCGCCGCCGTGGTGATGTCTGATTTGCTTGCGTCGTCTGTTATGCGTGCCATGTGGAAGTGTACTTCTGCGCGCAGGAACCATGATGCCGTGTTCTCGCACGAAAACTGAGGGAGTTTGACCGCATCTGCTTTTGTCGGCAAGAGAGGCATACAGACAATGCTCGGGCGTTTGCATTGAATTTCATCTTTTGCCATTTTTACTGCTCACGCACCAAAAGGCAGGAAAATGCACTGTGTTGAGTCCATTAATGGTGCTGATTGTTGTGTAAGGGCATCAAACCGCCTCTCCATTCCCTGTATTTCACTCTACAAATGTACATTAATCATGTTGTATTTGTCACTGGTTATTATTTCAGATTCTTTGTGTATCTCATTATATGTATCATTCTATGGCCTATTCGTCTGATATATATATATATATATATATATATATATATATATATATATATATATATATATATATATATATATATATATATATCTGCCTTGTACATGTTCTGTAATGCTCTGTATATGTCATTTTACGTCTTTCAACAAACACAATTCTGTATGGACGCAGTGGGGGCCTGCAGGTCACCGGGTACCTTTCTATCCGCTTTCCACATTATAAAGTACCTGTCGTGAACAATAAAGAATCTGAAACAATAACCAATGACAAATACGACATGATTAATGTACAAATGTAGAGAGAAACACAGGGAATGGAGAGGCGGTTTGATGCCCTTACAGTAGTGCCAAAACATTCCCTTTGTTGGGTACACCATATTTAGTCCGTTAATGGCACGGTTTCCGCCAGGGAAGGAGCTATCAGAGGCCTAAACTTGATGCCATGTTTAGTCCGTTACAGGCTCTCTGAATCCTGGAGCCAAGACTGAAATATTAGTCCGCTAATGGCTCCGGATACCCGGGGTCACTGTGTCAAAGAAACGTAGCAGGTAAAAGTTAGGCTGTAGGCTGCGGCCGTAGTTAGTCCGTTAATGGCTGGGCCAAAACCACGCTACCTGTCGCTTCCCAGGGTCACCAGTGTGAGGTTCTAGAAAGGTCAGAAGTGAGACTGATTCTTTATTGTTCACGACAGGTACTTCATAATGCAGAAAGCAGACGGAAAGGTAGCGGGCGACCTGCAGCCCCCGCCTTCCCCAACAGGTACTTTATAATGCGGAAAGTGGACGGAAAGGTAGCAGGCGACCTGCGGCCCTCCGCTGCGTCCGTACAGAATTGTGTTTGTTGAAAGACATAAAATGACATATACAGAGCATTACAGAACATGTACAAGGCAGATATATATATATAGGCGAATAGGCTGTAGAATGATACATATAATGAGATACATAAAGAATCTGAAACAATAACCAGTGACAAGTATGACATGATTAATGTACAAATGTAGAGTGAAACACAAGGAACGGAGAGGCGGTTTGATGCCCTTATAAGTGCAGCTTGCTTGACAATGCCAGCTTATTGTTCACCCTATGGCTGTAACAATGACAAGGTGTTTGAAAAGCAGATCCCCAGTCTGCTTGTCAGCAGCAACATCCGGTCTCAACTGCTGGGCAAAGTTGAGAAGCAGCACCTTCCACTCCAGACAGGTTGTGTTCTGTCCAACTCATCAAGACTGAAGTCTCTTGAATTCCAGCATACAGCTCTATCTTTGCTGCAGGCTCTATCACTATTTCAAATTCGAGACCAGAAAAATGCTTACTCAAAGCAACAAAAAAACAGAAAAGCAAAGATACTTCGCATTTATAGTGTGCCCATGTACTTGTGATTGTTTATGTTGTACATAATGTATTTTTTTCAATTACCACTGTTACGTGGGCTTATTTATGTATGATCATAATTCCAGTCAACATTAGATGTATACATAAATAACAAATTTATTGGCCCAGTCAATACTCTACAGATTGAGATCTGTCCATTCTATTTCACAATCTCCAGGTAGCCTTCAGGTGTATATTTCAACAGGCCCATTTAATATGATTCATAGTATGCCCTACATATTATATTATCATGTAGGCTTGTAAAGTCCCCGCTCAACTTGTTCTCTATAGTGAACATCCCACTTTCTGCGGTGCCTTCATATCGACCTAGGGTCGACCAGAACATATGTTTATCACCAAAATTGTAAATTGTATATTTATTGTCTTTCCAAATGACCATGCTTTATGTACATGTAACGAAGTATTTATGTTATGCATCAGACATTATTGATCACTGTGTTTTCTGTATGAACCTGTCCTGTTTTTGTAGAGAATTAGTTTGACCTCAGGTCACCTGTAAATCTTTGTACCCGCTGTCTCTGTGAAGTACGCAGACATCCGCACCCCGCTTTGTAAGCAGCTCGCTTCATCAATAAACTAACAGTACTTGTCTTCCTGCTCATTATTTTGCACCTCTCTCACAGTGGTGGCCCCCGGAGTGGTTCCTGGAGGCCATTAACGGACCCAAATGGCGACTAAGTCTTGGCCCAATGAACCTTACCCATGCCCCTAACGGACTAACTACAGCACTCTAACAAAGCGTTCGGGCGTTTACTGACCCTCGTCGGCAGGTCGCCAGCGTCATTAGTGGACCCACACAGCACGCTCCACCGGTGTGAATTGGTGCAAGTATTCCCTCACACTCCAAGGGACAGGGCGAAATGAGCATGGACGCTGACATTCCTAACCACGTACAAATTACTGCAAACCTCTCGGAGGCAGACACCTCCCTCTCACAACCCCCTCCCACGCTCGCTTCCACGCCAGTACCTGCACCCCACACGATGACCCCCCCTGACGAACCAACCGAGGACGGCCCTTAACATAAGGCTACCAGGGGCGGCTCTAGGGTTTCCTGCGCCCTAGGCTAATATTTTAATTTGCATCCCCAGGTCCACCAGCTAGGAGATCTGGGGTGAGCAGTAGTCAGTAGCTCCCCATTGGGTGACATTTCGGGATAGTTTAATTGTAAATCCAGCTACCAAATATTAAGTTGAAATGCATTATGACACACACACAACACACACACACACACACACACACACACACACACACACACACACACACACACACACACACCGTCAATATATAGAATAGGCCATATATAGATATATATATATATATATATATATATATATATATATATATATATATATATATATATATATTAAATCTAGGTTGAAATTTACAACAATTCCATCATTATTTTTTAATATGTAACCATTGCAAGGGCAATTTTGATGCCTATAAAGATATATTAGACAATTAATGTATTCATAACATTATATTGAAAATGGCATTAAATAGAGCAAAACAATGATTTTTGCTTATAATCTATTTAAAAATTTTTTATTTAATAAGGAAATGTGCATCTGATAGTGAAATTATGATTGAGTATATAACACTCAATTATAAACATATGAAAATGAATGTTTTGAGTTATTTCTTTAAAACTTCAATCAGGGATAAGAAATGTAAGTGGTGAAGAAAATCTGACTCATTTTCCTTCCATTTGAGTGTATCCTTAGCTGAAAAAGGGGGAAAAAAAATAAAACATGGCCTCTACAACATTTTTTCATTCATTAATAGAACAAATCTTAAGTAACTAAAATCCCCTAACTAAACTATTAAAGAAAAAGACTAGAATTCAATGTACTGAAAGGAACTGAAAGCTATGTACGTAGAAAACGTATAATATTAATCTCAGTTATTGAAGAGAATGTGATATTCTCTTCATAACTACGAACTGAATTATTAACAAAAAGACTAGAAATCAAAGTAGTGAGAATAATTAATAATTCTGAAGTAAACATGAAGATAACTCAGAAACAATTGTTTAAATTTTATATTATTAGGAACTGATTACAATTACAACTTTCAATTATAATGTAATTGTAACTTTATACTAAAATTTATCAATATCTGTCAATTGCAGAAATGAGAAATTCAATTTTAGTGAGCACTGAGTCTTTCTAGATTGTTGGCTACAACTACAGATAACTAAAAATGTGCTTTCCGTGCCTTTTTCTTGGCAAAAATCAGCCACTAGATTCTTTAGATCAACTTTCTGTGCGATCTCGTTCTCAATAGAGACCATAGCTAGACCTACAAGTCTTTCTTCTGTCATTGTAGACCGCAAATACGTCTTAATTAATTTTAATTTTGAGAAGCTCCTCTCACCGCACCACCACACTAACAGGCAAAGTTAGCCAGAATGCAGTAACAAATGTGTTGCTTCCTGCCGGTACTGGTTTTCGACATCATCCCTTAGCAAATGAACTTTAAAACATCCACGGGGAATGACAAGGCGGCGGTGCCAGACCAACTAGGGGCCACAAGCCGGGTTGGGACACAAGTCAGTGGCGTTTTGGACACATGTCCTTGAACTTTCTCCTTGTTCTTTTTTTATGTATAATTGTTATAATTGTTCTGTATATATACATTCCAGGGAATGGGACTGTGATAAATTGCACCAGTTCAACCCACGGCCAACGGATAGGCTGAGATATAGTATGCAACTGTAAAATGGCATCCATTTTTCAAAATAGTTCTTCCCTAAATGCTATTTAGCTGGGAATCTGGGAAGTCCTGGTCTTGATTTTCAATCACTTCAGACCCATGTCAAGAATCTGCAATACAAGTGAAAACCAGAGGCGTAAATTATGTCCCATTTTTCCATATGGCAGTGAAATCTCTGGTCAGTCAGAGACGGGCACTTAGTTTTTTGAAATGAATTAAGACCATAATAAACAGTTATAGTTTGTTCTGTGATGCACACTTTTTTAGTAATTGTTTAATTGTTGATAAAATATGTTTATTCTCACACTTGAGAAAATGATAAACTTAGTTTGATTTTGTTCACGTGATTAATAACTATATTTTTTTAATGGATAAAACTGTTACCTATGATTAAATTATTCAGTTCATGGTATTTTTATCTGAGAGTTCAGGTATATTTGCTGAAATGGCATCCATTTTTCAAAATAGCTTCCCAAATGCTATTTAGCTGGGAATCTGGGAAGTCCTGGTCTTGATTTCAGTCACTTCAGACCCTAAGCTAAGTGAAAACCAGAGGCAATTAGTCCCTCCATATGGCAGTGAAATCTGGTCTGGCTCAGGACTATTAGTTTTGCCGAAATGAATTAAGACCAGGGAAACAGTTAAAGTAGTTTGATGGAGTGATGCCCTTTTGCTCTAGTATATTTCGTGTTTAATTGTTGATACCTCACACTTGTTATGATAAACTTAGTTTGATTGTTCACGTGATTAATAAGCTTTTTAATGGATCACGGTTACCTTTAGATTATTCAGTCGTAATTTTTATTACTATGAGAGTTCAGGTATCTTGCTGAAGTGAGGTAAATATTTGAATTCTGTGATTAGTTGTGTAATAACCAGGTACTTGGTAGGCTATATATCGTGACTATATATATATATATATATATATATATATATATATATATATATATATATATATATATATATATATATATATACATATATATATATATATATATATATATATATATATATATATATATATATATATATATATATATATATATATATAATGTGTGTGTTTTAACACAAGAACATCCAACTTTTTTAGATCACAAATAACTACCTTAGAGTGAAAGTTTTGGATTGAAGCGTTTTACTCCTAGGCAGACCTAAAATATTTCCTTGAAAAATGTTTGGTTTTAAAAACAACTAAGTGTATTATTTACTTCTCAGAGAAGCTGGCTTGACTCGAAGTTCCTGTATAATATTCACATAGCGTTAGTATTTTAATAATAGCGTGTATTTTTTCGCTGCCCTCAATATATATTGCATATTAATTTAAAGGTAAATTGACAAGCCTGTTGACACGACAGCTATGTGTGGTTCGTTGAATTCGATAGCTTTCATTTATTGATTTTTATTTAGTGAACAAATCTAGGGAAACTCCTCGGTCTTACTTTTTAAATTCATATGCAAGCATACATATCTGAACTTGTCTCTTGTCTCTATAAAGTGACATCAGAGACCTCTTATGAGGGCTCCGGTAACACCACTTGGCGCTGCAATACTATGAAATGTTTTGAAATGTGTTAATTTCTCGCCAAAACTTCAAACACTATCTGAGCTTTCTCATATAATCTAAATGATAACACTGTAACCACCCTATACGTATAACGCTCTCACCGCTCAACATACAAATGAAAGCTTCATGATAAATCCACTCTCAAGTCGAATACTAGCTTTATATGGTTGCTGGACGTCGTGAATGAATGAGTTGTTTACGTAGCTCACAGGAAAGGTCACAGCCAGGTACGATAGTAAAGTAAACACGTCAGTCAGTGTTCAGTGTCAGGCCACGTCGGACGCGTCGTCTCGGTCGCTCCTGCTGGTGCGGTCTTCTTCGGCTTCCCAATGGCAGAGAACAGGAGTCATTGCAGTGACAGTGTGCCCGGCAGTTCTTCCAAGATCCAGTTGCCTGTGATTGAAGAACTGAACTTGTACGTCAATTCGAAGATTGCTAAAATAATCGCCACGGGCGTGGTGATTTGTTTCATTTCCTATCATGGCTTTTTGCATGCAGTTGATGGTAAGTGTTGTTGCTGTTGAATTGGGATCCTATTTTTGAGGAAGTGGACCCACCAAACCGATTGTAGCCCGAGTCTTATGACCCAGAAAGTAGCTTAGGCTAGCCTTGCCAGATTAGGGTACCCACCACGATATACTATTCGCTTGCTAGAGTTCCCAGGGCAGTTTTCTGAGCCTGTGTTGTCATGTGTGCTTTGAACGTTTCTGACCTTCATGTCGCTATTTCCAAGTGCAAACTGCCATGTTATGGTTTGAAGCCTAAATTGACTGCCCTAATCTGGCAAGGCTTGCCTCCATTGGTCCAGACCATCAAATTTGACGTGACACCATTCTTGCATTTCGGACTGGAGATATAGACCATTTTTCTTGTTTTAATGTGACCCTGCCTGGTTTTTGACCTTCGTTTTGCTAGCAAATAAGTAGTTAGGCCATAGAGATAGTGGACTGCAGCCTCATGTCCTACAACACGGGGGACTACAGTGGGAAAGTGGGGTATTTGGTTGGGGGAAAACACAAAATGAGTAAAATACAGAAACCTTGGAGGCCACATCCTTACCTGATTGCAGACTTTGACATCCGGATCCCCCACCTAACCTAATTTAAGACCCCCCATCTCATGCAACCTAGGGGGCTGTCACCTTTCTTAGCCAGGGGCTTTGCCCCCTGCAAAACCTAACAGGATGCTAGATTCTTACTTAGACACCCGGGGGGGAGGTCTTTGCCCCTGTGGACCCCTTCGTAATCTATCCCAGGATGCCAAGTCCTCACCTAGCCTGAGACCCAACACCTAACCTAACCTACTATGAGATTCAGAGCCCTTGTCCAGGTGTTTTGCCAGAACAGCTTTTTTTCTGTGCATTTGACAAAGATATTACTTAGCCGTAGTATACTTTACATCCCTACCTAGTTTTCAGCAGCATTCTTTATTACTTATATTAGAAAGAATTATATTCACAGGAGTAAAATAAAGAAGCCGAAGCCAGTGGCAGAACACTCTAATGTATGGGACCAAAGTTATGTGTGATGTAAACGTGATGTCCCGACTCCTCCCACAAGGTGATGACAACCAGCTGTCTCTGAAATTCTGAATGAATATTCGTACCTTGTCAAGGCTTCAAGAATGGCAGCTATGATAAGCCATTGTCCCCGTGGTTGCAGGACAGCTTTTGTGATTCGACTTGCTAAATTGTTTAGAAGTGAGGAGGCCCGTGGCAAACCCTACGTAAGCTTGGAGGTAAAATTTTATAAGTTGCCAATAAGACTCCAGCCAGCCATTTTTGCACGAAAAACCATTTTGAGTTTTTTATGCAAAAATGACTAGGAAATAATAGGGCACTAAAAGAACCTTAAAATACCAATATAACTTCACCTATGGGTGTTGACTGGTTACAATTTTGCCGTATTAGCTATGGAGGGGGGTTATTCTTACCTTATGTCATAAATTTTCTAATTTTTTATTTATCATTTGCGCATAGTGTTTATGGGGTTCAAAATAATGAGAATGAAGAGCTCTTTTCAAAAATGCAAGTTACAATTTCATAGTGTGTATTGGCAACTTATAAAATAATACCAGCTTGGACAGGTAAATGAATAATAGGGCCCTTTTTTGTTGACTTCCATAAGGTGTAGCAAGATAATTATATATGCTCTATCAAGCAATAGCTGCTGATTTCTTGGTAAAATATAACTTGCGGAACAACATTAAAACTTGCTTGTTCCGACACAATATACAAACCCTCGGTCCTTTACATTAGGGATTACTTTCAGGCGTAGGCTGGAAACGGCTGTTGAACTTCAAACAAGGTGGTTAGGCAGTTAACTACTGTCTGGGAGGCGGGAGTACCGCCTGCCCGGATGTAAACATTCCAATTTGCTTTCGGCCGTCGTAGCGCTTGGACGTTGTTCTTCATCGATCTCTGCCTGACAGCTATACTTCTTTTTTGGTGGGAAATTCTTTCTTTGCTTTTCATTATCATGGAGAAATCAGCTAAACCCTCCTATCCCCAGTGTGTGTGTCCCAGGGTAGGGGGTAAGAAATGTAATTCATTTAGATCTCGAGTCGACGTGGACCCACACGCCCTCTGTACATCTTGCAGGGGATGTGTGTGTTCACGCGACGATCCCTGTAGTGAGTGTTGTTCGTGGTCCTCCGAGCAATGGGGCAAGTTCGAAGGGAGGAGACGTTACCATTGTAAGCCTACCAAGGAGTCGTCCGAAGGAAATACGCCCCCAACGACTCCATTGGTGGTGAATGTTTCGGGCTCGTTTCTCCCTCCCGGCAAACTTCCCCTGCTTGCTCCCTCTCCCTCGGGTGAGGACTCCCCCTCCCCTTCCTCTTACGTTTCATCGTTTGTGGAAGGGCGCAGGGGAGAGTTGGACCATGACATCCTCTCTGAAGTCTCTTCCCATTCCGGAGGGGAGTTTTTTCCTCTGGAGCGAGTAGAGGCTTCGTGTACTGACCCGACTTTTGCTTCAGGTCCCGGACTGGATAGCCAGACACTGATTCCAAGCTCATCCTGGCTACACCTGGTCCTACCTGGCTCATCACTGGAGGGATTGGCTCCCCTGCCCCCCGCTCCAGTCACGACCCACTCAGCAACGACAGTCACCACTACATCCGTCACCATTTTGAGGTTTGCCCAGATGCCGGTGTCAGTTGCATCGCATCTGGACACCCAAGTGTCGGCATCACCTGCGGTGCAGCACGCTGTTCCGCTGCCTCCCGGCTTCCTGGCTCTATTCACGCGTGCTGGCCCTGCCTACATGGTGACGTCATCATACCCTTATGTGACTGTCGCTGCCCCTGTTGCTGACCCTGGCCTGTCTTCGAATGCTGTTCCTTGTCTGACTTTCCAGCCCAGCCCTTTGTCTGCCTCCGTCCCCACAATATGGGTCATTTAGACCCTAGGTAACAAAAGTATGCCCTGTAATTAGATATCTTTAGACCATTAAACCCCAAGCCTAGTAGGAAATGGATGCAGCACAACGAACTAAGATGGATCGCAAGGTTGAAATGCGGACTGAGACCAAAATCTTACCATTTTCTGCCTTGGCAGAAATTAAACCATAATAAAGTTCTTGCCTGTGTGGTTCCTATCAAAGTTCCAGCCATCAATCTTCAGAGCATCATAGGCTATCTTCATTAAATCATAATAGTCAGCAAATGTGGAGACAATACGCTAACTGCTGAAGTAATTCTTCAATGCATAACGCTCGTTTTTCTTCAAGGTTAATATCATTATCATGCACATTTGAGATATTTTCATATAATAAGACAGAGCTAGACTAACAGCTGTGTACCTCCCAAATTTTGCAAAATATCTGCGTCATCATTCAGTTGATTTACTATTTTAATTATGGTCTGAAATTGTTTGTTGAGCTGAGATACAGTTATATCCTATTCATGTTCAGTTTATATAACTAATTGCTTTCAAGTTACAACTTACACCAAACTAATATACAAAGACCATTTAACTCAATGAACCTACTAAGCTGAACCTAAGGCTGCAAACAAAGTGAATTCCTCCTGCTGCATCATGTGGGATGATCCACTGCAAAAAAGAACACCATTTCCATCCTAGTGTCATTGTACAGTCTCTGCCCTTATCCCCCAGGTGTAATTGGGCCAGTTTTATTCCTGCAAACTTCTTTCTTTAAGTGTGCTCCAAGACAGCCTGAAAATGCATCAAGTTGCCATGCGCTGTAACCTGTGCTGTTCTCAGGCAGGAATATATGGTGTTCAATGCCACTTCGTAACTAAATTCTGAGAATATAAAGTCTAGTCTTTTTCAATTGTGTGTCTGAGTCACGCGTGGAGGAGACTTTACCTAGGAACAGCAACCATGTGAAAGACCACTGAACCCCAAAGACAAAACGTTGTACTCTTCATCGTGGAGACACTGCAAATAAAAATTAACTTGTAAATTGCATTACCAATATGCATTTACAAAAACAACCTAAAACATGATCAATAAGCAATGATAATGCAATGCACACCGCTAATGTCATATTACACAGGTAATTTATGTGTTCCCTTTCATCATTGTTAACTGACACGGATCTGGTAGACATACAGTCATGGTAATCAGACGAACAGTTAACCTTCAACCAGTTTGCTATTAACAATTCTTCTAATTGAAAGGACCTTTAAAAATAAAGTTACACTTTAATAAGGTTAGATTTTGGCTTCATCTCTGTAAAAATGAGGCCTGTATCAATTCCAGGTGTCTTTGAACTGAAAAAGATGCCTAAAGTTGATCTGAAGGGTTTTTAAATAAACTACAGATGCTGTAGAATTTAGTAACTCAGTGCTGTGATGACTTCCACATCTATATGATGCATCACTTTACATTATAATGGAAGTATACATCCATTTCTTCAGAACCTGAGGATACGCTGAACAAGGCCTGGTAAATACAGGGAAAGAGTAACAGTTGTTTGAAAAATGTTTTAGAAATGCGATCTCATTTGGAAATGATGGTGATGTGAATGCAAGGTATAGGCTATAAGTAAGTGTTTTAACTGAATTCGTCTTGAATGTCCTGGAAGAGTTACGATAAGAGTCAAGACCCACCCAAACCAGTGTAAATTTTTTTCTAAAATACCTTTTAGATTATCTGACTCTCTTCCATAATGAACGTGATATTTTGATGAAACATGAGAAAGAAGTGATTTCATAAATTTCCATATGAACTTGATTTTGAAGAACTCATAGCAGAAACTACAGCTAGTCTTAACATCTGCTCATGATAAAACTATGTAGCTTGAAAATAGGTATTATATCAAAGTGACCAAAGTTACATGCCTAACAGCTCGTCAGAATTGCTAGGAGGTCATCATGAAGGTCACAATGTAGTATGAAAAAAGAGCTATTTTCTTGAAATAATGGGACTCATCGATTGGAAAGATCCATTATCAAAGAGGCCCCATCTGTCCCCAGCCAATGCCATCCCACCATTCTACCATTCAGAATGAAATTATTGGAATCATGGCCGAAACCGTCCTTGATGAGATAACAGATGAGCTTTATCAATCTACTTGGTTTTCTATAATGGTTGATGAGTCAAAGGACATTAGTGGAAGAGAACAGCTATCTGTTGTTGGAAGTCTTTGTTTGATCATACCCTACATGAGGATTTTGGACTACGTGAACTGCATGAACTAAATGCGGAAGTATCTTAAAAAACAACTATGTGACATGTTACTGACATGCAATATTGATGCAAAAGAATTGCGTTGGTCAAAATGGGGCCTCAATGTGAGTGGGACAAACGCTGGTGTACAAAGGCTTTCGAGAAAGCTGCACCGAAGCAATTGATATTCATTGTTATAATCACCGCTAAACTTGTTGATTGTGGATGTTATTAAGTCTGTCAAGATTGCAGACCAGTTCTTTGGATTGTTGGAATCCATATATGTGTTTATGTCATCAGCTGTACTTTTGAGTTGTTCCTGCAAAAACAACAGCTATTTCGGACAAACAAACCAAAAGCTTAAAAACTGGGTAAACACAAGATGGGCATGTCAGTATGCAGCCTGCAGTAATGCTGCAAAACTACCAAGCCTATTTTCCAAGCTCTAGAGGAAATAGCCAATGAGCACTCTAGTGGCATGCTACTGATGCAGCTAGACTCTCTTGAATGGGTTAATTCTCATTCATCATAAGCCTTGTTGTGTTTGAAAATCCTCAGAGCAGAATGTAGCTGCTGTAAGATATGTTTGTAATCACCTACATGATCTAGCAGCTGCCACTGGCGTGGTGAGACACTACATGAAGTGAGCTGGAGCAAGAGAGAAAGGCTCAAAGGAAATAGGATGATACTGGTGTAGAGCAAAGACATGTAGAGAACTAGACGTCCCAATTAGTTTGCTCATAAATCAGGAAAAAAAGACAAGCAATCTTCCATACTACAGTGGCTTTGCAGCAAATCTATACAGTGAAGAAACATCAATGCTCAAAGAAGCTACAAATACTTTTACACAGCATAGAAATCAATATACTAGTGTTTCTTTCTAATGGGCATAGTATCTAAATTACTAGTGGATGCAGCAATTACTGACCTGCTAGCCTAGTTAAAATAATTTTGCAGTGTCAGGATCTGTTGATCAATGGCAGTCCAGTATGGGTTAAGACTGTCTCTGATTTAGCTGTAAGTACGCCAAGCCAAAGGCTCATTCAGACAAAGTGAAGTCAAGATCCACCACTCTTATTTAACTATACTTCATTATGTCACACTTGCAAGATGCCTTTCCTGACTTGTGTAAACTTCTGACAATAGCCAAAGTTCTTCCTCCCACATCAGCTGCATGTAAGCAGAGTTTTCATCTATAGATCTAATAAAAGGTGTATCTGCACTGCAGCACCATGGATTTACGAGTGTCCTCACTTGCTGTCCTTGGAATCCACGTGTCAAGAGCCGATATCTATCGATATGACAAGTGTATCAAAGAATTTGCCAAGCGACATGATAGTAGAAAGATACTTCTTTTCTGAAAAGATATTTAATAATGTAGCCTAATGTTTACACTGAAAGCTATACCATCATATACTGATCCATTTACATGCCATGAGCATATTTTTATTTGAAATATGGAAAAATACTTTTAGTTTAATTACAGTTTTGCTATATTTCTTAATAGCTATTTTCGTCTATTTACCTGTACATTTGTAATCGTATATAGATGAAAGTGATTTATTGATTTTACTCATTTATTATTTTTTCAAATAAAATTGACATATTATTAACACTGATGATGTTATTTTGATCATTTTAATACTATTTATCTGAGAAATTATTTTAATTATTTCAAGTTTATTTACAAGTTTTGCTATATCTGAATAACATGGTTTGATTATATTACCTTTACTTACACACACACACACACACACACACACACACACATATATATATATATATATATATATATATATATATATATATATATATACTATATATATATATATATATATATATATATATATATATATATATAGTTTTGAACAAGTTGTGAGAAAATTTACTCTACATTTTGCATATAGTAAGAGTCGAAATTGGTTGAACTCCATAATTTCAAATCATGTTTGCATCGTTATAATGTTATTATTTTGCTTTATTTACATGGATATACACTTGAGAATGGTATATTTTACTAATTATATAATTTTTATGTAAGTTTTATGCCATTTTCTTTGGACCCCAATAAAATAGCTTGGCCCCACCTGGAGCACCCCACTGATGGAAGGCTAGCTACGCCACTGGTACGTTGTGAAAATTACTAAGTGTGAAGGGCTCTTGTGAAGAGTTGTTTTCATTCCCTCCCGGGAAAAGTCAGAGCAAGTTAGACGGACTGGAAAAGTAAAGCGTGGAAGAGAAGCGGAATGTTGCCTGTTCTTTCTAGGGATCAAAAGGATTTAGTTTGTGATAGGGAATCGTCTCCACGGCTGACTAAACGCACCTGATTTCGGTTCCCAAGTCAGAACAAAAACTGGAAAACGATGTTGAAAAAGGATAGGCTCTAAAGATGAAAAATGAGAATGAAAAAAATAAGCAAAACGAACAACAAAAACCGGAGGGGTAGTGTCATGCAGAGATATATCATCTATAGATAAAGCCACATAAGTATCACCAGCTAATTGCTTTATCAATTACACAATTTGGTATCAGAATGGAATGCTTATTCAGAGAAAAATTACAAGCTCAGCGAGACAGAGCAGTCCACATTATCAAGTATCCGATGCGGATGTTTGATAGTAATGGACTGTTTGTCAAGCTTTGCTCTTCCCTATGAATAAATATACATTTGATACCATCCAGACTGATAATTACAGCTAAAATATATATATATATATATATATATATATATATATATATATATGTATATATATATATATGTATATATATATATATATATCTATATGTATATATATATAATTGTATATACTGAATAAATATCAGATGAGATCTTAAGCAACAAAGAAATTGTAGATAAAAACAACAGCATAAGAGAACAGCACTATTTTACAAAACAGACTTTAAGAACATACAGTAACCTTCATTTTCTTTAATTGCTTCTGTAGATGCTACCTGTTATTCTTTCATCATTGTCTTTCTTCCAGTTATTTTCTGCACATTACCCTACTTGTCAGCAGGGCATTTTCTTCTTTTTCACACATGGGCATTTCACTCGTTGGAAGCTTAGTGAGTTACAGGCAATTTAGTTGCTCTATATGGATGTCGGATCATTTTGAATAATAGTACTTTGTAAAATTCTACCAAAGTTAAATGGACAGCATATATGCTATTAAAATCACGTTTACACTCACACATTTGAAGAATGCATACAACAAACACTTGATCACTTCACGTGTGTGGTTTATTTCGTACGGTGTTTGTAAGATAATTTATGGATTGTGTGACTACGTGTGCGTCTTTGATTACCCAGGGCTTGTGTGTCATCTCTAAGCTAAACTATAACAGTTTTGTACCTGGATTTAGTGGTGGGTTATAGTGGTGATGACAATGGAGAAATGGTGCCAAGCAATCATCACGACAACAACCTGTTCTTTACTGCAGTATGTGTATTGGTACATTACATACCTGAAAACGATTCCAGTGAAGATTTAGACCAATAAGTCAATTTGTAAATGGGAGAATCTTGCTGAGAGCAAATTAAAGGAGAGACAGAGAAGGGAGAAAGCACACATCGGGCAAGACTGCACAGAAGCCTTAAACACGATTTTCACAGCTTATATCTAAGCGTCATTTAACGTAAGCCGAAAATATATAACTATGTTGAAACTTAATGAATTTTCATTAACCATCTTTAACAAATGCATTCAAGGTATGTATTATAAGCTATACAACTATACAAGTTTCACATAGGCTAATCATAATTTAATTTGTACTAGGCAAATAGCCATGGGAACTACTCGTAGAGAAGGCTGAGCCCTGGGCGCTGAAAGTAACACGCCAGGTTCGATAGATATGGAATCGACAAGGTATTATGACAAAATTACTGAATGTGCCAGTAGGCTATATAACAAAGTGTCAAAGAAACGAGCGGTAAGTTACCGCTGCTGTACAGATCGAGGCGGTTTACATATGGCGGCACATTATTGTGTGTGAGACAATGAATTGACTGCTTGTGGTTAAAACAATAACAATATGCCCAGTGACAGTACAAATTACAATACAAAACATACCAGAACTGCATTATGGGATACAGCTGCGTTACCGTGAATGAAGAAACGTGTATTACACAATGGTAGTGACATTTTGTAGCATAATCACGCATAAAAGTAAAAATGATTAAATGCGTGACACAGCCTGCGTTTTGGCGTGACTAATTGACCAGTGATGCCGCGCTCCGGCGGAGACTTAATTAATGGCGCCGCCAGCACTACGCGCGCCGATGTGGTGACGATTCGTCTCCCCGCGCCAAGGCGAGGGCGCGTCCCAGCTAATCCTGTATCTGCTGGGCTGAAGAGGTGCATGGCGCTCCTTGAAGATCTTGGGGAGAGGGTCTCGCCTGTGGAGCTGCTGGTTGGCGGGTCCCGCCATAGGCGGCAGCGCCTGCCAGTGGGCGTAACACGGAGTACGGTTGGCGGAAGGGTGCTGCGTCGCCTGTCGGGTTTCTCCGACGGAAGAAGGCGAGCTTTAACGGTCTGTGACCAGAAACCCAGTCGTGCTGCCGGGAGGTGCCAGCTGGAGCGCCTTGCTGTTTGGTCCAGCAGTGGAAGGTCCCCTGGGCTTGGTTAGTGGTGGACGGACGGCGTGGCTCTGGCGAAGGCATTAGGTGGCGATCAATAGCTGTGTTGGCGTGAGTGGTTGCGCAGCCGATGTGGCTTGCAGGTGAACTGCCCGGCCAGTGTGGGAGCCTCTGCAGTGATGGGGAGTGGCGTTCATCCGTCCAGAGGCTCTCCAGCACCACGAGGGTTCCCCGCGGGGTTATTCAGCTGCGGATGGTGCCCGTGGCTCGGCGTTCTCGGCCCGAGAGGACGGCGCTTCGATGTTTCCCAGTCTCGATTACAGCAGGCCATGAGATGACTTTAGGACTGTGAACCGTTGACCAGGCCATTAACTGGGTTATGCGCTGTGGTGTGTGGTCGTGGTTCCAACAGTTGAGCCAGAACGGGCCTTTCGGGAGGCGGGCTCTCGGTTGTGATGGTCGGGGCGCCGGCGGCTGGCAACTGGAGAGCAGAACCTCGGCGCCTGCCCGTAGCTGGCGGTAGCTGCTGCATGGTGTGGCGGGCCACCTGCGTGGCGAGTCTACCACGTCAGCAGGTATCTGGATCCAGCAGTGAAGGGCCCGGCGGCGTCGATATGGATGTAAGCGGCGGCGCCTGGCTGTGGAACTGCGCCTGCGACTGCGTGTGGCGGCCCACCTTACTGGTCTGGCACCAGGCACTGTTTTGCCCGGGCGTGGCGATATTTACCCGTGCCAGACGAACTTTTTGAAAGCAGTTTGGCGTGCGGTCCTGCCGGAGAAATTGTGAGCCGTGGGTATAACCAAGACCTGGCGTGGCGTGGGAGAAACAGGACAAAGGCGGGCTGGCCTGTGCGATACGCAGAGCAGCTGGGGCCTTGAGGCAGTCGACCGCCACTTGAGATGTGATGGCGGTCGCGGTATGCTGGTTTCTGGAACAGCGGCTGTTCTCTGGCGAGTCCTGGTAATCTACACCAGCCACTCGTTCAGCTCAACTCTGGAAGCTGGCGTCTGCTCACGATTTTCTTGCGGAAATTTACAGCGGAACAGGTAAGTCGATATGGCTGGAAGTGCGCTGCTGTCTGGAGGGTGCGTCGTCCCCTGCCGTGGCGTGGTGTGGCACATTGGTCTGTGAAGATTGTGGCGTCCTCAGGAGAACTTGAAGTGCTGAGCTGCGCGGTACATCGCGCAGAGTTCCTGTCGAAGGTGCTGGCCGGGTCTCTGCAGAGACTGAACTGCACTTGAAAGCGTGGGCTGGGCGCCGTTGATGGTTGCTCCCAGTAGCACCACGGCGGCACGTTACTGCCGGCGTCTGTGCCGTCCCAGCTAGAGAACCTTGGGATCCCTGGTGTGCCAAGCGGTTGCGGGGCGGCCTTCGTCAGGGAAAAGGCCTGCTACTGGCTGGGTCCCCAAGGCAGGGGCTTCGATTGCCCTGCAGGACTTCCGTCAGAGGGGGCAATGGTGGTATGCGGTCGGGGATGAACCGCCTGAGCATCCGAGAACTCTGGATGCATGATGGAGGTGGGTGTCGAGGAACCAGCTACGGCTGCTACTTTCGATGTAGAGGAAATGGGCGCCTGCCGAGGAACACCACCTCGTGACCAGAAATTCTGCTTTCTGGGCGCGGCCACGCCAGCTGAGACAGCGAGGCAGTTTCTCTTGGGCTGTGGGGACTGCTGATGCGTATCTGGTGTTCGCTGAGACACAGAAATGCTGAGAATGTCATTCGGCGTGGCAGGCGACGCCAGAACTTTGTCCCCAGGATGCTGCATGTGGCGCTGGAGGTGACGGCGTTCCTCAGCCCAGTGGAGAAGCGCACACATAGGAGCCGAAGAGGCGATGATGGCTGTCTTTGGTATGTCTCTAGGCGCAACAGGCACACAAAATAAGATTTAAGACCAAATTGAAACAGTGATCTTTGGCCGTGAAGGAGGCAGTGGTCACTGCATGTTGAGGTGAAGGCCAGTGGTGGGCTCTGTTGCAATGTTGACCGCCTGCTGTGCTTCTGGGAGTCTCAGGCATCCGGTTTCTGCACCATGTGAGCCATGGACTGGGCTCCACCACGGTCCATCTCCACATCTCCCACAGTGCTTTTTAGCCTCCTGAGCGCTGAGCCTGAGACATGCCAGAGGCCTTTGGTCTTTACTGTGGTGGTGTCGTGCTTGGCACAGAGGCCTGGGGACTTAGCGGCTCAGGGCATCTCTCAGAATAAACCCAGTGGTGTTGCATGCTAGTAGGCGTGGCGTGATGGTGGGTCTAGGTCGCCACGTTAATGAAGACCGGCGAGAATTACGGTATCGGGCGCTTGCGCGTGTTAGCAGGCGAAGTGTGAAAATCAGCCCCGGGAGTGGGGTTCCTAAATCGCGGCGGTAAGTGCAGGAGTAACTCCCGGCCAGGATGAGAGATCGACGGGAGCCACGGTGCGGCAAGAGGATGAAGTTCGTTGGCGGCGTCCCAAGGAAGCGGCGGGTCCTGGTGTCTGGTTGCGGTCCTCTCTCGGATGCTGGAAGATTGATTTAAAGGCCGTCTTCGACCGCATCATCCTGCTGACTAGTATTAAAGCCGGGGCGTAAAGAAACCCTCCACTGTTTGAGGCCCTGGGTTTATTAAGCTGCCATGGCGGCCTGTCTCTTGGCGCTGCCGCGCAGTTTTGACAGTGACCAGTGGCGCAGGCAGTTTGAGCGTCGCTTCCGGTACTTGTGGTGGCGACCAGAAGCCGGGGACCTCCATCTGCTGTAGTTGGGTTGAATCTTGTTGTGGCGATGGCGTTGGGCTGCTCTCACGTCCTCTTCAGGCTGGTTGGAGCGGCGACCTGTGGCGATTTTATGCTCCGGCGACCTGGCGGAGTGTGAGATGTTGCGCCGTCTCTATGGTCTCGGTGACCTTTTAGTGTGAAGGTGGCGAGTACAGTTGCGCCACCTCGGGAGTTGCGTGAAAGAAATGAGCTTCCGATGCCGGCTGCTCTCCTGCCGCTTCTTTGTACCACCGATCTGGTAGTGGCGAAATCCCGACCATGCTCCAAGCGTCTCTTGAATTGAGGTAGATGGCGTGGGTTTATAGCAGGTCGATGCCACAGGCAGCCCGGCTCCGGCGATGGGCAGAAGAATAAGCCGAGGAGGAGCTTTTGGCAGTGCTGTGTGTGTGAGGTGTGTGTTTGGTGCCGCGAGATGAGTTTTCGCCTGCGTCCTCCGGGCGTTGAGCATATGCGGCCTGAGATTCCGTCCGTCGAGTCCGCCGTTCTGAAAGTGGCGCTCTCACCCTGCGCAGCCACGCCGATGGGTTCCCCTGCGTGGCGGCGGCGGCGCTTTCCGTTGAGGCGCCCGCGATTGTGTTGCCGAGCGTCAGTGTGTTACGGGCGCTGTGGTGTGGGTTGCGGGAGGCCTGCGATGCGGGGCGCAGGTGATGGGAGGGTGATGTTGCCAGTCCCGTGGAATCGCGTTTAACTGCATGAAGGGAGGGGATAGCCGGCATCCATGCCGCTCCTATGACCTGCTGGGTGAGTGCACTCGCGTCAATCTGCCGCCATTCGCCATGTGAGTTCGCTGACCAATGGTGAGAATCATGACCCAGTGTAACGCTCAAAGCGCTGATTTACAGTAGTGTTTAGGCATAAGAGCGTTTTGGAGAAATCCTGGGTAAGACTAAGTCGCTGATATCCAGTCGCTAATGGCTCCAGGATATGCTCGAAGTCCACTGTAATGTGTCAAGCGAGCGGAGTAAGAAGTTGCTGCTACTTTGGCATTACCTGGTCAGGCGTTTATATAAGCGGCTGACATAAACGCGAGAGACAATGGTCAGCTGTGACCTGAAATTCGAAACGGTAAACAATATTGTGAGTGAGCAGTACAGGTGCATTACAAAACGTACAGAACGCCACAGTATGGATGCAGCGCAGTGCCTGAATGAAGGCTTATATGATACAGTAATGGCGACATTTTGTATAAATCGCGCCAAAGTAAATGATTAAAAATGCGTGACCTGGCACATTTGACGTGACTAATTGAGCTTGAAGAAAATGGGGAAGTCACCAAAGAAAGCATGCTCATGAGGGCTTGAGTGTATGGCGCCGCCGAAACACTACCCTGGGTGCCGATGTGGTGACTTTGTATATTGAAACATGTAATAAATAGTAAGAAGGATTACTATTAGGCTAATGAATAGAATTATAAGAGGATGAATAAATTTGTTTTATTTGCTGTGTTTCCCAACGTTTTTGATTGAGTGTAATTGTCGTTGTAGGTGGTTCGGTTGTTGGAGTTCGTTTTACAAGCTGTCTGTCTGTCTGTCGGTAGTTTTTCAGTTTAGGAAGTCTTGGGCAGTTGAGGTCAAACCTTGAAGTGGACAGGGAGTTGTTCGTCTGGTTTTTGTATTAACATTAATGGTTCATAATGTCTCTTCTTTTTTCGTTCGTTGTTGGTGGAGGTTTTGTTTGAAATTTTGTTTTTGTGGTTTCTGTATTGCTGTGATTGTGACACGTGGGCCCATTTACATCTCCAGCAGCCGAAGATCAGGGTGGAGTGTTGTTTTTGTTGTGGGTTAGGAATTCCGCCACATAATATTTGGTACTTAACGTGGAGGCGGCTTCATTATTGCAACTGCAATTGGTTAGTGCTAGTAGTGTGACTGAAGAGAAGGATGGAAGAGGAACTGTTAAGGTTGAGAGGAAATGCGTGGTTGAGGGTGGGAATGAGAGATTGAGAGTCAG
Source organism: Macrobrachium rosenbergii (assembly GCF_040412425.1). Taxonomy (NCBI): domain Eukaryota; kingdom Metazoa; phylum Arthropoda; class Malacostraca; order Decapoda; family Palaemonidae; genus Macrobrachium; species Macrobrachium rosenbergii. Next base: position 33,402,265 of record NC_089792.1, on the reverse strand, counting down.
TTGGAGGTGGAGGTACTAAGTGCAAAGAGAAAGGGAAATGAAGGGAGATGAAAGAGTCAGAGAAGTGGATAAAGTTGGAGGAATGATGAAAGTGTGGAAGAAATGATGAAAGGTAGGTTCAGGGTGGTTTTGGAGAAGGGCTGTTGGAAACTTGGAGTCCTCTGGAACGTGTGAGAAGGGCAAGAGAGAAAGAAAAGGAGGAAGAAGTGAATGGAAGCGTAGTGATGGCTGATGTGGGAATAGGAAGTAAGAAACAGGGAGTGAGGCAGAGTAAGGAAAAAGGAATGAAAACTAGGGGAAGGAACAGAAAGTAAGGATAAATTAGAGGGAAGAAAAAGGGAAGAAGGAAGGAAGGAAGCTGGTAGAAGAGAGTGAAGTGGGAAAGGCAGGGTGCATTTCAGACACTCTCTACTTTATCTAAAGTAATTCCTCCTTCTTGCCTTACAGTCCTTAGGAAATGGGAGTCCTCAAAACACCACAGACTGGGTATATATCGTCATGCCTGCTCCAGACTTTTCACTACTAAGAACTCTTTTAATTCTCTTTAAGCAGCTTCCAGGAAAGGAATGAATCTTTCTTGTGACAGTGAGCTTGGTCTTTGATGGATTGTTTTCTTTCATTTTTTTCTACAAATTTCTGCCCATTCTGCTGAGAGTTTTACCACATATTCGTCATCCCCTCTTATCTTCCAAAAAACCAGAAACTCTTTACGAGTTCAATAAACTCCCATAAAATTCATGTGATTTAAAGGGACCACTCATCATGACTGCCAACTACTCAACTGAGCTTGCGTGATGACAAGCAACAGCACAAACGATCTAGGAGAACTACGGCAGAACCTCTTGCATGAAGAGGAAAATCAAACTCGTTTAATCTTCATCAAGCATGCTGCATCTACCAAAGCACCAGTATCGTACACACCCAAATGGCATGATCCTTTGTAGTTGCTGGACCTGAAGCATATTCGGATCGTCTATATTGTATGAACCTCAGGTTTTTGTATAGGGTTTAGGAAAAATATACAAGTTCTTTTTAAAGTTTGTGTGTGATGGCGGTGACAGTTTGAGCACAGGTGACGTAGGTCCCAGTGAAGGCCCTCAGGAGCCTGTGTTTGCCGTCCAGAGGTGGACTGATACCTTCTCCCACAGATTTGTAGATTACTCTCTCCTTACCCAGCGTTTGTAGAGGTAGCCCGCCAAGATGGGGTATATTTGACAGAAAGTAGTAACATGTTCACTGCTTGCTTCTGTGACTCCGATCAGTCTTATTTATTAATAAATAATAAACAGTAACAGGTACTGATATACGATTAATGGGCTGGTTAAAGCCGAAAGCAATAGAAGGTACCCAGAAGTTAATGCTTTCGACTTTTGTTGTGTTATCAAATTACCTCCACGGGAATACTGTGTAATATGTAGAGGTGTAAAGACAAAGAACTTTGCTTAGAGAGTGTGCATCAAAGGATGGAAACCGAGTCAGGAAAGGAATGATGCCGGAGCTGCCGGGCGTTCCACCAGACTTCATAATGTTGCTGGTCTCACTTCGTTTAGCCATAATGGATATTAGCTACACTTGCTTGTCTAAAAGGACGAATAAAGGGAAGGGAAAAGTGAAACACGTGTGAAAAAGTCGTTGAAGCTATTCGCATTTCTTTTCAGCCAGCCCGTAAACTTCCGAAGCTCTTAAGCGGCCCACACGCTCAAAATTTTTTGTTAATTTTATGTCAAATTATTTGACATGAATTTGATCGTGTGTGTGTGTTTGATGGCCTAAGGTTTGATGTCAAATTTTTACTGATCTGATTCCCAGTGGAGTATTTTTTGACCAACGTCAAATAATTTGCCCTGCGTGTATGGTACCTACGCAATAATTTACCAAATTTGTTGAAGTGATTAGACGCATAATCTGAGGACGTCGTGCGCGGCTCATCGTCATCATATTAACAAAACGAAAATTTCTTCTTGGCTTATTGATGTTTATGAAGTTTACCACAACTTTGGAACGTTAAGTGACTGTTATAGACAGAAATAAAAAGATATGGCATATGAACTCTTATGAAATTCGTGATTTATTATCCGGAAGGGACGGAGGAGGAGCTGAAGAAAAATAAACTCACACGGACGAGCACCGAAAGAAGTAAAAAAATAAAAGACTCAAGCAGATCTGGGCAGGAGCAGATGGGGTATGAGCCGTCACTATGGTGTTTTGATGCTCACGGTTCCTGGTGACCGCCGAAACACCGGCGCTACGAAGCACAATGCAATCGACTAGAGGAATAAATGAAGAGGTAAGTGAAATTATTAAACATACTTTCTGTTTGAGTTGCATTCAATGACGGTTGTAGCTTATCAACATAGTGGGTATTCATATAAATTTCGCAGTTGTTCCATGTCTAATTGCCTAAAAGTAAATAAATTGACCGATATACCTATGAGTTTGCGAAATTATTAAAGCATGCTGTTTGGTTGCATTTCAATGACTGTTATAGCTTATCCCAACATGTGGGTATTTCTGCAATTTCATAGTTATTATTCTTGTCTATTTTGCATATATAAATGCAAGTAAATACCGTGTCACTGGGTTTTGTCGGACTGGCAAAAATGGATGCATCGTCTTTGATGGTGATAGAGCAAACAAATGAATGATTTTTGGATTTATATGAGTTGAAGCTATACAGCCATCCTAAAAATCCTAAAATCATTGGTTAGTCTCATCTATCACCATCCAAAAACGATCATCCACTCATAAATCCGTCAAACACTATGTGACAGACACTGAACTATTTAGAAGCTATATAAAAGTGTTAATAGAACAAATAATCAATAAATAAAAAATTACGGCCACTTCACTTTTGCTTGCTTCTGCTGAAATAAAGTGCTTTGCCAAGGAACCGATCCAGACTGGAAAAATAATGCTTCATAGTTTCTCGAGTAAACTCCTTTTTCTGACGTATTCCTGCTGAATGTGGGACATTGAGCTGCCCTGTTCTCTCTGTTTAGTACGCATTCCCCACCATGAAGCTCCATGTATTAATGTAATCACTTCCGGAGCCATGTATCGCTTGATTGTTGTAAAGTTATGTAGATGTAACGCTATTAGTAAATAGTCGTTGCTTTTTCTGGCAGAAAGCATCGTTAGCCTGGAATACACCAAATCTTAAAGCCGATATTGAACCCATTTTCAACTATCGCCGTCCCCTGCTTAAACGTGGTAGAAATCCTTTAACACCACATAAGTCCAAACGTCGTTTCCCATTGCACTGTAGGGTTTAAGAAGGATTTTCATTCATTGCCAGCTCATCAGCCACGAAAAATGAGCACATCAATGAAAATTCCCTTCATGCAACGGTTCGCTCTGGTAGCTGTAGTTCGCCATGTTCCATCAAAGAACCAAATTTTGTATGGCTCGTTTATTTACACCTCCATCTGAAACTAAATCCGTTCATTCCAGCATCGCCCATTATAAATTCATGTTTAACATTGACAAGCTGCTAGTGATGCTGAAATATTTCTTATAGTTATAAATCAAAATGATCCAGAGGCAATTGGTTTTTAACTGGTGGGCGTGTTTTGTCTAATGCTAACACAATGTGGTATATTCAGTGTTTATTAGAATCGTTACTCAATTCTTCCCATTCTTGCAGTTTGCGGCATCTGGAAAAATAAAATGTACTTTTTAATTTCAGATTGACGATGACCAGGAAAGCACAACCGTACAAGACAGGAGTAGTGAAAGTACGAACCTCTGTCTGTTCCAGCTCAGCCTGCAAAGTGTAGAAATTAAATGGATCCTAGACAACTGCTACTTGCAAAGAAGGAATAAACGATATTATCTTCAAGAAGGACTTTGTGGAAACACCCCATGGAACAGTCTGTGCAGATACATCCCATCCACCAAGAAACTCGATGTTGGACACCAAGTAGTGATACAGTGGTCTGCAGTCCCTATGGGTCCCATTCCAGCCACCATCAGCAGTACGATGGAGTCATCACAGTGATTATAGAATGCTGTACATCAATACTGCCAAACATGGCTGCAGGAACTATACACTATGTCGCTACAGTTCGGTGAAAGATAATTCAGGTGTCCTGTGATTCTGAACGCCAGTGCAGGAAGATATTTTTAGTAACTTTTAACCCAAATGCATAGGTATAATTCATATGGATGATCCAAAGACATAGATTACTCTAATTGCTATTATTAATAAATGCTTTCGCATTACTATATTTTGTCAGAATGAGGTACATTTGAACATATATTGCTATTTATGAATTATGTATTTACGTTTGTTAGTATATTCTTCACAGATCTTTTCATTTTGTTGAAATTCTCATCTCGCACAGGATAATGTTTATATAAGATTTAGTTTCTATTATGGTTATTCATAATTTAGTTCACTAATAAAAATGTATCAAGACAATCAGCATCTTTTCATTTTGTTAACATTCATCTCAGTACTGGGGATATATTTTATATAAAATTTCATTTCGTATGGTTATTCATAATTTGGTTCATAATAAAAATGTATTGGAACAATCAGCATCATCTTACCTTTATGTATTGTACGACTGCAAACATGTATTGTGGCGTTGCACGTATCTATAACATTACCAATGGCTTGAGAAATGGCATCGAATTAAGTCTTCAGATATGTGTTTCCAGTAGCCAAAGAAGCGGAAGTTGTTGAAGTCTTTCAAATGGTGATATCGCACAACGCATAACTGTGTTTCTTTGGTTATATGGTCTCACAAGATCTAATAGTTTGGCTCAAATGATTGTCCGTCCATGCGAAAGTTCTTGGCATCAGGTTCGCTAAGGTGCTTGAACATTTAATAAAGACATGACCGATCGTTCGGCACAAATACATTACTGGGCTACTTTCGTCTCTTTCGTTTTGTGCGCTCTGTAACGCTAAGCCGGAAACCAACGCTGTATATGCATCCATGATACGGCCTCAGAACAAAAATGAAAATTTGTTGAAAGTTTGTGAATGGTATGGGTGGACGTCCGACAAATCAAATAATTTGACATAAAAATTGGACCAAAAATTTGAGCGTGTGTGAGCCCTTAACTCTGAGTAGCACAACCCTCCAGACACTATTTGGATAAACTCAGAAACAATTTTGCTATGTCATCACAAACAAATTCACACTTTCTTGAACATTCATATTCAGATAGGATTCATTAAAAAAATAAACGTTTTTTCATTTTAAAACAAATGTCTGATAACATGTATTCTGGTTCAATTTCTAGACATACTTTTTTTTTTTATCTAAGACCAAGTGGTGCAGCAAGTCCGTGATATGCCTGCGGCCCTGCAATCGTTGCTACGCCTTGTGACATAATGGTATGAATTCCTGCAATCATGTATAATATTCCACCTAAAAGGTAAGCCCCTGTATTTGAAAGTGATATTTTTAAGATATTTTCTTTTTTTAAATCATGTAACAGACAAAGTTTTGGCAAGCCGAAGCCAGTGCCATTCTTTCCGAAGGACTGAAACAGGTGTTTATGAAGCCCGGCAACTTTTGAGACAAACATAGAAGAAGCACCAAGTTTGACCTTCAATAATAAGCCCAAAAAATTCATTGCCAGCATTTATTTCTGTACCGTTACAGTGACAGCTGAGGTACGCTACATACCTTCATCAAGTGTGCTTCAAAGTGCGAAAATCGTATTTAACTCTATTACGTGTTGGTAAATGGAAACACTCTCGCACCAGGGCCTGAGCCGCAGCCTGTCCACAGCCTAGTTTTTGTATGTCCAGAACTACCAGTTCCGGTGGACCACTGGTTAGGTTAAGTGGCCACACTCTCACGAAGGAAAAATGAACAGAGTCACCCAGAGCCACAGGGCTTGACATTGATGGCAGAGCAGCAGACAGGCTATTTGTTCCCCACAGGCACGCAAGCCGGCCCTTGATGATGGAGGAGTATCCTTCCCTCCAGGCAGCAGGAACCAGTCGTGAGTTGGAGCTTTTTGCTGGGGTGGTTAAGCTGGTAGGTAGCCCTTGTAGAGTGTGAAAACCCCATAGGGGCAGGAAGGCTTGGCAATGCCCTTACTCCCACCTAGCCAATCAAGGCTACAAGATTTTTTTGCCATTTTTTACTTGTTCCTGGGTCCCCACAACCTGGGTGGTTAACCAGAGTTTTGCCTCCCCTGGGTCCCACCTAATAACCTTGTAATTGCGACTCCAGAAACCCCAGTTGTTCCTAAGTACAGTTTTGTCAACTATTACGTCCTTTACATTGAGAAAGGATGTGGATATGAAGCTGGAGATGGCGGTTGAAAACAATGGAGCGGTGTGGGAAGCCCCCCTGCCCACCTGTTAGTCTGCTTTCCACTTTACTTTTGATGCCGTTGGATGCGAATGTCTTTCTTTTAGTGCTATGCCTGCCTTTACTATTAGTATATGCGTGCTCTACTGCTGGTATTTTGGAAGGTATTTTTCTCAGTATCATTAATTTATTCGTTTGATTAAAAAATGTGGCATTCAGTGGTCGCCAAGCGGTGACTGTAACCTAACCGGACCCCACGGATTTTTGTTGCTAATTTACCTTTAATTTTTGGCTAAAGTGTAATTAACCTGTAATTAACCCCTAGGGTCCATCAACAAAGAGGTTTCTATCGTGATCTTCACAAGACAGAGCGCGAATGCGTCTGTTTCGAGCAGTTCATGTATCCGGCAGTGCAATAACGCTAATCTTGGCCCCCAGGCCAATACTAAACAATGAAGGACATTCCGATCAACCGACAACAAACCAGATGCATCGCCAACATCCAGAAGCCTAAAAGTGTAGAAAAACCAGTGAAAATTCAAAACAGATTGCGGAGCTAATATATAGAATGATCAAAAATGGATCTAACCTGTAATCAAATAAATGCGTCATCTTTTACTACATTGGCTCTCTATCACTATCAGGCACTACCTGGGATTGGCAGACCTATGTAATTCCTTCCAAATATCGATGTTGGCCCAGATATAACATATTGCAGAAAAGCACTGCAACCAAGAGATCCATGTTCTGAGTGCAAGGGTGTCTGTCAAAACACTGGAAGTAGTTTGTGTGTTCAAGAAGACCTCGCTTGTGTCACCGGAGAGGAGTACTCCACCAGCGGGATTGTCTCGCTAGTTGTTCATTGAAGAATCGGGCGAGAGGGGAAGGATGTTCATTCTGTTGGCAACTCATTTGAGGCTTAGTTTTGGAGGAGGTAGGTAATTCTAATGGCCTGGCAGGTAAAGGCTAGACTATGGCAATTGACGTTTTTCTGTGTTATTTTACTTGCTTTACAAGAATTTAAAGTAATATTTTATCGACCGGCTGTGACTAAACTGTAACTGACCTTTGAAGACTACACGACTTGAATTACCTAAAGCGGGTAAGGTCTAAAGTCGGCATTCCGCTGACCCACCACCCCTCATAGCTATTAATACGGCAAAATTGTAGCTGATAAACACCCTTACCGATAAATTAGGCTGGTATTTTTGAAATTGTTTACTGGTTACAGACCTGCTCGTGTGCTATAAGAATGATAATGCTCCAGCGGAATCTGGCAAATCTACCCTGTTAGTGATGTAGTCTTCAAAGATCCAATTACACAGTTTAGTTACAGCAACTGGCTCAAATATTGCTTTAAATTCTTAGCTAAATGAAACGTCCTTCTCCTGATCTATTCACCATGGTTCAACTAACTAGAGTACCAAAACTATTCTGGCTTTTATGATACAAACACCACAACATCATGTGATGGGGAGTATCACTTGGAAACTTTTGTCGCATGAGCGGCTATGGTAGACTCGCTTTTGAGGAGTAGCACCAGCCATAAAGGGACATGGGACCAGCATCCCCCAATTTGTTCTTAGCACGTCGTTCTTGTTAAAGGCGTTAGCCTACTTATGCCCTACGTATATTAATCTTGCTTTATCAGGAATGTCTTGTGTTTTTGAGACATATGGAACAGTGTGTAGGATCTCATAGTGTCTTTTGTGTTTTTCCTGATTATGAAATCTTCAAATGACCAGTCTCGAAAAGTGTTGGGTATTACTTGGAAAAGGGAAGCGTGGAAAGTTTTTGTTTCTTTATCAGTTAACCTGCATTATATCGATCTGAAGTACAAAGAGTGTGTGAATCATGGTCGTCTTCTCAGTGGGAGAAATATGTAAATAGGGAGTGCTTTAAAGGAAGTCAGAAAGGAAACTGACTCCCAGCAGAACTTATCCCGTCTAACCTAAATTGTCATACCATACATCTTCCTCTCTTTGCCATCACCCCAGGAAGGTATCCTTCTTCCTGGGCAAATTCAGTATCAACAGAGATGATATGATGGTTATAACGACTTTTTGGGTAAATCTACGGTTCAGATACATTATTCCGACTCACTATAAGAATAAGCATAGCATTTCAAATTGTCAGTGTTGTCATATAACCTAAATGACATTCCAATTTGCTTTCGGCCGTCGTAGTGCTCGGACGTTGATCTTCGCCGCTCTCTGCCTGACAGCATTTTTTCTTCTATTTGGTGGGAAATTCCTTGTTTTTCTTTCAATTATGGAAAAATCATCTAAGCCCTCCTATCCCATTCAAGTGTCACAAGTGGGGAAAAATCTAGTCTTTTAAATTTCTTAGTCGACGTGGACCCATACCCTCTGTACATCTTTGGGGACGTGTGTGTTCATGGCAAATACTGTAGTGAGTGTTGTTTGTGGTCCTCGAGCAATGCAGACGAAGTTCGAAGGGAGGTGGTGCAGTAGTAAGCCTACCAAGGTGTCGTCCGAGAAATCGCCCCGACGCTCCGTTGGTGGCGGAGTAATATGAGCCTGCGTTTCTCCCTCGTGAGCCCTTCTCGCTCCCCTCCCTGGGTGAGGACCCCTCCCTTACATTTCTTCGTTTGTGGAGGCGTGGGGATTGGACCGTGTTTATCCTCTCGGAAGTCTCTTCCCGTTCAGAGAGTTTTTCCTCCGGGGCGGTAGAGCTTCTCTTTCTAACAACTCTTGCTTCAGGTCGGGCGCGGATAGCGAACCGCAAGCTCCCAGCACACCTGGCCTACCTGGCTCGGCACTGGAGGATTGGCTCCCCCTCAGTCACATTGCAGCGGCGCGACAGCCACTGCGATGGCGTGCGCCACCGGTTGCGATCCAGATGCGATTCCAGGTGGCCGCGCCTGGACACCCCCAGTGTCGGCGTCATCTCGCGGGCCAACCGCGCGGTTCACTGCGCCTGGCTTCCTGGCTCCATTCAACGCGTGCTGGCCCCTCCTACATGGTGGCAGCGTCATATCCATATGTGACTGTCGCTGCTGTTGCTGACCATGGCCTGCCCTGGATAGGTTCGTCTCTGACTCTCCAGCCCACGACCCTTCGTCTGCTTCCATCCCCATTCATGGAAACCTGGTGGCGGCCCGACTTGAATCTTCAAGCGAGGAGGCAGCGCCTGCATTCCAGCCGCCCACTTTGTTCCTAGTAGGTAGCGGCTCTCTCTGCCCAGGCAATTGCTGGCGAGCTCCGCTGTCGCTGCCTGGGATGGCACGGCTACCAACACAGCCCTCCTGCTGTTCCTGCGGTTCTGAGTCGTACTCGCTTGCCTGTAGGAAGTTTGGCTGCTGTCCTAAGCAGATGATGAAGAAGAGAAAGAAGAGAAGAAAAGAAAGAGGTCTGAGAAGGTGTCGTGCGTGCGTCGTCATCTTCATCTTCATCATCAAATAAATCTTCGTCTGCTGCTTCTTCCTTCCTCCTTCGAGCTTATGGCAGAAGAAGAAAGAAGTCTACTCTCACAAGAAACCTCGTACTGAGACTACAAGGTCTGCCTCCTTCCACGAAGTCAGTGGGATCTCGTTGGCTCTTCCCGATCCTGCGGATCGAGGCGCTGTCCGGCCTCGGGCCAGAGAGTGCTGAGGCCAGGCGTACGGGCAAGGTCGGCACTCCCCTATGCGCTAAGAAACCACTTCAGGCCAGCGAGTCCGCATCAGGACACTTTCGTTCGCGAGTTGCTCGGTACCGGGTCTCAAGAGACTGGGTACTGATCTAATGCGGTTTGACACTTCCATAAGCCGCATCACCAGACCAGGCGTGGGGCGGGAAAAGCTGAGGGCATGCAGGTCCTCCGTCTCTCCTGCTGGCACTCTTCGGTATAGTCAGGTTCCGGACGATGCTTCCAGCCCGGTGGTGAGCGCAAGAGAGAGGTAGGAAAAGTCCCGCCTCAAATGCGAGAGCTCCACGACCTCGAAAAGTCGGCGAAATCAGAGACAAGCGCAAGCTTCGCGCTCCAACCAGCTTTGCGGTCCGACTCTCCAGTCCCCGGCCACGTCCGCGGCCAGCCTACAGCTCGGGGAGGCGGTCTGTGGGCTTTCGGCTCGCGAGCGCTCCGCTCTCTCGGAGTCGTTTCCCTGGGCTGGGCGGTCTCCTCGGCCGAGGGCTACAAATCATCACGCGAGGTTGGTGACGCTCTCGGCCGCTTCCTCTGCTGGTTCTGCCAGTAAAGAGGCGGTGGACGCCCGATCTTCCTCGCTCCTCACTTCCCTTTGGTTTCTTCAGGGGTGTGAGTGGGAGGAGGAACTCAGGGATTGTTACTCCTCAGGTTCTGCGTGGGGTATGCCTGGCTCGGTCCTTGGCTCGACCAGTCCTGCATGCCCACCCGTAGTTCAGGAAGATCCTCGGTCTTAAGGTTCTCCTCCTGCAGGGAGAGTAGTTGAGGAGGACCGCACTCTGGAAGGACTGGGGTCCTCTGCCCCCGGGATACGGATATCCTGGGAGGACCACGACACAGATCTGTGGATCGTCTGATACATTGCGCCTCGAATCCTTCTGAGGACTAGAAGGAACCCAAGCTTCCAGTGGAGGGCTTGCCATTGGTCCCACCGCTTGCGAGGGGGTACTCGATCAGGTGAAACGGTCTTGTGTCTGGGCAAGGACGGTTAACCCACGTCCGGAGTCGCTCCGGTTCAAACTTCTTCCCCCCTCTGCCCCTGCGTCGAAGAGCGTTTCTACCAAACAAGGTTGACCGGACCTGACTCGTTTTGGATCGGGCTGTAGATTGCACAGCAATTGACTGCAGAGAACATATCCTCTCAGCAAGAAGCTGCAGCCACAAACTCCATCATGGCGGCCTTCCAAGCAGTCTCTGGCTCGATCTGGTGGATTCACAGTATGAAGTACAGCTGCTACTCAGGCACTATGCATTATCTGGGAGACTCTGCCTTTGGAAGACTGTGCCAGTCTGGGTAGAGCCATTTCCTACCTCCTTCCACCAGACTGCAAACCTGTGGGCAGAGCCCAGCATCTGCGGAGGCGTTGTTCTCTCTCGCTTTTTGCCAGTCGTGAGTCCCGAGTCAGCTATCGCCCTTGGAATGGACCGTTGCTGGGTTCCTCCTCTCTTCCTAGAGGGGTTGGTGGGCCGCCCACGGTGGACAAGCACCGTGCCGATGACAGCGTTACGGCTTGTTCACCAGGCAATGTGGCCAAAGACCTCCGGGTCTTCTCATCCCACTGCAACCAGTCTTCGGGCCAGGCTGTAGCTTCTCGGCCCCTAAGAGAGTCCAGTCTTGTGAAGAGTCCCGAGAGAGCTGTATTCTTCTTCCTCGAGAGGGGTCACTCCCCTCCCTTTCAGCCCTCGCAAACGCAGTAGGGGCTGAGGTAAGAAGAAGGAAACACTGAAGGCGGCGTTCCCCATTTGCTGCAGGAGGGTGGGGAGGTGCCTGTCGAACCATTGGGCAACGTGGCAGCGACTGCGGTGAATCTGGATAGTGGATGTCCTTCCGGAAGGATATCTACTGCGAGTCTCGGCCTCCCTCACCTACACTCAGTCCATCTCCCAAACATATCTACCAGGTTCGTCGAAGAGGACGCTTCCTTTTCACAGCAAGAGTGCAGCCATATGAACAAGAGTGCTGTAGAAGTGGTGTCGAACCAGTCTCCAGGCTTTTACAGCCGCGTCTTTCTCTACGCCAGAAGGCGCAGGGGATGGGGCCGGTCATAGACCTCTCCTTGAACCGTTCGTTCACCAGACTGGGTTCACGATGGAAACTGGCGCAATCTGTGCTGGCCTCCATCAGGGGCGACTTCATGCTACGGTGGACTTGGGGATCACGTGTTTCAGATTTTCCATCCATCGTCTCTCGCCAAGTCTCTCCAGCATCCCTCGAAGTCGGTCTTCAATTCAGGGCACTCTGCTTGGGCTCTCGACCGCTCCCCAAGTGTTCACGAGGTTTCTCGTGTCCAGCTTGGGCCCCTTTCGCCACGGGATCGTCTGCTGAGGTATCTCGACGATTGCTTAGTCTTGCGAGCTCTCGCTCAGCTGTTGCTAAGGTGGGAGTTGTCTCCTTGAGTTTTGCTGGGATCTAGGGATCATGGTAAATCTGGAGGGTTAGATCTCACCCCCAAGCAGGACAAAGTACTGGGCATGCAGTGGTGTTCAGCGAGTCTTTCCCTCGGACTCTCGTGTCAACCTTAAGTTCAGGCAGGCAGCACAGTGTTCCTGTCCGCGACAGAACAACCAGCTCTGGCGCATTTTGTAATGTAGATGCGTCATCGGTCACCTGTCATCATTGGAAAAAACTAAGTACCCTCAGGCGTCTTCACTGCGGTCTCTCAAGTGGAGACCCAAAAGTGTGGTCCCAGTCCGGGAACCCCAGTCCTTCGCATTCCTCTTTCCGGTGAAAGGACCTTCACTGGTGGTTAGGCAGCCCAGGAACCTCTGCAATAGGAGTATCCCTGCCTCCCCTCGGTTCATACTTCTGTTCACCGGGCGCATCGACCGAGGATAGGCGCACCTGGAGAGGTGCCTTTGACTTCGGGAGTGTGCGCCTTCACATCAGCATCCTGGAACTCAGGGCAGCCCTTACCAGCCCTCCAGGAGTTCCAAGGATCGGTGATGGGACACTCCGTGGTATGATGGCGTGTAATGCCCGCGGTAGTGACATCGTCAACGAAGCAGGGGCTGGTGTCCACCAGCTTCCATCAGACCTTAATGCGGAAGGTGCAGGTGGGCACGTGAAACCGCCGGTGGGAGCTGTCAGCCAGGTACATTCGAGCAGAGGAATCGTGGCAGACAAGCTCAACGCCAGGAAACCGGGTGGTAGACCGATGTCCCTCCATCGAAGTAGCAGAAGGCTGTTCGACCTGTGGGGCGTCCAGCCATCGATCTGTTCGCCACCGGCACAACAGAAAACTCAGGTCTTCTGTTCTGGGTACGGACCCATGGGCTGCTGCAGAGGGCGTTCAATACCGATGGGACAATCTTGGCTTCGCGCTTTCCCCCATTCCTGCCCTGATTCGCGAGTGATCAGCCCGAGTGGTAATCACGAATCTCAGAGCCAGCTCTGGTGCTGCCAATGGCCTCGAGGCGTTTGGTACCACGGACCTGCTAGCTCTCCTCTCCGAGGCCGCGAGAGATCCCCTGGCCCAACCTTCGTCAGCTTCACGCCAGAGCAGTTCCATCTGGCGAGTGCATTCCTGTCTTCCGGCTGGAGGTTATCCACCATCTCTTGCGGCGAGGAGCACTGCGCCGCACAGCAGCAGATGGCAGGATACTCAGGCGATCTCCACTGTGACATACCAGGGAAAGTGGTCGTCTTCTGTGGATTTGGGTGTCATGAGGGGTATCTCTCGATCCAGAACTACTGTTCAGCAGTCGCGGACTTTCGTCTTCCTTTGCGCTGAGAGAAGCTTCTCTCATTCAGCATAAAGGCTACCGCGCGCACTTGGCCTAGTCTTGCAGCTGAAAGGTAAACCTCTCCTCCTCTTTAAAGATTTCTCTACTCATGAAGAGGCGCTTGACGGTCTTGCCCACCCAGGATCTCTCAGGCCCCTGGGTGGGATGTGACTGTCGTTCTGAGAGCCTGACTCGTGCACCGTCACGAGCGCTTCAGAAGTCGTCAGACAGGGGATCTGACCCTCAAGACCGTCTTCTTGCTTGCCCTGGCATCGTACGAAGGTTGGCGAGGAAAGCTTCATGGACTTTCCTTTGATATTGCCTTCGAAGGATGGGGATCAGTTCGCTCGTTTCATCCCGGTTCGTGGCGAAGACTCCATTATACCGGTCCCTGGCCTTGCGGTTGAGTCCTTCCCACGATCCTCTAGAGGACTTTGTGGTAATGATCCCAGGCGAGATGCTACTGTATTGGGGTGCTGGCTATCTGAAGAGGACTCAGCACCTCGGCCTGGTATCGCGACTCAACCGTTAGCACTGGCTGCGACCGAAGAAGTGTCCAGAATACCATCTCTTTCTGGCTTAGCGAGACAATAAGGCGTGCTCTGCTGCAGAGAAACCCGACACGTCGCCGTCTGAGCTCACGAGTCCGCAGCAGTGCGTCCCGTCCATCGCATTTCGGAAAGTAATAGCCATTTCCACAGGTGCAGAAAAGCGAGATGTGGTCCTAATAGACTACCTTCACCCCCTTCTACCTCGAGAGATGTTGCTACAAGTCCTTGGACACTTTTTCTTAGGTCTGTGGTGGCATGCTCAACAAGTTGTGGAAACATCCAGCTTCCTAACAGGACATGTTGCATCTACTTCTATATTTATGCAGTTGTAATTGGGAGAATGAATGTTCAGTGACTAGCCTCTCTTCCTTCTCCCATCCTGGCTCTCTTCCCACGGGCAGAGGCGGGCAGTGCCGTTACAAGCAGACCCGGCCCAGTCGAGGCGAGTAAGCACATAACGAGGAGCTCCGTTCTATTTCGTTCAGGTGTAAAGCAACCTTCCTTCCTCTTGCAAGGAAGGAGACCATATTATCGGACAAACCCAATGCTTGTTTACGACCGACGCACAATACAAACCTCGGTCCTTTACGGCCAGGGATTGCTTTTTCAGGCGTGAGGCTGGAAAGCGGCGTTAAACTCTTCAGCAAAGTGGTTAGGCGGTAACTACCTCTCCAGGTAAAGCGAGGATACCCGCCTGCCGGATGGCACCATTCAATTTAACACCGACGTCAGCCCGTTGCTGGCCGTGTTTTAGATTCTCTCTGCCTGACTGTCGTTAAGCTCTTATTTTCCCGGTGGGATCTTTCTGTATTTTTGTTTATATGCCGATGTGTTTGATATTTGTTAATACAGCACGGTGTAATGTTTCTTGTGTAAGCCGTCGTTTTCCTGCCTGTGTCTTCAGTTTATGGCAGCCCAGAACCTGCTGGAGTAAGCGTAGCAAGTGTGTCGCTTCTCTCCAGTAGCCGCTGGAAGTAAATACTGACCCTGTACTTTGGAGAGATATAGTTTGGGGCGCAATATCTTCACTCCCCTACATCCATTGGGATGTAGAGTTGAATTCCTTCTTGGGCTTCTGCCCTCCGTGTGTAAAGGCATCACTAATTTCTTCCTACTTATGCTGGAGATGTTACTCGCCGCCTCGCGCTTAGAAGATTTGCGGGCAGAGTCAGGAGATTCTGACGTTGTCGGTAAGTTCCTTCCAGCGCCCTTGGTAGCCTCCTCGTCCTTTTTCTCTTCCTGTGGAGTTCTTTATCTCTCTCCTTCGCACTCTTGGCTCTCGCTCGTTGGGTGAGGAGCCTGGGGAGGCGATCGAGGCGACCTGGAGTCACAAATGCCTCCTAACATTTCTGTCGGGCTGTTTCCTTGTAGCGGGAGGCCTCCCTCTACTAATCTGCATGCTGTTTTCTTTCGGGTTGACGGTGAGCATCGCGAACACGGCGGTTGTTGGCTGGATATATCAAGAATATCTTCCATGAAGCAGTCCCGACATTTTCATTCGGTATTTGCCGGGATGCGACCACAATACCTGATTGATGACATATTTCCGCGTCGGGATGCAAACTCTATGATTCTGTTCCGCGCCGATGTAGATCGTCGCTGTCATTGCTGGTTTCATAACCCATGCTGTTGATGGCAGTGCGTATCTGGCAGGCCATCTGCTCCTGCTGTTCCCTGTGTTATGCTCTTGTCAGCACCGGCGACAGTCTCTGGGCTGCTTTCACGGTCTCCTGCGCGGCGCCCTGATCGCTCCTGTGGCTGCTGGTGACTTTCGTGTGTCTGTCCGTTGCAGTATATAGCTCCTGCCTTCGAACTGCTAATGGCTCACCGCCGGATGTCCTGATAATTGCCGCTTCTTCTCCTAGTGATCGTGCCGGGGGCGCGATTACATGTTCCTGCCAGCTGCCTGGAGTTCACGATGTCTGCCATCCTGTAGAAGATGTTGGCGTGAAGGGAAGGAAATGGCAATGAGTAGCGTTCCTGGCGTTTGCATAGCTCACACTCTCCCGAACCTGTGCCTTGGCTCCTGCATGGCTGTCCTGATGCATTCCTGCAGCTTCTGGCGGTGCATTGGGTGGCACGTGCGTTCCACTGCCAGTTGCCCCAGAGTTCAGTGTCACCCATCCTGTAGAAGATAGTGGGGCGTGAAGATGTAGAAGTCGTCCTGTTGAGTGATGTTCCTGGCGTTGCAGTAGCTCCTGCCTCCCGAATTGCTGCATGGCTCCTGCGCCAGCTGTCCTGATCATGCATCTCCTGGTGGTGGTGTCCTGGCTGCGTCTGTTGTGTTCTGCGGACTGCCACACCAGAGTTCGATGTTTTGTGTCCACCATCCTGTAGATGTCCGGGTAGAGTGAAGGAAGCAGTCCTGTGGAAGTAACGCCGTCTTCTTCATCTCTTATCTTGATTTCGTCTTCTGCTGCGTCTTCCCTTCCTCCTGGTCCAAGGGGTCCGAGTCCGGACAGACCTCCATCGGCGAAGGAAAGGAATCACTACTTCTTGCCCTTGTGCCCTTGGGCGTCGGACTGCCCTCCTTCCGAGAGCAGTGGGTCTCTCGTTGGCTCTTCCACGACCTTGGGTTAGGAAGCGATTCGCAAGCCTGGGTTTTGTGTTCCCGACCGTGGCGCGCAGGCCTCGGTTGCGATCCGTTGAGTCTTAGGGTTCCGCCTCTAAGATGAGGCTGCCGAGGCGCTCGTTCGCGAGCTGCTTGGTCTTTCGAGATTCTATGGAATATCAGTATCCCGATCTGGTCTGGAGAGATTTTCCTAGGCAGTTCGGGAGCAGTGCGAGAGAAGAACGAGGCACCAAGTGTCTTGGTTCTCTTCCTGCCAGCACATGAGCTGCTCCCCGAGTGCTTTGCCAGTGCCGGTCCGGGTTCCCAGCCTGGTCATCTCGATCCTGTGGTTGAACTGGAAGAAACAGGAAGAATTCACTTTGAAGTCCTGCGGGACTTCACGAGACGACTCTCTCCGGAGACAAGTTTCTCGTTGACCGATTCGCATTCCTGTAGGATCTTCGTTTTCAGAGCGCTCGCGACCTCTGAAACCGCGCCCTACGTTGCCAGTCTTGAAGTCGTCTGGAACTGGTTCTGTGCTGTAACTCTTTAGATCTGTGAGAAACAAGCAGCGCTCCTGATTACCGAAGTCTCGTGAGTAGCCTCAATTCCATAGATCCCAGCGCTCTCACTTCTGAAGCACAGAGCGGAAGTGCGAACACCAGGTGTCTGGTGCCGGGGACACCCAGGTGTCGGTGTGCGCGGCCGCCAGGTAATCTCCGATACTGCCCGCCAGCTGCTTCGGTTGCTTTCGAGGCGGAGCGTTCTTGTTTCTTGAACTTTGAGGTTCGGAGGCATGCAAGATAGCGAACACAGAATTCCCCTTTGGAACCTACTTCTCGAGGGCCTGAAGCGCCGAAGAGTTTAAGTTGACTGGCAATTGTTCTGAGAGCGAGTCGGCCTGCCCAGTTGTGATTGTGTTTGCGCAAAGTGGCTCGGCTCGCCCCGGTCGCCGCCAGGACTGGTTGGCTCCTTTCGGCTTGCCAGACTGGCTCTGGCTCGCCTTGTAACCATTTCATTCGGCTTCGGCTTGCCGGGCTAAACCGGCTGCGCCCAGCCTGCCTCCAGACCGCCGCGCCACCGACCAGCTGGATCGCGTTAGTGATCGGCGTTCGGCCTACTCGGTTTTCGGTTGGGTTCGACTATGTTCAGTGAACTTGCTCTTCCAGGAAAGCGCTTTGCCCGCGGCACAAAGTATACCTCTTCCCGTGTGGCAATGTCTCCTTCGGTTGATTATAAACCGCGGTCCGCCTCTCTCTTATCATACTGGCAGGACAGGTAAGATACTCTTTCTCCTCACCCATTCTCTTCTCCTCTCGATTTATTCTGAGAAGCGCGAAACAGACAGAAAGCTCCAGCAGCTCTTTAGGTGTGGCGTCTTTGAGTATGAGTCCCCGTTCTCTGTCTCTTGAGTGTGAGAGGTTCATGGCAGCCCTGTCAAGGTCTCCTCAAGGGGAGAAAGTGCAGGAGTTTCATCGAGCAGAGGGTCCTCACCTCTTCAAGTGATCGCCCCGTGTTCTCGGGGAACCCGCGCCGATTAGAGTGGCGTGAGGATCTGAGACAAGGACTTGACCTCCCCAATGAATAACCTTCATCTGCCACCCAACGCAGTTTCCGAAGGGCCGAGAGTGTCAGGGGACACTTGTGGTCCTGGCTTCCTGAAGCGTTCTGACCTGATAGATTCTTTTCTTGAAGAGTTAATCCAGGGTCGAGACACCAGCTTCCACCCTGCCTCAACAGAATATAGATTCTTCTTGCCGGAGGTCTTGCAGGCTGCACTTAGTTTTAGGCAGTCTGGGTACTGAAGAAGGACTTTGTCCCAGTCGGATCGGTTTAGCCGTCCAGGTTGCAGCTCGACCATGAGAACAGACACTGCCAGTTCTGCCTTTTTCTGCTGAGATTTGCCAGATACCCGGTAGTGAAAGGTTCCCAACAGAATACTGACTTGTCCTTTGGACAATGGCCAAGAACTTTGGGTCTTAGTCGCTAACTCGACCTTGAGTTCAGCCAGCCCCTCAACTCCTTGGCTAAGAAGTCCTGAAGCCAGAAGAAGGTGCAGCTGCTGGTGCCTGGGCGAATGATATCAGTCTCTGGAACTGGCAGCGACATTTGCACAGAGACCTGGGAATGGATTCCTTCAGGAGTATCCTGTTCCCGCCAGGTCTCGAGCAATTCTTTCCTTTGAACCATCCCACCACCTCTCCTGCTCCCGATTCCAGGAAGTGCCAACCGGCTAAGAGCTAATTGCCTCGTGCCTGTGCATCTTGCAGAAGCTTCCCCATGGTGGAAGAAAATGAAGTCTACTTCCTTTTCCCCCGTTCTTTCCTCTTCGATGTATGAGAAGAGTTAGGCTAATCTTGATTAAAGGGACAGCCGAATGTGGCATATTCCCTCCCCACATCTTGTGTCTTACAGTTCACAGATTGAGGAATGGCGCGCACTGGTAAGACCTTGTCTTGGTTATTATTGTGACAGAGGCGTTAAAGTACCTTCTGCATACCGTCCTGAAACAGGGCAGCCTTTGGCGTCCGAGAGAACTCAGGACAGGTTTTCGCGGCACTCACTGGTTTGGTTGAGCCGCGAAACCACAGTAGTGGCATTTGTCGACAAACAGGAGGCAATGGATTTGCTTCTCCTGTTTCATCTCGACGTTTGAAAATTTTCAGTGTGTTCTGTGCACACTCGACAGCTCCATTAACCAGATGCATTCCTGAGTAGGGATGTATTGTGACAAAGCAGCCTCGGGGTTTGGCAGTGATCGGGGCGGGAACATGCTCTCTTTCTTCACGAAGGTCCCATGCAGAGACTGCTGGACTGAGAAATCCCTACCGTCCTTCCTGTTGCCTCCTGCACACAGTCATGCGTGTTTTCTTGCTCCCTCATACCAGACCAAGCGGCCGCTCAAACTGAGAGCATGCTGTCTTTTGGTGAAAACTTCGAAATGAAACATTTTCTCCCTCTGTATTTGTCCGTTCCGCTAGGGGATTTCACAAACATTACTCACCCGGGTTACAGGCAAATACTTGAACTTCTTCTTCATCCGACTGATTGCGAGCATGAAAAATTAACTTGGCCCAACCTCCTGCTTAGCTACAAGAAAGCGGTTCTTGAGGCAATACATCCTGTGTGTTCAGGACTGGAGACTTTCAGCTTTCACTTACACAACGCCTGAGCTTTTTTAGCCAGCCAAACAGCGGATATAGCTGGATATCGCCAATCCTCTGCAATGCTTGTCCATGGGCTGAATCCGTGCTGTAGTGGTATGTCGTTGCCGAACTTCTTCCTGGTCAGTCGCTCATCAGTCTGGACTTCGATCTTCTCCGCCCGAGGCTGCTTCTCTCCCTTTCATTTGTGAAAACGTGAAGCCCTTGCGGCTTAGTCTTCTATCACAAGTAGCCTTACGTCTCCTCAGTCGAGAGTTAGCCTACGGACGAGAAGCTTCTTCAGTCATACTCTCCCAGGGAACTTCAGCTCCTGGTTGTATGCGACTCTCGTTGAGGTTCCTGTCGTGCTCTGCACTCGCCCTACGAGTTGTCGGATAGAGAATGTGCCCTCTTGGGGACCATCCTGTCATCTTACCTGGCCTTGGCGTGAAGATGGAAGAACAGGGATGGGGATCATCACCTCGACTCCTTCTCAGGATGTCGTAGGTGGACTCGAATCCATTGGCATCGACTGTGGGTTGATCCTTCTTGTTCCCCCTCCTCCTTGGACTTTGTGTGATGACCCCAGATCATTCGTTGCTTTGTCTATTGGGAGCTGTGGTACTTTCGAAGGTTTGACATTCTAATCTGGATGTCGTCAGCGTTTTTGGCTGCGATACTCTCTCCCAGGAAAGTCTGGGACACATCTTCCTCCTGACTTCGTGAAGGAGGTGCCAGCGGCTGACAGCGTGATACTGGTACCTTTCACCGAGAAGCTCAAAAGTCGATGGCAGTCTCCCTGCATTCTGAAGTTTCTGTAGGTCTGAGAAAAGCAAAGCAGTGTGGTCTCTTAGTCCACACTCTGTCTTCTTCCTTGATCCTTGCCCACAGGCCTTGGAACCCTTTTCCTTGGCTCTGCTGTGGTGGCTGCTCAACAAGTTGTGTTGTCTTACCCAGCTCCTTCAAGAGGACCCAGGTAACTCCTACGCCTAAGTTATTGGTTCTAGAAGTATAGGAAGGATTCAGTGACTGGCTTCTCTTCTCCTCCTTCCCAGTCCTCCAACTTCTCCTCCTTAGGGATTAGAGAGAATGGGACTCGAGCAATGGCACTGGAACTTGCACTGATGCGAGGTAAGACCATCAAGCACCGTTCTACTTTTCTTATAAGTCATAGGAGCAATTCTGCCTTCCTCACAACAAAGGAGGAAGGAGAGACTGGCAATAAAGGGAACCCTATCTAGGCTTTTCCTTACTGCCTCGACTCTGAATCCTTCAGCCTATTTAAGCGTGGGAGTTGCGTTTCTCACTCATGCAAAAAGGTCCAGTATCTGACATTTGATCTCACAGTTCCTACCTCCGATCAATGTATGTCAGAGCACGGTACTCTCCTTGCTCTTTCGACCAGGAGGTAGCAGGTGTGTGAACTCCGTCAGTTCAGGAGACTCCCATAGATTCCTCCTCCAATCATTGAGTCTTCCCTAATGTAAGAGACCGAGGTTTGTATATTATTAGTCGGAACAAATAACAATTTTAAAGTAGAATTGTATTTTCCTAACTATACAAACCAGGTCCTTCTGCTCACCCACCTCATGCCACCTTAATCTGAACCTGGACTGAAAGGCAGAACTGGGGCTGTTTACATGCGGGCAGGAGGAGGTATCCCCCTTCCTACCTGGCGGTAGTTACTGCCCTAACCACCTTGCTCAGAGTTTATGGCCGTTTCAAGCCTACGCCTGAAAGTAATTCTAATGTAAAAGGACCTTGGTTTGTATAGTTAGGAAAAATGCAATTTACTTCAAAATTGTTTATTTCATCATGTAAATATAAAGACAAACGTGCCCTCAGAACATCATCGGGGTTTCAACGTCAACCATTATTAACCAAAGAATATTCATCTGGTTATTTGTTGCAAAGAGCAAAGAAGATGAGCAGCCTGGTGATGCGTAACAATCAGTCCCCTCTCCTTCAGGACCCCTGTGAAAACCAGCGTGGTATACCGGTACTCACTTCCTTCCATCCGAGGATGCCTCTGTTCTTATGGTGCAGCCACCATGTGTTTCACAAGAGTTTCCTGCCCACATGAAAGAGCCATCTTTAATATGCCCAGGACCACCCCACCAGCCAGGGGTACAGAAAGATGTACAAGTAGCCCTGCGTATTCATTGGTCTCTGGTTGTGGACTCATGCATTTACGGATTTCTCTGTGGGCGTATCTACTGTACCAGTATTCACGGAAATTTAGCCAGATTAGTGAGTATTTTCACAGAAATATTCACTAGTTACCTTATTTTCATCTCATTTTCATGTGATTTCAATGCACTTTTTGTGATAAACTGTTAAAAATACTCGATTTAAAGCTTGATTATGATAATTCACCTTACAATAATTCAATTTTGCAATGGGATAAGCATTAATACCGATGGGCCAATGTGGCCCCATAAAATATTTTTAAATTTCGCGCGGGTGCAGGCAGCAGCATAATCAAGCAGTGAGAGAGGCCAAATTACAATAGACAACTTTTCCTCCATCTGTTTATCCCATCTTCTGGTTAAAAAGGTAAAAGAGAATGATAAAAGAATTGTTAGTAACATTCTTACTCTTGCGTAATCTGCGTACAGCCTCAGCTCAATGGTCTGGTTAAAACTAAGGTATACTTAACGCAAACAACCGACAGAGAAACAGTTGTTTTATAACCAGTCGGTAACAACACCTGTTTACCTGGTATTTCAGCCATCGTATGGTAATCAACAATAACCGTAGCTTATAGCACAAATGACATTTTCTGAGCTCGGCCCCATGTCACCCGGTGAAATTCCATACTAACATGAATTTCTAGGTATAAATATTGCTAAATATACCAGAGAAAAAGCTCAGGAATGCTGGAGTTACTACCCCAGATTGAAGCGTCTTCTATATTGAAGACGTCGGTGCCTCTTTCAGGGTAAAGTGAAAGAATCACAACCACAGAGCCACTCGATGAGCATCCCCATGTCAAAACCCCGGAAGAGCGGGGAGCCGTACCAGCTCACACTCACCGCCTGCTAGCCAGCAACTCAGCGCCATCTGAACTCTCATTTCCATTTTTGTACGTGGTCTTTACGATTTGTTTTTCTGTGTGCTGTTTTAGCTAGAATTTGCCTTTTCTCAGCAATATGATCGAAACAACTTTACTGTCACGAGATTAAGTACCATCTTATTGTGAGTTTTTATGATAGTTTGTCATTTAATATAACATATTCATATTATACGTGGTTGTTATGATGCTGCGGCGTCTGATCCAGCCATGTTGACCGTGAATTACGCCCATCCAGCTTGTTCTGTTTGGGCTTCTCCTTAGCGATTTACGTATCATTATCCATACGATTCATCCGCAATTGTGCATTTCCTGAAGTGAGTTGTTTAGGTGTTTCTCTATGTTAATTTTGTTAAAGACACGCATGTTGGGGTTCCTTCATTAAAGTTCCGTCATTTTCATACGTTTCACCCAGGATGTTTTTCCTTGGCAGTTTAGCTATAGTATATTGTGATGTGCTGAATTGCCAGCTAATCAGGTGTTTTATTGCTTTGATTATGTTCTACAGAGCGTCAGATGGTTTTGTGTTTACTCCCTGTCAGCTCCTCTCGGTTCAGACTATCGCCTTGCACAATCACAAGATTAAATTATTGTTTATGTATATTATTATCTTGTAGTGATGGTGATTTATTTTTATCTGGGATTTACATTTGGTTGTATGGGGTTCCCTAGCCTGCCTATGTCACGTTAGGCTTGTATTTGCATCCTTTTGGCCTCCGGCTCCTTTCACCTGAGTTGGGTTAGGTGTGAGAGGATCAACTTAGTGAAAGTTTCTGTTGTTCCTTCCTCTGGCGTTGTTTGGGTTGTAAGTGAGACCCCATTGTCAGGAGCTACGCCTGAGTCTTGAGGCCAGCGTGCTGCACTGGGCCTTAGATATCCCTTCCTTCCCCCTTGTGGAGTAAACTCTGACCTTTCACACTGAGTATTAATTTACTTGGCGTGGTGTGTGTGTCTGCAGTCGAGCGGGTGAAGAGATGTTCCCAGTCTCCTGTTTTCACTTGCTCCTGAGTACCTCCCCATCCCTACCCCTCAACCTTCCCCCCACTACCCTAGGTCAAGCTCTTTGTCATCTTCGTGCGGGTGGCGTCCAGCTGTTCCTCCAGGTGTCTGGGGCTTTCCTGGTGGAGAAGTTAGCTCCTCCCAGAACTTGAAGTCCCGGTATGGCTTTTTGCTTGGCTCAGTGTCTAGGTAACCAGCTCTCCTAGGATCCCGGTAGGTTTGAACATTGCGGGTTATTGATACCGACCTTTTCGCGTTCGCTTGGCGTTGGGATACTTTAGTTGGAGTTGACTGGCGCTTACCTCCCGACCCTCGTGGTCTGTGGTGTTGATAGCCTCACCCTACTATTGTTCTCTACTTGGTTGAGAGCTTGCAGGATCTCGGAGAGGGTGGTTCGGACTCAGTATATACGATTTTTGTATTGTTAACCGTTCACGTTACCATCTCTGTATTTTATATGTATATACATTTATTTTGTTCCTGTGATTCCACTCTGCCGTTAGACATAATGTTGTTTCTATTATCAAGTCGGTGATCCTACCGCCCAGAATTCTGCCGTTTATTCCCGGCATCCCTTGTGGTGAGGCCTGTTGACTCAGCTCTATCGTTCCGCGGGTATTCCGGTGGTGGAGAAGCTTCTTGCTACCACTATCTTTAAGTTACTTGTTTGGCTGCAGGCCGTCTCTGACAGGATTTCTTCTTTCCGCTGGAGTACTCCGGTAGCATGGTTTGAAAATACCTGCGCCTGCTTGCAGTTCCCAAGTTTCGCCAGTGGTAGGTTCATGTCACGTTCACATTTACAGACTGTGCGTTGAGCCAGGATGCGCCACCCTGTAACCTTACGGGCATGTAGTGCGGACCGCTGGCACAATGCGATCCTGACGATAGCCTTTCTATCGTCCACAGCATCTGGCCAGGTGTGAGTTTACTTCGCTCTGTGTGGAAGCATCCAGGGCCAGTCGATAAGCTGGCTTGACCTACTCGTTCTTCCATGTTAGTTTCAGTCTGATATGTGGTCATGACATGTCATGGCTCTTTTTGTATTTACATTACTCCCATTAGCCCTGATTCCCCTACTCTCCTTCAGGCAGCCGAGTCCACTCCAAGAAGAGGCTAGAGTCTCTGCGCCTAGGTGGCTGAGTTGGGGAGGAAGCGTGCCGTCGAGAAGCCTTATGTCCTCGGCGGGGTTGAGATCTGCTTTACCCGGCGCGCCCGGCTGCGCTGTGGCATTACCGCGGATCTGTACGCATCATCGAGCAGATCCGGGCCCACGACAGCCACCTCAGAGGACCCCTGCGCTGAGTTTGGGCGTCGCTGCCTTAAATTTGGACCTGGAGCCGATGAACGGGCGGACCAGGGGCGATAGTGAGGTAAATGATGAGGCAGCGGGCGAGAGGCGCCTTTTGATTCCCCATCTTCCTCTGTATCTTCATTTTCAGGGTTGCTTAGTCTTCTATCACCGAGAAGGACAGGAGCTCCATCTGCTGTCCCAAGCTGGTGAGAGCGTCGTGAGGCGAAAGGGCTACAAGTCTCGTCTTCCCATAAAATCTCCCTTCCCGTCGAGGCCAAGGTTGCTGAACCTGTGGCCTCCGGGGAGCAAACCGAAGTACCTCGGGCAAGGCGAGTAAGAGATTGTGAGCGGCCTCCTTGCCAGCCTGCGCTGACCCTGAAGTTTTGCAGGAGGTTGCTGGAAGAATCTACGGAGGTTGAAGGCGTAGCTTTCCAAGATGCGGAAAGCAGAAAGTCAGGAGACTCTGCTGCGTGAGATGGCAAGCTCGCTCGGTAAAGGCCGGTCGCGTACAGATCCGGACACTGCTGACCTCCCGCTCCTTTACGATGTAGGAACCGTGGCGTTTTGCTCTTGGTGCTATCCGGCGAGGACACCTTGACCATTGAAGTCTTGTTACTAGGCGTCTGGAGGAGCTGATTTGCCCTGATCTCACTGCCCCTATCAGGCCGTTAGGCTGTGGAGGCTGGATCACGCCTCAGACAAAGTCCCGAAGAGCGGTGATCTTCTAGGGACTAGCATAATCTGCTCTCTTGCGCACTCTCTCTGAGTAGCGGGCAGACAATACCAAGTTGACCCCAACAGAACAGCTATACCATGTTTCTTTGGGTGATAAGTTGCCTCCCTGCCTGAACAAAGTTGCTTTGGCAACTGCTCAGGCATACTTCAAAAAGCAAACCTTTGCCTCAGCTAAAGAGATGAACTCTACATCTCTACAGGTGTCTTCCCAGGAGGTATGAGGAGTTCTGGAAGAATGGCCGTCACATTTACAATGACAGTGGTGGGCGTGATTAGCGATATTCAGTTCCAGTGAGCAGCTTCCCTATCGGAGACTCTCCTGAGGCGGGTTGGTGGTGTCGACTGGGCAGTCCTAAACTTGCTGTGTACTTGACAGGCGACCGCCGTCTCTGTAATTAGACCTCTGTTTCAGGTTCTGGCTAAATCCCTGTTGGCAGGGTTTCAGTCGAACACATCTGCGACACTATGGTGTAAGTTGGACTGCATGAAACTCATCTTTGCAGATGCCACCATTGCGTCATGGGTCTAACAAGCTCTTGAAGAGAGTTCTATCTGGGGAACAACCTCTTCCCAGAGGCAATGCATAAGTGTCTGAGTGAAGCAATAGGGCCAACCAGAGCCTGCGCTATTGGGTATCCTCCTTCAAGCAGACCCGAATCTGGCAACCCCAGACTAAGTCTGGGAAACGTTCAGAGGCACAGAGAGACCTCAGCACCCAGGCGGTGATCAGGCAGTCCCAGTCTCGGTGGGCCAGCCTCACCTCCAAGGCTCAGCCCAACAGTGCGTGCTGCTTCCAACCAGCCCAATCCTTGCTGCACCTCGTCGTCTCTGCAGCAGCGTGCAGCCCTACCTGGGGGCCGTGGGGTCGCTCACACGGCCTTAGCGACGCAAAGGGGTGAAGAGGTCGAGCCCTATACAGAGAGTGAGCTGGATCTGCCTCTCGGAAAAACTAGCCACGGTAGAGAAACAAAGCCTGCTTCTCTCGCTGGAGACCAGTCAGGTAGGTGAATTAGCCTTTACTGGTTCAGAGACCAATGGTTCTTCGATCCCTTATGGCACACAGCATTTGTGTCCATAGGTCTGGAGTTGAGCTGAGTCAGGATCCCCCTCACCTGACAGATTTTGCAACCCCTCTCCAAAGCCCTACAGGACTTTGTGTGGAGCTTCTCAACAGAGAGCAATAAAGAAAGTAGACCTCAATTTCAAGGCAGCTCATTGCTGTCCCAAAGAAAATTCCAGTCAGCAAAGAGTGATTCTAGATCTCTAAGCGTCTAAATCTTTACATAAAATCGTGAGTTGCATGCATGGGGTAGCTCAATCACGGACTCTGCTGCCACGTGGAACGCAGTCACCACCTCTATCAATCTTCGAAGCTTTACTATCCGCGTCGGTTGCGCGGAACGCTTCCTCTCCCTTCCTGGGTTTCAGACTGAGGAAACAAGCCTACTCCTTCAGGTCATGCCAGCGCCGGTGTGTAGCCTTGGTTTTCGAAAGCTGGTAGGGAAACAGTTGTTCAGCAGCTCCGGTCGGGGATCTCATGGCAGCATACCTGGGCGATTGGGTAAGCAGACTCCAGCAGTACAAAGGGTGCGGAAAATTTGCAGCCACAGTGATCAAGTTCCTGGAATGCGTTGGTTTTCAGTTGAACGGGGAGGAAGTCCGCCTGACTCCAGTCAGGTTTCAGTGGCTGGGTCTCAGTGGGACTGTCATAAGTACAGACTATCCCTCGCCGTCCAAGCGGAAGGTAACCGCCTTACCATTTTGAAGGACAAAGTAACATCCCGCCGGTCTCAAGAGAAAATTCTCGCTCCTTCAGTTCCTTCAGTGACAGACCTGCTCTTAAAGCGAAATTAAAGGCATAAACAGAGTGTGGCGAGCGAGGCCAATGTCAGAAGCTCGAGACAGGGTCTCTTCAATTCCAGCAGGATCTTGAAGACAAGGCTTGTAGCCATGGTCAGTCAGGGCCTGCTCAGTCGGTCCCACTTCAAGTTTCCCCCTCCAGCTCTGGTTATCCACACAGGCCCCTTCATTAAAAGCGGCTGGGGGAGGCTCACCAAACAAAAGTACAGGGGATGGTCTACAATGTTTCCAACAGTTCCATATAAACACCTTGGAAGCTATAGCTGATGTTCTAACCCTAAAAGAAACTCCAGCCCATGCGACGGTTCACATCAGGCTGGTGTTGGAACGCAGCGCGTGGTGGTTCATTGCATCAACAGAGGCGGCTCAAGTCAGGTGCGCCGTCGGGTGATGATAGCTGTATCTTTACCACTGGCGAACAAATGCGGCTTTGGCATCTGTCAGCCCACCCACCTAGCGAGTGCGGAATGTAGTGATTCCCTGTCCAGGACTACTCCGTTGGAAGCCGGGTGGTCTCTGGTGAGTCATTCGGTGGTTGCGCCAGTTCGGGACTCCAAGTGGATCTGTTACTCGGAGAGCAATCACAAACTCCCTGTTATAAATACAACACAGCCCCCATGCGCCGCCCGGGTGTGATGACCATAGATTGGAACAATTGAAGGAGAGAGGATCTACTTGTTTCCCAATAAATATGTTGTTGAAAGTGCCTGCACAAACTCCATAGGTCATTCAAGGGCCAGTAGCTGAAATCTGGTAGCTCCCTACTGGCCGAGGCAACTGGACCCCTCTGTTCGGAGCTCAAGTTGCTGAATTATAATCAGATACTAGCTTCAGACTGACCCAAATGAGTACAAACCAACACTGTGTCAGCTTCCTTAAGGTTGGAATGCACCCACCAACTTTATGGACTTTGCAAGTTTTACCTTGCAAAAGGAGCAAACATTGATCCGTTAACCTCTGTTTCTAGAATCTGATAAGAGGATTCTCACGCTCAGGCAATATGATTCAGCAGTCAAAAAATTAGCATCCTTTTTGAAGGCATCTGGAAGCTCAAACTATGACTACTAACCTAAGCGATTTACTTTCTTTGAATCATTATTGTTTGAAAAAGGCCTAGCCCGGCCACTAATACTACATTCGATCGCGCGAAAGGTATTTTTCATATGGTTTTAAAAATTGACCTTACAGATTCATACTTTTCATCCGTATCTGAGCAATACGCTTTCGTTTGGAGTGATGCTACATACATTCTGTTACCTGGTTCCATGATGTTCTGAAATTAGCCTCTGATATTAATAACTCCTGATATGTGTTCCAGTTTGTTAAGAAGACCTTGTTTCTGATTAAGCAGCTGAGTGCCCAGAATTTCAAACTATCGGCTCTATAAGCTAGAAATGATCATATTGATTTCCTCCCGAGTCCGGAGAGATCCTCCTTCCCCTGATCATGGGTTCCTAGCTAAAAGTAAGACCACTCAGGACAGGTGGTCCCCTGGAGGTGGTGCCTCTTCACAGGACCAGTCCTTGTATTCAGTCTATGCACCTTAAAGTCTTACCTACAAAGAGAGCTACAGTGTAAGTCGGTCCTCTTTTTGTCAGAGAAAAAGGTGGAACTCTTCGTTGAAGCCTTCTTGAACCTTAAATTCCATATTTTGGCCAACAAATGACAGGTTCAGTCCCTGGGTTCATGATATCAGATGCGGTAGCTACTATCTACCAAGTTATTTTTCACAATAAGGATTTTTGCTGAACTTACCAAGTATGCCGGGATGGAAATCATACTCTAGTGTTTAAGCATACTATCTAAAATGTAAAGCCTAAATTTTCTACAAAACAGCTGTGGGGAGTATCATTTCCCACAACAATTATCCTTAACCCTTATCCTTTTCCCCAGCCCCTACCTCATTTATTTCTCTCACCCCTGCTCTCCTGGATCCAATCATGCCTCACTGCCTTGCTCCTCTGAGCAATGATATTACCTTATTGTATTTGTCTTGTGATTGTGTTTTGATGTGTAATATTAGATTTAGCCTAGAGGTACTTGAGCTGTTTTATTTTGCTTCATGTACCTCCACATTTTGATGTATATATCTCTTATTGTGCATTGCTCTTAGATTTAGTTTTACATTTGCCTATTGTACCATTATTCATTATTGAGTGTGTTTAATAATTTCCACCATTACTTATCTATAATTTGATCTGTTTTGCATTGTTGAATATCATAATTAAATCTATTTTTCATAAGCGTGTGTTTTTATTCACCCAGTGCATGTTTCCTTTGTGGCTTTGCAGTCTTGGCATGTGATTCTCTGTCCCTTTCTTTGCAGGTGACACGGGCGGAGCTCAGAAAGGGATTTTGGTAATGAGAAGAATGTGTTCCCTAGGGAGGCCCGTGTCCTGGTATTTCCAGAACTGAGTTTACCCCTCTACTTGCTGTACTGCCAAGGCCTGGGGTGGTGCTAGTCTGGAATGAGTTCAGATGGCTGGAGTCGCGCAGCCCGGTGGTGAGTCTGTGTGGGGCTGGTAAAACCGCTCTTCCCGGGAGGTTTTGACAGCCAGGGATGTCTATACAGTGTGGCTCTGTGGTTGTGATTCTTTCCCGCTCACACCACTTGGTTATACAGCGTCTTCAATATAGAAACCTTTCGATCTGAGTAATGCTCCCAGCATTCTGGCTTTTCTCTGTTATATTGCATAATGTACACAAATTAAATATTTAGTATACAAATTTCACACGGTGACAGTTTCCTCAGAAATAGATTTTCCTTTAATACAAAAATCCCTTAATTAAATAGAATATATTTTTACATTTTACCTTATTCGGTATCGATAAAAAGATCGTCAGGAAAATAAACTGCTAAATTTAAGCTGCAAGTTGTAGCTGAAGCTGAGAAAACAATGTTCAAGCTGCTAATGAGTATACTGTAAATTATCGTACATCAGCAACATGGATGAAACTTCGATCGTAATTAAAATTGGAGAGAGTATTTTTGTATAATCAAAACTACTGGGCATGAAAGAAACATTACTGTTATTTTTACGCTGATAAACTATAAATATGTAAAGCTCATTATTACGATGAAAATAAAGTGAAAATAGCTTAACGGAATCTTAAATTTTTCTCCACGTAAACAAACGCCCCAAACGGCCATCGTCATCTATTAACAAAAATAATAGATAAATTAATTTTACAACAGAGACATATTTTAGTAATATTTCGACTTAAAAACACTTCCTATAACGAAAATAACCTTGCCCCATATAAATAAAGTATCTAGAGATTCATTTACGCTAACCAGAAGCAAGAAAAGCGCTCTGAACTAAATTAAATACGGCGAAATAAACACTGCATAAACGATTTCCAAACCAAAACATTGATCGCTATGACTGCAATTTGTAATACAAAAGCAATAGAATATATTCAATATTATTGGATACAGTGAATCATGGCATAACATTTTAATAGATGCATATTCGTTATGTTGACGTTTGTATATTACGATATGGGAATGCATAGTACAGTATAATGTAGGCTACGCTACTATATATGTATATAATATACCATAGTGTAGTCTAGCTAATTCTTGTTCTTCATGTCTCTTTGCATGAACCTCCAGAATTAGCTGATAATAATACTGTACCATGTATCTACAAGTATACTTTCTAGTGTAAAATAGGCTACCATAAATGTATACATGGTACCGAATACCTAGTGTAGGCTAGGCTATGTTTGAGACACGTTTAATTATTTAAAATCGTTTTTTCCAGCAAAAGCGATGGTTTTTTGGAACATAACCCTAACAAGTAGGATGATACCTGTATAAGAATTTTAGTTTGTTTTGTGTATGTTTGTAGTATCAAAATAGGCAGTTCTAAGCATTTTTAGAAAGGTTCCAAGTATTTGCTGGTTTAGCTATTCGCTGGGTTGTGTAAGTAACGCATCCCCGTGAATAAGGGGGTTTACTGTAATCACTGAATATGGAAATAATTGACCGAACTACGGACCACCGCCGATTAAGCCTCTTGGAAGCATTGCATATTAGGAAGAGAAACCAGCCCTCAACATTACGCAGGAAACCTTCCTCCTCCCCATGGCTGCCAGGAGACCTGCCGAGCAACCCTCATAGCGAATGAGTAAATCAAAATTCAGGATCAGAGGATCGAGAAATTCTCCCATTCATCTCCAGTACTACAATGCCGCCGACAAGATGAGCCCGAACATCAGTATGGAGAGAAGGCTCCGCCGAATGACCTGCCCTGGCAGCCAATCATAATTCTACTGATCAAGACCCCCATAAATATCGACCCGCGTGCCTTGTTTCTCCAGATCATTTTCAACCACATCCAGAGGGCGACCAACGAGATGGTTGAAAGCATTTGGACGGGCGAAGTAGAACCTGAATCAGGCGGCCGAAGGATTTCTGATTGGATATTTCAACAAAAGACTTCCGCATTCCCACACTATCTCCACCAATATGAATATGGCCACTTGCTGACCAACATCGCTGAGCCTGAAAAGCAAATTATAAGGAAAATAGAAAAGATACTGTTTAAGATAAATTTGCATAATACAGCCATCCTTTTCAATATATATAATAATAATAATTTCCAGTGATTTACAGTATTCACATTATATTTTTATCATTTGCTCCTTTTTGTTTTTTTTTCTTAATTATGAGTATTTTAATTTTGGTTCATTGTAAAAATGGGAACTTGTCAGGACATCCTCTTATTTTGAGGAATAATGTTTTATCATTACCGAATAGAAATGAAATCCAATCTACACATTGAAAGTTGAACCTCAATCTTTGTTTTTAATTCGTCCTCGAAACTTCATTACTTTTTTTATTATTATTTTGTTTTTGCAGAGTTAAAGAAGAATGGTTCCAAGAGTTTCATGTGGTACGATATTTTTCGTGCTTGTCATTCAGTCTCAACAAGTCTGCAAAGAAACCTGCAAATATACTTGTAAAATTTGTGGAGAAAAGCAGTCTGTAAGGAAAGTAAGTGCCGTATATTGTGTGTTCTCACCTTTGGAGTTGAAGCTCCAGTCGGGGTTCCATGAAATTGATGCTGAACATTAAGAAAAATGCAGAGTAAATGCAAAGGACTAGCTATTAGATTTTATTTATTCATAGCCTATTAATAATTTATATGCCTGTTATAATATCTTCCACTGTTACCTGGTTTACTATCAGTCACTTAACTCTTTTTTGTGAACCTGAAGTGCTGTTAAGTGCTCTCTCACTCTTCCACAAGTTTTTACTTCACAGAGGATTGCTATCTAGCGCCTATTAATAATTATTGTGTCATTATTTTCAATAATATTTTTATTTCAACGTACTTTCACTTCAGCATACCTAGCAAGTAACAGAATGAATTCTTGATTTAGCACCACACCATTCAGTCATGCTTGTCGTCTCGTGGATTGCTGGCTTTATAAGGTGCAGCTATATGTGAGTAGGCTCATTAACTTTCTGATCACCATGAAAATTTCGCTGTTCTACAGTGTTTGCATTATTCCAGTTTGTGATTTTGGTATTTTGGACATAATTCGACTTTTGTCATCATTTGTTATTGTTTTGGGTGAAAGGTATTTAAAGTTAAGTGGTACTGGAAACTGGCTAACTAGTTGTTAACTATATAGCGCTTTCCTTTCCTGTTTATTCACTGTATATTGTAGTGAAGAGTTGTGTGGTATGTTTTGGTAGTTATTGAGTTATAGCTGTTTACAAAATTTACCGTTCATTTTCTGAGCTTATCCTCCCTAGCATTAACAATTGGCTCTGTCATTTCTAGGCAGGAAATTTTTTGTATTGGCTTCTATAAAGTATAGACCTTCACCTTATATAGGAGTGTCTTTGATGTGCAGGCTGGGTTGATCATTGTAATTGTTAACAAACAGAGTAATAATTAGTAAGCATGGTGAGTGGGGAGGAGTCCTAGGCATGCACTGGCTGATCCCTCACGTTTGCTTTGGCTATATGGACAAATACAGGGTGTGTAGTAGCTGGGTCCTTGGTGGTAGACAAGGATTGGACCATTCTTGGTCACCTGTATCTTGTGAGTTGGTTTCATGTTCTTGCATCCCAGTGAGCCTTCTCGAGGTTTGGTTTACTGTGTCAGCCCTTTATGCTTCAGTGGAGGGGCGTGTCTTTCTGGTGGTTGAGGAACAATTTCTCTTTTGAGTTGTTTGCTAGAAATAGATCACTGTCTCTTTCCCTGAAGCACTGGCTAAGGAGTTTGAGGCAGAGCCTCTGGTCAGCTTTTCTAAATCTTGTTGTGTGACCTCCTGGAGAGGGGTATTCCAAAGTTGTAGAGTCTGCTGGTGTTGGGAAAGAATTCTGGTCTTCTTACCCACACCTATCTATGAACCTGTGGGCCAGCATAGTTTTAAAGTAGCACAATTTCTTTTTGCCTTCTCTTCTCCTACCAGGTTGTGGCTGAGGATGTTTTCAGTAGCAGAACAAGTCAGGGCTGAGCTCTTTCTCACTTCTTTTGAAGAGCAGTGTTGAACTATCTTGCAAGAAGTTCCTTAGTCACATGGGATGTTCTGACCCCCAGATTCTCCCATTATGTGTGTGTTCAATTTCCTTGAAACATGAAAGGCTACCTCATCACTAAAACTCGGTTGAGGAATGTTTCATCCTCAGAAATTCGTTCCAGCATGTTAATTGCAAACTCCTGTTGCCTTGGTTTATCGTTTAGCTCAAGTGCCTCTGTGAGTTACACTTTGTAAGCATACAATCAAAAGTTCTTGTTAGGACTTTGTGCAATGTTGAATGTGGTAGCTGTAAGTGCGTGGCAGCAGTTTGGATGGACTTTATAGGAGAACGATCAAAAGCTTGTCTTACACCATCAATGTTTTACTCAGGTATTCTTGTTCGCCCACTCCTCCCCTCTATCCAACACTGTCCCCTGTCTCCATAAATTTCTCCCCGATGTGGGACCACCTTGATGTGGTGAGGGTGCTCTTGAACCCCAGAATTTGTTCCCTGTATTGAGTCCAAGAGTCCCATATACCATTATATATTTATTTGGATTAATTTTGGAATTTTCCACTTGAGCTAAAATTTATTATACCTGATAAATAGGAAAAATATCATGCTTGGAATGGGTTTTATATCCAAAGCTAAATAGTTAGAAATGTGGTAGGACTGTCCAACTGCCCCAATAATGTTCGGACTTGAGAGTTATCACATTGATAGCTCAAAGGTGGAACTATCTTTGGGGCTGGACCACGGAATCCAGGGTGGTCTGGTTCTGGGGATAAGACTCTCGGCATTCTTTCTGGTTTTGCCCATAACATGATTTAGGATAGTGAGTCCTAGCAAGCGGGTTTGGCTTACACACTTGGGTCACTCTAATCATGATGTGCCATCCCTGTGGGGTAGGGTAGGGATTGGGCGTTTGGGAGTCGTTCTTACTTGTGCCATTGGTGGAAAAATAAACTTCTTGAAAGGTGATGATATCTTTTAAGGTTTTCAGGCTTGTTTATTTAAAAAATTTTTTGTATATACTGTACCTCAATCTTTATGCTTAGCAGTGTTAAAGATTTAAGTACCCTGGCCCTTTGATGGTAGCAACCGCCGCATTGATTCTCCAGCCTGCCAATGAAGAATCAGAGGAATTTGTTTCTGGTGATAGAAATTCAATTCTCGCTACAATGTGGTTCGGATTCCACAATAAGCTGTAGGTCCCATTGCTAGGTAACCAATTGGTTCTTAGCACGTAAAATAAGTCTAATCCTTCAGGCCAGCCCTAGGAGAGCTGTTAATCAGCTCAGTGATCTGGTTAAACTAAGGTTTACTTAACTCGGCACAGTTGACAACCGCTGGAACCTGCTCTGACAACCTCTCTGAAAAAATCAGAAAAAAATACTAATATAATTACACTGGAACCTTACGCTCCAGTACAAAAAAGAAACCAAAAGAAGTAAATATCGTCTTGACCCAACCTTGACTCACTTGACTCCTCTTTGAAGTGGAAGTTGGTCAAGATTTCTGACCTAGAAACAGAATGGAAAATTTCAGCCCTAAAGTTAGAGAACTGCCTATTAACACACATTCAACGACAGAAATGTCATTTAGACAGATAAAAGACGTGGCTTATAGAAGCCACAACAGAGTCATTCTGAGGACTATATGTCTGTAATGACAATAGATAACATAAATGTAAAAATTAGAACGCATGACACTATGAATAGCATTCAGGGTACCATTGTGCTTCCTGAGATCAATGACGAACTAGTCGAAAAAAATATTCTCTTGGACTCTTTTAAAAAAAGATATCCCAGAGTCCAAGCTTGTGAGGTATATAATATACCAAATAAACAAAAAAATAAGAAAATGTAAAAATCACAAAAATAAAATTTGAGGGTCATGATCTACCCCAAAAATAACATTTTAGGTCAAACAGAAAAATAAGGCCATATGTCCCAAAGCCACTACAGTGTCAAAACTGTAGTAATACAGGCAGTCCTCGGTTATCGCGGGGGTTCCATTCTTGGGTGTGATGGTAACCAAAAATCAGCGATTTTCGGGGGCTTATTGGCACTGAAAAGCGCAATTTTCGTTATCTGCACCTCCGTTAGTATGTATGGGCGCCAATACCCAATTATCGGCGCCGATAAGCGGAAATTGGCGATTTTCGGCACGAAAATTGCCGATTTTCGTCGCTAGACAAGCCCCATAAAACCGGATCGCCATTAACCGAGCCCTCCGATAACGCGGACTGCCTATATTGGCATGCAAAAATATTGTGAACCACGTGCGCATTGTGGATAAGAACATGCCACAATGGAATGGCAGCAAACCTAAATGTAAAATATAAACTGTGGGCAGAATGATCATGCAGGATCCAAAGAATGCATGTATTACATATACAATACGGAATTGAAAATGTTACAAGAAAGAACAGGATGTCTATAAGAGAGGCTAAATTAGAATTGAAAGTGAGAGAGAATCAAAGATCCTGCTAAGAAACTTACATATGCCTCGATAACAAGAACTAATAATGAAACAAAAATACATACAGATAGAAGTAACAAAGAGGAAAATAAATCTCAAAAGAAAATACAGTACTGTAATGCTTTACAGAAAAACTAAAAAGGTAAAGAATGAAGAAACAGGCAAAAAAGGATATGGGTAACATTTTATCCAACTCATTTGAAATGTTAATGCAAATACCACAAGATGATGATACTACTACAGAAGAAACAGAGGAAAGTCATGATGGGGTGGAAATTAAAGATAAAAAAAGGCTTTGGAGAGAACACACCACCCAAAACGAAAAACCAAGAATAATTCGAGCAACATCTGTTAAACCAAAGACAAAGGATATGGAAATGACTATATTAGTATTAGAAACTGATACATTAAAACATCTGTACAGGCAGTCCCTGGCTATTGGCAGGGGTTCCTTTCTGAGGGTAAGATGATAACGGAAAATTGCGCTAATCAAAAATCAGTGATTTTTGGTGATTTTCAGGGCTTATCGGTTGCACGGTGTGCTGATTTTGGCACTAGACAAGCGCCGAAACCGGATCGCCGTTGACAAAGCCCGTTAACCAGGGACTGCCTGTATAACAAAATATCTGCAAAATTTAAAAGAGATGTAATTTAAGGAAAAATTATTTCATGAAGGAAATATGTATCTCTTCTATGATATTCCCATAAAAAATATGGGAAAATTTCAGAAAGTAAGTGGTACCCATGTTAAACCACCTATACATGCCATAATAAAAGATAGGAAAAGAATACTTGATACTAAAGAAATAAGTAATGTAACACAGAAGATATATACAGTCATACCTCGAAATTACGCGAGGTTAGGTTCTGAGCCCTCGTGCAAGGTGAATTTTCGTAAGTTTGGCATGGTCTTTAAAAATGGCAATAAATGTTTATTTCCAAAGTTTAAGTACTAAATATGCTTACAAAGTATTAAGCTTAACTTTTAAATGATCTAAAGTTAGTGTAATTTTATTTAAAATTTAGCTTATTACCCTAAAAAGGAATACAGTAAATGGTTGACATAAAAATTGAGTACTGCACAGTTTCATAATAGCGCATTTACAGTAGGTGCGCACGACTAATGTTACCCCTAATTCATGGGATGCCGTTTTCTTTGTCACTTAGAGTAAAGCCGTTTTTCTTTGCGTCACTAAGCAAAACGTCGTGTCAGTCAACAAAAGTACAATTCCATAAAATATCTAAAACGCATAATGTTCAGAGAAGGTAGTACAGTACAGGTAAAATTCAATCAATTTAAAATTATATACTGTACAGGTAATGAGACGAGAGAGAGAGAGAGAGAGAGATACTGTAATAAAGTAACTGTACTGCTTTTGTATCGTATTTATGCAAGAAATATATAAATACAAATTTTCCATTCTGATTTTACACCTAAAAACACAAAAAACTAAAAATTAAACGCACTTTCTACAGGGGTATCATCTTTGAAAAATGCAGTAACAAAGGGTATCACATCTTGTAAAGTACACCAACTGAACGTGCTGTAATTACATGCACATACAGATTGCATCAGCACTTTCTCAGAGGTGAACAGAGTAATTTTCAAAGAATGACACTTTATACAACTCTTAGTTACATCTCTGATATTACATTAACCAATTCATTTTATCAAATGAAGGTAGCTGAACAACCTCATCTCAAGGTCATGTAAAGTCTTGTGACAGAGACTTTGCAAATGGGCATAATACTTGTATGATATTCATGTACAGAAATATAAATATAAATTTTCCATATCGATTTTACAGTTAAAAGCATGAAAACTTATAAATTACTTCAAAAATTAAACAAACACTTTCTGCAGGGTATCACATCTTTGAAAAGTCAGTAACTTGC
The DNA here is from genome assembly GCF_040412425.1 of Macrobrachium rosenbergii. Taxonomy (NCBI): domain Eukaryota; kingdom Metazoa; phylum Arthropoda; class Malacostraca; order Decapoda; family Palaemonidae; genus Macrobrachium; species Macrobrachium rosenbergii. The sequence continues at coordinate 33,363,552 of NC_089792.1, read as the reverse complement.
GAATCAGTATCACATCTTGTAAAAGTACACTAACTGAATGTGCTGCAAGTACGTGTAATATGCACCAGCACAGAACAACACCAATACAACTCTCAGTAATGTCTCTATGTTTTACATGCGTTAACATGAAATTCATTTTATCAAATTTTAAGCGCGACTGAACAACCTCATCTCAACATCATGGGAGGTCCTGGTGCAAAAACATTTGCTAATGGGCATAAAGTAATACAGTAATTGTACTGCATTTGTATCATATTTATGTACAAAAATATAAATACAAATTTCCATACCGATTTTACAATTAAAAGCATGAAAACTTAATGTACTTCAAAAATTAAACAAACACTTTCTGCAGGGTATCATTTTTTAAAAGTGCAGTGAAAAGTCGAATGGATATTAGGTCTCCATAAAAAGTTCACGTGCTGTAATTACCTTTGTATCATATTCATGCAAGTAAAAAATAAAAATTATACATTTTTCATACAGATTTTACATATAAGAGCATGAAAACTTATAAATTACTTCAAAAATTAAACATAAACACTTTGCAGGATTTCTTGAGGAGTTTCACAAATGTCACGTGTCTGTGAAAAAATCACATATGCCAATGTAAAGTTCACTAGTCTGTGGATTCACACAACTCAAATCGTGCAAGATCAAAGTATTACAGTACTGTACAGCTTGCCATGCAAGGCCCATCACAGATAGTAACATAATGACAGTAATACAACAACAAGATATACTTCATAAATAAAACTTTCATTTTATTATTATTATTATTACTGCTGTTATTGTTACTAAGTAGTTTAACCAAAATCCTAACCATGAATGAATGAAAGCATATTTTAGTCATCATCATTCAATATCAAAATACTGGAGAATAAGCTGATTAATACTGTTTAAAAAAGGCACTGCAAGGCACTGTCATGAACCATGCTCAGGCTCTACAGACCTTGAGATAAGATAACTACAAGGAAAGCTTGGGCCAGGAGGGCCTAGAGATGGCCCATGGTACAGAGGGAATCAACCACATTTGATTGTAGCATGAACAGGTAATCTTGCTGACAATTTAGACAAGTTGCTCTGATGACACCATGGTCTAAATATCTCAAAATACTTACAGTAGCCTTGAGGTTTTTAAATTTGGAGGAAAACCATTAAGGAAGGAAAGCTGCAGATGGGCACTTCCTCCAAAACTACTGTGATCATGTCCAGCCAGTTTGATTTTGTCTGCCAAAGACATAATGAAAATATGGATGGGAATCAAAAATTAATGACCAACATAAAAACCAAAAATGCAGTTATTAATTAAAGTATAATGCTTCAAACAGAATTTGTATTTCAGAGATATCTATGTACTAATGTTATATCTAGAATTACCTAACAAGAAAAGTATCTACCATTCCATTCAAATTAATGAATCCCTCAACTGATTTAAAAATTAATTTATTATGCACCAGTTATTCATATTCAGCTGGTATGTTGCAAATACAGAGCAGCAACATTATATGCAATCTAATGCAGACATAAATAAATTTAGTCTTTAACCATCAAATGAAATATGCTGACACACTGAACAGAACAGAAGAAATGACTTCATTTAAGTTTACACAAATACTAAACAAAATGGAGCACTGCTCATCTCAAATACTGTACCTGTAGGAAAATCTTGATACATATATGGGCATCCTGTAATAAATGAATGTCTGCATCTCACAACTGTATATCCATACTAAGAAATAAATGAGATTGTATAAAATAATAACAGAAGTACAACAAAGGTCAAAATTAACTACTTCATATTAATTACTGTATCTTGTACAACACCAATTACATTATGCACACACATCCTCATGTCCCTACAAAATGCAGCACATCAGATCTGCTTTAATCCACAAGCTCCACGTGAATATTCTTATTATTAGATAGTTTCACCAAACCACAGGTTAGAAATACTTGACTGTCTTTATTAATAAAATTAATTTATGAAATTTAAATTCAAAATATTAAGTTGTAAAATTTATGTACAAAAATAAATACAATACTGTATAAGCAATGTAAAATACAATCTAAGCAACAAAAGTGAGTATATTAATAACTTAATTTTTGAATTAAGAGTTTTGATTTTTCCATCTACTACTGACCAGAATTCAGCATGATCAAATACATTGGATCATCCTGCCTTACAAATTGAGTATACATGTTACTATTGCAAAACATAAACCTCCATCTCTTGCAAATAAAAAAATAAAAAAATAGTAATAATGTACAAATTATCAGTACAGCTTAACAAATCCTGTAGACTGAAAACCACATCCAAAATAAAATTATAAAATAAATAATTCAGATTCAAATATATACTGTTAAAAAATTATTTTCTATAACATAAAACCAAATTCTAAGAAGACAAATCAGATTATTTCAAAGTACAAGGATTATTTCAACACCTGCACAGACTAACCCAACAACCAATCAACAAGGTTCAGTGCAAATATAAAGTACTGGAAGAACTAAACCACCAAAATCAGCAAGATTACGGAAAAAACAGGCCTGCCTGGTACAAAGTCCCAATCACACAGTAATAACACGGAAACTACAAAGTTCATGCTCAAATGTTATGGACTACACTTTACTTTCTTGGTTATTGGAATTTAAAGACAAAAGAAAATACAGAAGAAATTGCACACTAAACAACAAAATTTTGACTAACACAGCAATAATTTTTTTCAAATGACTCCTAACAATCTTTCTGCAGTTCATAAACAATATGGGCAACTACAGAATGGTAAAACTGATAAAAATAAAGAAAAAATAATAGCTTACTCTACAATAATGGTAAAAATGACCATTCATCCTTCTTCATAATACATCCGAAGGTGAAGTATTGCAGTTGACTATTACAAAAACTTTCTGATCCCCAGAGCTAAATCTATCATTCAGCTGGCGTGCTTTCTTGAGATATTATTCTTTTGTGCTTCATCAAATTTATTAACATTCAAATCCTCTTCACGGCTGAAAGGACGCCTTTCTTTAGGTCCAAATTCCTTCTCTTGTTTCTGAAAAGTATTCAAAACATTACTGAAATACTTCCATACTAAAAATGCATAATAAATACTTAAAAAAACTCAAATAAGTGCATTTTAAATGGCCAATTCTTAATATGAGATTACTGTGCAAATACAAATTTATTCAACCTACTATTAGGACCTAAATCCTGCCATCCTAACCAAGGCAAAATTGCATCTGAATTAACAAGGTAAATTTTCAAAAGTTTATTTGTCCATTTTCAGGTTGCAGTACTGATCTCACATTTGAGGTGTTTTATTTTTACCCCTTCCAGCCAAGATTAGTCCATTTAGTAACTCTATCCTGCCTCTTCTCCAAATTTTGTTTTTCTCTGCTGAAAGGTAACCCTAGTGTCCACTTTTTATTGTTCAATTTTTGTCACTTCTAGTGAGACAAGACATTTTCTTTCACTCTCAATAGCCCCCATAATACTAGTCAGTCTTCACCTATCACATTCACTCCTTGGATAAAGTAGATACACATCACAAGATTTGATGATTTTTTCTTCCTAGCACCATGTTTTGGAAATTTCTGATTTTCTTACTCTTGCCATTCTCCTTTCCAAAAGTTGATTCTATTTCTTCTAACTTGACAAGTACTCCACACTTCCCCTTTCACTCTACCTCATTTGCCTTTCAGTCTGAGCTACCTAAGTTTATTATGTTCTCAGCCTTCAAATAAGAAAATAAACTTCAGATGATGCTAATTTTGTACCCTTCTTCAAATAATCATTACCCAAACAACAAATGATTCATGGTTATCTTAATGAAATTTTAAGGCTTTATCCAATACATATGCAATCAGAATATGATTTGCAAATCAAAAAAAAAAGACTTCAATTTGTGACATCCCACAAAATGCTCGAAGGGTTTAAAAAACCACCCCATAAGGGATGACATAGATTTTTGAACCTTCAGCCTACAAGCAATTCACCTCTTCTCAGTGGTCTCTATCGACAATGCTGTAAAACATTTCAAACAATCTTGTTATACCTTTCACTTCTCATTTATAAACAAAGACTCTGTGCCAGTACTATTACTGAAACATGGCAGCAGTATGACTGACCAACTTAATAACACCTTGCTTGCTGAAAATGCACCACACAAAATTAAACCACAATTTCAGAATGCCTTAAATATCACTAGCTTCAAACTTGCCTTTTATATTTCACTTTAATGTCTAAAAACAAAATGTGTGTTATTTTCCTATGAGTTCTTAATAACAAAACTGTGAAAAGGTCCATTCTTAAACTGAAACCAATATGTGCTTATGAAACACATCCCACAGTTACACAATCCTATAAAACTCTCTGGGAGCCTCAAGTACAACCTTGACCTTAACCTCACTATGCATGCTTTGTTCAATAACATATCAAGTGTGAAGTTTCTTTCTCATAGTTGAAAAGTTATGACCATGATTAAAATTCTAATTGACCTCTAAAATGAACTTACACTTACTCTGTACATTGCCTTTAATAGTAGAGAATGTGTGCCAAATATGAAGCCTTTGTTTCATTTAGTTAAAATATTAAGGCCAAGGTTAAATTAGCATTTGACAATTGACTTCTGAGTATGACCTTAACCCTTGGATCCACCACAAAATGTTGAATTCCCATCACCTGAGGGAAGCTTAAATCTTAATCTTACAAAATTCTAAAATTATAATGCATTAAAAATCTTAAACTTAACCAAAAGACAGACATACAGAAGCCAGACAGACAAACAGACAGGTCAATTACTATGGGTAAACCAACTCCAGCAAAAGTTGTTAGAACTCCAACCTCACAAGTATCTAAGGTCTTCAAATGATAAGTGAACAAGTTTTTCCTCTATTTTTATTTTTCTATAGTTCAGAAATAAATTGCTTACCTTGTTCAAAGGGACATAAAAACACTTCAAGGCAGATATGCCCCACCTCAAATATATAAGATTAATTAGGATGAAAGTTAGCCTGAATATTTTCTTTCACACACTGTAAGCAAATCATCTGTCTGTCAAATTTACGTATCATCACATACTGAATGTCTGATGCTGGATAAAGTAAAATGTTAACACTGAAGTTTCAACTGTATTTCAACTCTGTGATCTGCACATTTTCAAGGAAAACGTTTACAGATAATTAAGTGATGGTTAACGTAAAGGCACACTTCTAAAATAATCAATGTGAACAAAGTAGGAATGTACAGTACGATATCCTAAAAAATATAAGAAAATTTCCCTATTTAACATACCTTCATCTTTTTCTGGTGTAAATCAATCAATGGTTTTGCCCTCTTGTCTTTGTTGTACTGATCCACTTTAGCTGTAAGATCCTCATCTCGCTGTCAGTGAGGCAGATGATACAGGATCCATTGTCGATTCTTCCTCATTTTCCATCTGCAGAAGATAAGATGAAAATAAGGTCTCTAATAAAACTTCTTCAGTAATTGCAAACATGGAACTGCATGTCTATCTAGAAAATTGTATAGAACGATGCTGAAAATGAATTTATTTAAGGAGTGCTTCATTAATAATGGGACGACTAACGGAAAAACACAAGAGCCGTAAATTCAGGGGCTGGGATGGAATAATAACTGCATGCACAAGATTTGCTATTGCTTATAGCAGTACATCAGTCCTTTCTTATACAGTCCTCTAAATATTATACCTGTCTGTAAGATTACAAAATATGACTGCACTTGGAGATGAAGAGTACTAAGCCTTTTGTCACCTGTAATTTCTTTTGTAACGGCTGTAACCCACAACCTAGTCCTATGTTCAGGTTTGCACGTGCTTGTGACAGGTTTTGGCAGTTTCACCTTCTGGCTGCTGTTATAATTTTGTGCCAATGCCTTACCTTTAACTTGACATGTGGCTCAAGTAAATCTTTACTTTTAATAAATAAATAAGAGTTTTATTCATTTTCTATTGTTCTTATGCCACTATTTCTATGTCGTAAAACAAGATGGCAGACGCGCATGCGCAATAGTCACTTCTTGCAGTTTTGACGTAGGAAAAACTGGGTTCAGCTTCGCTGAAGATAAGGGAAAATGCCCTCTTATCTTTGAGTCCATTATACTCTATCATGTGTCATAGTGTTTTCATTACGACACAATACCCGGCTACAAGACCAGGCTAGAAAAATATTTCTTTGATACTAGTCTAGTCACCATGGGAGCACTGGCACACCATGGGGATAACTCCTTTGAGGACTCAACAGCGACTACCAAAATAGGTTTTCCTCGTCAAAACCTGTTTTTTGTGTACGCAAACTGTACTGGTTGAGAGATTACATCCATGCGTTTAAAGATACTACCAGATTGTATACTAAACATGATCCCATGAGGTCTCTGTGCCATATATATTTTACTACAGAGCTGGCTAGTATGGTTAGGCTAGTAGTAATAAAAAAACTGTTGAAGTGGTTATATCTGTGGTATGATAGTGGAGCTATATTTTCAGCATTCAGCAATGGAAAGAGCCATGAATAAAATTGTTGAACTTGAAGAGCTTAGATACTGGTACACTTAATCAGTATCTCTATGGTATTATAAATGTCCTCAGCATTTATGCAGTTTTTGATTAACATGTCATCGCCAGAAAGTGTATTGTTAAAAGCTGAAGCAATTTCATCATATGGAAGTTAACAGTTGTCTTTTGGTCCTACGATATCTTTGTTATGTATTGTGTAAGTGGTTAGGTAGGGTTCATTACCCACACTGCAGTAAAACACTTGATAAACACACACTGGTTACTTATCTTGCACAAACCACAAACAGGTTAAAAACAAGCCAACCACCTGTTGGTAATATTAATGTCCTGACCACTGCTCCTTAAGATTATCCAGCGTTTGTCAAAGATACACTCTCTACATACTACATACGATAGGTGACTTGTTCTAAACCAATTTGTGATTATTAAGTGTTAACGTTACGTTTCCAATGTGTGTTTATGACATGTTTTAATGCAGTCTATTATTTGATGCATTTCAATTAATTTTAAATAGAGTTAATTTCCTTATTGGATTGTCAAGAATTTTTTATTTTTCAATTAATTTTAAATTGAGTTAATTTCCTTACTGGATTGTTAAGAATTTTTTGTTGTTAGCATGATACTTTTGTCTCAGTGCTCTAAATGAGCTTTGTAAGTTTGTGATAGTCTTGAAAATGTGCTGTAAAAACTCATACATAAACCTGAAAGATTGTGTTTTCGCTAATTTAGGAAGCTGTGTAATATAGAGCATATCAGAGTACTGATAATGAAACCTTGCATAAAATATTGGTTTGCATACTTACAGGAAATAGTTTGTGTGACCTTTATTACTATCATTTGCAGTTGACAACAAGGTGAACCAGAGGAAGAAATGTGACTGGAAATGGAACGAGGTAAAACAGGTTACAAAGTATCAAAATGAAAATGGACTGTAACATCAGCTCATTACAAATGGCAGCAGTACTGGTCCAATTCCAAGTCTTTGTTGGTGACTGATCCTTCAGCGTATCATTGTAAGTAACATCTTTAAGCTTCATCAAGAGCGAAAGGAAAAAGGAGTTGTCAGATTAAGTACATTACTTAAGTAAACACAGTTGGAGCAGGTGAAATCAGAAATGTGACATGCATTTAGTAGTCTACAAAGGTATGATACATAGAAGTTAGTAAGAGAATAGAAGTCATGGAAAGTGTTTGACATTTTCTGTTAACATTGTAGAAGATGAGAACTGATTTAGGTATCACTCTTTGAATATACAGTATTAGAAAGTACAGTTCTCATACGTGACTTAATTTTTACAGATGTCAAGAATATTATTGAATCTCACTTCACTGGAAATATAAATGATACTGAATGACTGAGCAATAGTTGTAAAACCTTGAATGAAGAGAAGAAATACAAACTGGAGAATGTTGGCATGACGGTGGGACCAGTACACAAGGCAAATGTAGGTGTCACTGTCTGTTAAGATAAAAGGTAAGAGTCTGTCCCACTCATTCACATCACAATACTTAATTGTAGAATTGTAGCTTCTGGTTCGGAGTTGAAATGTTTTACACAATGTATCAACTTTGATTGCAAATTTGTCCTGTATGGGTTGCCACTTTTCTATGGCCCCAGCTGCTGTGGTCTCTTCCTGCCTAGCCCCTGTAGGTGGGTAATGCCATCAGTTTACCTCCCATGGTACAATGTAGGGCATTACTTAAGGTTCTTTGCAGCGTCCCTTCGGCCCCTAGCTGCAACCTCTCATTCATTTTACTAATACATGTGTTCATATATTTCTTCCATCTTTCTTTCAACCCTTTCCTAACAATTGTTTCATATTGCATCTGCGAGGTTTTCCTCCTGTTACACCTTTAAAATCTTCTTTACTCTCAATTTATGTTTCAGCGCTGAATGACCTCATAGGTCCCAGTGCATGACCTTTGGCCATTAATTTTATATCCCTGTTCTTCCTGCCTAGCTGTCTAACTTCTCCAGCTTGCTTGTTTCAATATTCACCTTGCTTAAGATCAATCTTTTGAATCGAGTCCTGTTCAAAGCTAGAAATCTGACTTTGAAATTTGTGCGGTGACTTTAGTTCATTACCTTTAATACTTACAAAGCTTCACCCTGACTACCTGTGGTGCTGAAAGGGGAGTTATGGAGTTGTTGTTTATATGCGAAAGGATTAGCTGTAATAGTAAAGATATTGAAATACATCTGTAATTATTGCATATGGAAAGATTAGAAAAGGTAGTTTTGTGTCGTTATTTAGTAAGCTTAGACATTGTTTACTGTTAGGAAACATCAGCTCTTGATTGAGAATTTTGAATAATGTTTGAGGCTTCAAGTGTCCAGAAGGGAGGTACGGTATTTCTAAGGTTTTGAATTTTTTCCAAAGGTAATTACATATGTAGAAGGGATAAAGATGACATTAGCTTTTTTCTTTTTTGAGACAGTTCTGTTTGAAAGTTTTTCAGAATTAGTTGCAATGTTATTATTAAGGTTTTTGCATTTAGTACTAAATTATGGCACTTTGCGTATGAATTGCCTCAGCAGATATCAGATTGAAAGCTTTTGTTTTGATCTTTTCCCATAAGATGAACCATCTAATGCAAGTTATTTATTGTTTGTAGGGACGCATGTTAGTTATTGGGAAAATTCCATTCTCAAGACCTCACAAGGGGTCTGTTCTTGCAGCAGGATTGTCCACTGTCTTCCACGCTTTCACTGTCTTGCTAGTCATAGGAGTGCCGTAGGAGCTTTTTAAAAACTACAGTCAAAAGTTTTGGTTAGCACTTCCTGAGAATTTTTCACACCAGTTGAAGACCTGTTACATCCTGTCCACCTGCCATGACCCAATTACTCTCTGTAGAGAGTCCAATACAATTTTAGTACTACTGTGTACAGTACAGTATCGTGTGGGTGCCCAGATTGCAACTGGAAGGAATTAAAAGTTTTGGACATCAAAGAAATTGTCAGAATCAGCAACATTGTTCCCAGTAAACAGACTCATTTTATGAGAATACCTGTAAAAGCTATTTGGGTCTAGTCCCAAGCCAAGAATTCTAACACTCTCAGCATGGCAAGAATTGCAATCTTATGGAAACCATTTATCCATGTGTTGGTGTAGCTCTTTGCATTCCCAGTAGCTATGGCAACTTTGTGTGTGGGTGTGTCTGTATGTGGATCACTTGTCTTTAAATAGACCATAAATTACACTGAATTTATCAATGATCCAGTTGTGCTCACTTCTTGAACATAAGAGTAACCTAATTCGTGACTTGCTTGTGCTTTCACCAACTATATGCCTTCCATCCTTCACAAAGCAGTTGAGACATCTTTGCAGTTGCCCCATTGCTCTTCATTCCCCCTCTCATGTCCTCTTTCTTTTGGCCTCATTGACTTCTGCTCTGCATTGCCTTCTGCAGATTAAGGACACAACTCTCTCTCATATTGGCCTCTATATTTATTGAAAGATATGATACTCATATGTTATAGTAGTTTCAGGCTGTTTAGCTACAAAGAGCAGTCAAAGTTGATATCCTTGGTCTTATTTGTTGTAATTCCAGTAACCCATCTAAGGTGTTTGGGTATTCTTGTTGTCATGATAATCCTTAATATTTTTACATCACAAGCTCCTTTTGTCCGTGTAGACATTAGATGAGTTCTCTCCACTGTCGAATACCTCGCACACTCCCACAGAATATTGATTTGCTGTCTTTTGATTTGATTCACCAAAATGCTCTTCTATCAGGTTAGTAACTTAGGTAAGAGAGGCCACATTCTACATTTCGTTCATCGTTAAGTGGGTGAACAATAATAGAAAGTTTTTGTTGATGATTTTAATTAGCTTAGACACACATCTGATGTGTCAGCATTGCATTCTTGTATCTCTGTTGGTTTTTTATTCTTCTCGTGTCGTACTTTCAGGCCACAAAAAATAAGATAGTACAGTATGCAGATGGTGCCACTTTCCTTGTAGTTATCATCACCACCTCAGTGCAAAATTGTGTAGCAGCTAACCTTAGTAATTAGTGGAGTTTTAGAATGAATATGTAAGTGGTGTAGACTACAGGGGATGAACCTAAAATCTGGAAACCCCGTAGGGGGATAGAGCCGTTAGTGCACCCCACACAGTGGTGTGTTACTGTATGCATCACTTGAACGTTCATGTTTGCACACTTCTAGAAGCGTGTTGTTGGCAAACTCCCTGCCGTTGTCACACAAGAATTTCATGGGGTCCCAAACCATGTCTATCTCCTTGGGTTCTGTACTTCTTGTTACACAAGATTTTGAGAACCTTGTTACCATATCCACCATATGCAGAAAATATATATCCCTTTTTTTATATTCCTTTAGGTCTAATGCCACCACTTCATTGAACTCCTTTGCTATATGCACACTAATAACTGGCCTTGGTGTTGTTTTCATATATTTCATGCATATCTCGCAGCTATTTGACACTTCTTCAGCATAGATGTAACAAATTTTGTCCTTAACACCAGCATTCTTCCACAGCTGAATCAGTCTCTTAGATGTGGGATGACTGAATTGTTGATGCAATTTTTAAACATCTAACTTCCCTGGTAGTTATATATATAGCTTAAGTCCCTGACATCACGGCAGAATTTCAAAAACTCGCGGCAATCGCCGATCGGTAGTCAACTGAACCACCTGTGCGCCCTCTACCCAGGTACCTGGAACCATTCCAACTATTCCTCAGATCTTCCCTGCCGCTGTGTCGGTAACATCGATGGAATTTCGCTCGTAGCCTGTGTTTTTCGCAACTTATTTTGGTGAAGTACACTTTGGCTTGGCTTTAAACTTGTTCGCTTTTGGATTTTCTTATAACATATCTAACTTCATCGAGTGTGAAAATGTGTGTGGGGATGCAAGCAGCTTGCTAAAGTCTCCTTGGATCCCCACTCAGTATGTCTGAAGAACGGGAATGGAAGACCGGCTCAGAAGAGCCAAGAGTGCTGTATCTCACTCTTCTTGATGTAACTGGGGAATAGTTAATTCTTTTCCCCTTGCTAACTATCCTATTGATCCTTCTCGCGTAGTGGTAGTCTCTGAACCCCCTACTGAAACAGGTAAGGACCCAACACTTAATGATTTGTTGGCGGCCATTGAGACCCTGCCCCAACAGGTAAAATCCCTCTCAGAAGACAGGGATAATAGGTGATCGACAATAAGAGATCTAAAAAATACGTGTTAATATGTTGTTAGTGCAAGTGCAGTGGAGGGTGCGACCGCTCGGTCCTGTTGTGCTCCTAGTCCTAGACCTCTTCCAAGCTCACCAACCCCTGTGAGAAGGAAAGTCGACAGGCGAAGGGAGGCAAGAGGCTTTAGCTACCGAGCAGTGGTCGTCCCCCTCGAGCGTACCTGTTGACATTTCCCGGACGCTCACCCCGCGCCATAGGAAAGGCGAGGTTAGTGTTTTTCGTCCACCAGTTGCTGCACGTCAACCGGAGGAAGCTTTTGACCGATGTCGCACAGGCGCCAGTTCTCAAGTAACCTCTAGGTTTGGCGGGACAACGAATGTTAGAAGTCTGGACGCCAGGACTCCAGGAGGAAGTCAGGCTTCTAGAAACTGGACGCCAGGACATCAAGCGTCGAGAGGCTGGACGCCAGGGCGTCGGGAAGCTGGACGCCAGGACTTCGGGCGTTCGAGGAGCTGGACGCCAGGACATCGGGCGAGAAGCTGGACGCCAGGACGTCAAGTGTCGAGAAGTTAGACACCAGGATGTCAGGGCGTCATTAAGCTGGACGCCAAGACATTAAGCTTTAAGAAAATGGACACCAACACGCCAGGCGTCAAGAGACTGGACGCCAGGCGCCAAGATGATATTTTGAAAGACGTCTCTACTTCCGTCTTCGGAAAATCAGAAAAAGAGAATGATAATATCTCGCATTCTCCTGTGAATCCTATTGTAGAGATTTCCGACGAAGACAATATAAAAGGCCATCAGCTTTCATCAGACTTGAAAAGACTTATGAAGCTATTTTCGGAAATTTTTTCCAGAGAAATTTATCCTGACTGCTCCTCATTCCCCGCCTTCAGAATTTACTCTTGCGAAGGCGTCTAAGAGGGCAGCATTTACGAAGAATGGATACTTTCGAAGGAGAAACAATGAAAGACAGCCTTTGTTTTTCCTCCAACCAAACTAGCTCAAGGTCTAGCTTTTAGTATCAAACTAGAGAATCGTTCGGCCTCGAAATACCTGCCCCTTCCCAGGAAGGAAGATGGAATTATTCAACACGACTGACACCGAAGAACTCATATATCTGATGTCGTGTATGGATAAAGGACTCGGAGATAGTTCCAACGAATCTACTGCATCTTTCTCAGCGGGAATCCTGAAGAAAAGAGCCCATCCTTGCTCTTTCCTGGCTAATGGAGTCACGTCCAATCAAAATCAGAACTGATTTATACCCCTTTTTCCTCTCACCTCTTCTCTCAAGATTTGGTAAAGAGGACTTTTCATCCTTGGCCCAGAAACCACGTAAGATTTAATATCTAAAACAGCAAGAAAAGTCCTACCAACGACTTTCATCGCTAAAAAGAGTAAGGCTGAGGCTCCTTTGTTTCAGGTATCTCAGCTCTTTCGTGGTCGGCCCTCCGATAGAGGTTCCTCTAGGGCGGGTAGATGAATGGCAACGAGAAGAGGCTCTACACAGGGAAGAAAAGAGGACCTACCTTTCTTCTCCTGCAGACTGAGGTAGGAGCCAGACTGTCCAGCCTGAGGAGGCCCCCTATACTAACAAGACAATTAGACTTTTCTGCCAAATGCAACAACAGAACAAAGGCAAAGGTTCTACAGCAACAAGTGTCTATGATGTTGCAAAAGGAGACCAGACAGAGAGTTCAGGATCCGAATTCCCCAGGATTCTACATTCGGTTATTCCTGATCCCCAAATGCTTGGGGGGTTAGAGACCGGTGCTAGACGTGATTGCACTCAACTTTTCTGTGCAATAAACAAAGGTCGCTATGGAAACGACAAAATCGGTTCTAGCAGCGGTCGGACAGCATGACTGGATGGCCTCACTGGACCTCCAGGATGCGTATTTTTACATCCCCATGCACCCGAACTCCAAGAATTTTCTGAAGTTCGTCCACGGGAAAGGTTTTCCAGTTTCGGTCTCTTTGTTTCAGCCTAAGCAGACGGGCTGGAGTCGAGACCTCTCAAGAGCAAGTTACCCAATATTGAGGGACGTCATGATAAAACTTCATAGACTCCAGGTTGTAGCCACTGGAGCAGCCCGGAGCTCTTCCCTTCCAGCCCCAGGGGTAGCTTTCCTACTAAGAACAAACGTAGACAGTCCTGTTTAGTCAGGATACCAGGCTGCAAGAGCGTGGCGGACTCTGTGCTGCCTTTCGTACATCCTCCTCTTCCTCCTTAGGATTGGTACTCGTATGCTGAACCCTCCACGATCCATTATTGACAATGAGGAGGAAATAATTGCCGTAGCTGAGGCTTCCCAACCTGTCCCCAACAGCAGGAAGCCCGCATATAGCTTTAATACAAAATATGCAGCAGACTCTGTCTTCCCTGGTACAAGCGTGACAACCAGGCAAAGAGAAGAAGGATAATAGACGTCCAACTAAAGCTTCTAGACGTCCAGAAGTTTAAGACGCTGAACATAGTGAATGAAACTCTAGACGCTGGATGCAGTGGCGTCAAGCATCTAGAAGTGAAACATCATGACGACAAGCGTCAATGTACCCAAGACGTCAAGCGTCAAGGCATTGGACGTCAGGACGTCAGGCTTCAAGATATTGGAAGCCAAGACGTGGAGGTAGCTCAGGACGCAAGATGCACTGGCATCAAGCGTCTAACAAAGATTTTCACAAGGATGATTGCCAATGTAGCAGGTTTTTCTTCTTCACTGAAACATCAGAATCTCCAGACTTAGAAGACTGGCTCCTCAGAGCTCCTTCCCACGCACTCTGCCTGGAGGATCTTCAGACCACGATTTAGGTATAGAAGGAATTAGGGTCTACTGATAAACAGATAGAAATCTCAGCTGATCCCATTCCAAAAGTTTCTATACCTTAGGATGAAGATTCAGAGTCAGGATTTTCGGGCTTTTCCGTCTATTGCAGGGACGGGACAAGCCTTAAGAAAATTTCAGGACTTTATAGACAGACATGCTCGATGAAGGAATAGATGAGTCTGCTGGGGACCCTTTCCTCGCTGGAACGGTTGTCTCCTTAGGGAGGTTAATTCTATGCCCGTTACAGTTTCATCTAAATCAGAACTGGGACAAGGAAATAGAACTGGAGACCAAGTGCATCCCCATTTCGGAACCAATAAGGCCGTATTTACAGTGGTGGAACGACCCCGTCAAGCTCCAGGAGGTCCCTTTCTATATTAGAGGAACCCAGACCTAGTGTTGTTATCCGACATGCCGGACTCAGTATGGGGAGCAACACTGGGAAATAACAAGTCTCGGGCTCCTGGACCAGAGAGCAGGAGAAGTTAAACATCAATTAGAAGGAACTAACTGCAATCCTTCTATCTCTCAGGGAGTTCGAACACAGTGGAGAACAGAGAGGTGCAGGTCAACATCGACAACACAGCAGAGTTGGCCTACATCAGCAAATAAAGGGGCACTCACTCCAGGTCTCTATACGAGACAACAAGAGAACCTCTTCTCTGGGCAAAAGAAAAGAATGTCAAACTAGTAACCCGCTTTATCCAAGGGGAAAAAATGTGAGGGCGAACATTCTGAGCAGGAAATCAAGTCCTCTCAACAGAATGGACGCTACATCAGGACGTGTGCAGTAGCATGTGGTGGGGGACGTGCTTGCATAGATCTCTTCGCCACAGCGCAAACGAAGAGGGTTGGAAACTTACTGCTCTCCCAACCAGATCCCGGGGCGACATACATAGACGCGTTCCTGGTGGACTGGTCCAACTTAGACGTGTATGCATTTCCCTTTTTCAAGATAATACACAGGGTACTGCAAAAAATTTGTTTCCCATGAGGGGACCAGATTGGTCATTGTGGCCCTTTACTGACCGACAAGAGATTGGCTCACAGAGGTACTGGAATGGATGGTGGACATCCCGAGGAGCCTACCTCAGAGAGTAGGTCTACTCAAAAACCCCTAAAGCGCTACAAGTAACTGCCTTCAGACTATCAAAAACTTACAAGAGCTACAGGTTTTTCAAAAGAGGCGGTTGGTGCTATAGAAAGAGTAAGGAGGTCATCCACCATGAGGGTATACAAATCCAAGTGGGAGATATTTAGAGGATGGTACAAGAGCAACCATGTGTCCTCTTCCAGTACCTCTGTAACTCAAATTGTGGACTTCCTTCTACACCGTAAGAGGAAGCTTAATTTTTTCCTACCTCTACCATTAAGGGTTATAGGAGCATGATGGCAGCAGTTTTTAGACATAAAAACTTGAACCTATAAAACAATAAGAATCTCCAGGACCTACTCAGATTCTTTGAAACTGCTAAGGAGAGAGTACAGAACTCACCAGCATGGAACCTAGACGTGGTCCTGAGGTTCCTCATGGGGAGTAAGCTCGATCCCTTACAGAGAACATTTTTAAGAGGACCTCACCATGAAAACTCTTTTCTTGTTCAGTTTGGCCACAGCGAAAAGAGTTAGTGAGATACATGCTCTCAGCGAGAATATGGACTTTAGACAAGACAAGGCAATCTGCTCACTACAACTAGGATTCCTTGCAAAAAATTAATACTCATCACAACCCTGACACAGAACGTTCGAGATTCCGAATCTAACGGACATTACAGGGGATTAGAGAGAGAAAGTCCTATTCCAGGTAAGGGCTCTAAGGCACTACCTGGACAGGACAAAGGACTTAAGAAGGAATTCAGAAGGGCTTTGGCGCTCAGTCAAAAAGCTCTCTGTACAGGTGTCGAAGAATGCTCTGTCTTATTTTATCAGGCAGTTGATAAAAGAAGCTCATATGAAAGGTAGCGATTTGGACATAAGATTCTGAAAGTAAAGACGCACGAGTTCAGGGCAGTTGCAACCTCTGTAGCACTTAAACAGAACAGGTCCCGGCAGAGTATCTTGGACACGACCTTCTGGAGAAACAAGTCAGTATTTACCTCTCACTGTCTAAAACGAGTCCAAACATTATACGAAGACTGCTATACGCTGGGTCCGTTTATAGCATCTACTAGTGGGAGAGGGTAATACCCCTACAATCCCATAAACCAATACCCTTTTTTCTTACTTTGGGATGGAGAAATTTTTTTTTTTTTTTTATGGTTGTTTGTGAAGACTGGACGCAGTCTTCCGCATTCATTGGTTTGAAAGTTCCTTGGAAGCGCCTGGAACTAGGGTATTGAGAGGAGGTCTAGTCACATAGAGGTTATACACCGGTTGACAGCCCCTAGAGATTTTTCAGCCCCTGGGTGATCGCTGGATCTCTTAAGGAATGCAGACATAATCAGGGGGAGTTCATTGAAGTCAGCTTCCTTAATCCAATTCCATAAAACAATACCTTTTGTTCTTGCCTTGGAATGGTTGAAATTTTATGGTTGTTTGTGAAGATTGGGCACAGTCTTCCACAATCATTGGGATGAAAGTTCCTTGGTAGCGCCCGGAACAAGGGTATTGAGAGGAGGTCTAGTCACATAGAGGTTATACACCGGTTGACAGCCCCTAGAGATTTTTCAGCCCCCTGGGTGGATTGCTGGATCTCTTAAGGAATGCAGACATAATGAGAAATATTGAAGTCAGCTTCCTTAACAGGTAGGAACCTAGAGTTGTTTTGCAACTTTAATTATAATTCCAACGATGTTAGCTGTCTCTGACCCTCCACCAAAGGTGTCAATCAGCTATATATATAATTACCAGGGAAGTTAGATGTTTAAAAATGTTATTTTCATAATAAAATAAATTTTTGAACATACTTACCTGGTAGTTATATATAATTATATTCCCACCCTCCTCCCCTCTAGAGACTAGGGGCATGGAAGATCTGAGGAATAGTTGGAATGGTTCCAGGTACCTGGGTAGAGGGCGCACAGGTGGTTCACCTGACTACCGATCGGCGATTGCCGCGAGTTTTTGAAATTCTGCCGTGACGTCAGGGACTTAAGCTATATATATAACTACCAGGTAAGTATGTTCAAAAATTTATTTTATTATGAAAATAACATTTTTCTATCTTCTTCTTTTCCTTTTCATTATCCCCAAGGTCATCATTATTTCTTCTGTTTTATTCCAGGGTTCTTTCTCATCCCTTAGTGGGAAGGCAATAGTGTCCTGAAGAAGTGTGCCTCAAGTTTCAACTTTTTCCATGAGTTTCTGCAGTTTCATTTTCTAAGTCCAATTTCATTTGTGCTCTTTTCATTGATTTTGCGCTGAATAAAAGGGGGATAGAGCACCACATCTGCTATCAGACTTTCTCTGTTACCTATAATGTTCACTGGAAATTTTACTTTCATCGTTGATTTATACACATTACCATCACCAAACATGAACATTGTTTCACTTTCTTCCTCTTCTATTCCCAGTTTTTCCTTGTCTGATAAAGACTGTGTGTATGCTTGTAACCAATTGCTACCACTTACTGAAGATCTGCAGGCTGTGTCCAGGATAGCATAATTAATAGATTCTGTCGTCAACACTGACATCATTTTAGGATTTTCAGTAATATAGTATAACTCTTCCTTCTTTATACTACTTACTTACACACTTTTTGGACATGCTGGAGACAGATGGTACTCTGATCCACACACATAGCATTTCTTAACCTTACCACATGCTGGAGACAGATGGTACTCTGATCCACACACATAGCATTTCCTAACCTTACCACATATATCAACCGAGTTTCTCTTCCTTTTTGTTTCACCTCTGTTTGCTATGCTTCCTCTTCCTCTACCTCTAAACTTTCCAAGTCCTCATCCACATGTAATGACATTTACCACCTCTGTGCTAAATACTGGTTCAAATTTTATCACCACAGCAGGGGTCTCACTCTCACTCCTGTTTGACACTGCACCTAATGATAACACTTCTTGATGTACAAAGAATTTTATCTGTTTCACTAAAGGGCACTGCTATCAACACCATATGTTTGTCTAACCTCTAGCCCTGCACTGTCTAGTGGCTTAAATGATAAAATACAGTTTGGTATACATACTTTGTACCTCTCCAGAACTGCAATTCTCTTCACAAATTCCAAAATGTACTTCTCCATTGTATGTTCCTTTTCATTTTTTGTAGCTGTCAAACCTTGACCACACCTTGTACGCTGCTGACATCTCATCCTTCTTGCACCACGTGCCCAAGTGTTACAGTAAAACTTCATTCCGTCTTCGACTGTCAACTCTTCAGTATTCATTTCCTCGAAAATCTTGCTCCTCACCTTGCTTCCTTCTGGGAACGACAGGGCAACAACCACAGCTTGTTTTTTTTCTCAGCACTTGTGACAAGCTGCCATGCTTTCAGCTTTCGTTTCCAGTGGTCATAACCTTTATCAATGCCGAATACTGGTAACACCAGCTGCCCGCCACATTCGCCGACGCTACCCATGTTTACGTCGTCTTTTCTTCTAATTACTCGTTAATCTCCTCCATCCTGCCACAACCACGCTCTGCTACCATTTGTTGATTGTGCAGACCAGTGTAGCAGGGGAAATTAAAGGCAGACTTAAAAAACTGACTTTGTATCGGAGATCCAACCTTAAACATAAGGAAACACAAACAAATGATGAGCGAGAAGTGCAATGTCATGCATAAGTATTCTCAACAGAGTTCACACAGTGCACTGTAAGCATTACTTAAGGTTCTTTGTAGCGTTCCTTTGGCCCCTAGCTGCAACCCCTTTCATTACTTTTACTGTACCTCCCTTCATACTCTCTCTCTCCCATCTTGCTGTCCACCCACTCCTTGCAGTTGTTTCATTGTGCAACTGCGAGGTTTTCCTTCCTTTACATCTTTCAAACCTTTCTACTCTCAATTTTCCTTTCAGCACTGAAAGACCTCATAGGTCCCAGCGCTTGGCCTTTGTGCTAAATTCTATATTCTATTCCATTCTAAACTCAGGAAAAACCAAAACTTATTTAATAGCCAGTGTCTGCTCTAGCATTCCATGGTTCACAACAGGGATTGTCATGAATCTGGAAGTTGTACCTTTTTTCAGCACAACAATTCCAGTCACTAGGCCTTTGCTAGTCCTGTCTGTCCAAGATCCTAAACTTTGCGTCTGCAAAGTTAATGTTTTTGCTGATGCACTTAGTTTAGTTTCGTTTTATGGGAGAACTTACATTTAATATTGGTATGTCAGTAGAAAGACAAATCACAAAAAAGGTCAAAAGGATGAGTTAAAAATTGCTTAAAATGATTCCACAGTTACAAAGCACCTGCTGAAAAAGTTGCAATATATCTGGTTATTACTCACAAAACCTTTGTACATTAGGTTAGCACCATGTGATGCAGGTTCTGTTGCTAATTAGTTCTTCCATAATGTGTTTCAGTGGCTACATATGATGTAAAGTTTGTACTGGCAGTAAATCAGCATCACCAAGGCTAGAACAAATAGATTTCGTAACAGATGATGGCCCTGTGTTCTTGTGCCTGCTGCTTTTCTCATCGAGGGAAAAATGCAATTGAAACTTGTTGGTGTCATTTGTCAAAAACAGATGTGTTGTTTTCAGACAGGACCTAGAGAGTATAATTTTGATTTGCTTTTGTGCTGTAGTGAATCTGAACCATCCTGAATTAGATTAGGATGTTTTGGGTTTCTTTTAAGTTACATTTACAATGGTAATATATATTGTCAGCTGCAAATTTTGTCTAAAACCCTCATAGCTTGGCGCAGTTTTCGTCATGAATATTTTTGTCATTTTTTCAAATGGGGTTAGATTTGAATAACTTCCTACTTTGCCTTCAGCAATAAGCTTGAATTACTAGCTATTCCAGATCCTTATCTAAACCTCTCTTCATGATTTTCTAGACTAGACCTTTTACTACTGCTTTCACCTAGACTTTTGAGAATCTTTGTATGTGTAACTAATGCACAGCCTTTCCCATCACTTGTCAAAACAATCTAGTGTCTGTTTTCCAGCTTAAACCAGTCTTACAGAGTTCGTGGTTCCAGAGACTGGATACAATCCAGTTTGGAAATTTAAAATTTGTTCATGCGACTTACCTGTCAGATATATATATAGCTGTATTCTCCGAAGTCCGACAGAATTCCAAAACTCGCGGACACGCGAGTGGGCCAGGTGGTTAGTACCCATTCCCGCCGCTGGGAGGCGGGTATCAGGAACCATTCCCATTTTCTATTCAGATTTTTTCTGTCGCCAGTAATGTCAACAACTGTTTTCAGTACCTCCGTCTTTGGATTTCGTAAACTCGTTATTTTCCACTTAAGTATTCTATTTGACTTTTGGTTTTGTCTTTGGATTGTGGATTGGCATACGCTTTTGTGGAATTTGCTTTTGATTGCTCTTTGGATGATGTCTGGATCTAGTTATGCTAGCTTCAGAGTATGTTGTGTGAATGAGTTTAAGGTGAGGCTACCAAAAGTTTCGGTAGATCCTCACTTTATATGCATGAGGTGTAGGGGGCAGGTTTGCTTGATAAATGATCGCTTACTTTGCCTCCCACCCTGCTAATTTATTAGTTCAGGATTTCATTCTTGCACTAATAGTGCTCCTTTTTGCATCTGGAAGATGGCTAACAAAATATTATCTATTGCGGAGGTGCATAGATTGAGCGAGTCAGCGATAATAAAGAAGAAACAATAGTAACGCTGGGTCAATCAAAGTGCATCGTGACGCTCTGCTGCAGCGTGGCGCTCTGCAAGCAGCTATCGTGGACGCTTCTGCAGCTGCTCAACCAGACGCTCCTCTCGCTGCCGTGCAGGACGCTCGGCTGGACCGCCATCGTGGCGCTCGCAAGCAGCTATCCTGGACGCTTCTGTAGCTGCTCGTCAGGGCGCTCACCGCTGCCGTGCAGGATGCTCGGATGGACCACCAGCGTGACGCCTCCGCAAGCAGCTATCCTGGACTCTTCTGTAGCTGCTCGTCAGGACGCTTCTCGCTGCCGTGCAGGCTCGGCTGGACCGCCATCGTGACGCTCCGCAAGCAGCTATCCTGGATGCTTCTGTAGCTGCTCGTCAGGACACTCCTCTGCGCTGCCGTGCAGGACGCCGGATGGACTCGGGAGGACGCCTCTTTGGTTGCTCGAAGTGACGCTAAACCCGCCTCAGAGCAATCAAAGACTGCGGGAAGCGTAGATCCCATCTGCGTGTTGGACGCAAGGCCAAGCCGTTTTCTCCCATTGAAGAGGGAGAAGTCTCTTGTGAGTCGGAGCCTGCAGTCCTTGAGCAGCCTCCCCCTTCCTCTCTCACCGGACTACCAGGTGTTAGCCGGCTTTTCTTAAGGACTTGTTTGGCGACAAGTTTCTCAACCCTCGGCCCTCTCTCTCCTCCTTCGCAGTTTGCTTCATCCTAGAAGCAGGAGAGCGCGGGGGTTTGTCAAGATGACTTCCGTCTCTGGCGATGAAGAAGGCCTTCAAGAAGGTTAACACCTGGATGGAGGAAAGGAAGACCCAAGGCAAGACTTCTTTTGCCCTGCCTCCGTCCAAGCTGAGCGGCAAGGCAGGTATGTGGTAAGAGACCGGGGAGGACGTCGGCTCAAGAGTTCCTTCGTCGTCCCAGGGAGACTTCGCTAGCTTGGTCGACGCGCCTAGAAGGTCCCTCCTGTCGGCTGCCAAAGTGTCCTGGACTATGTCGGAGACGGATCACCATTTGAAAGGACTGTTTCGAACCATGGAGGTCTTCAATTTCTGGACTGGTGTTTGGGGCTCTAGACGTCAGGATTAGGAGTCCCGACTCGATCTGCCTGGGGAGCTGTCCAGCGTGTTGAACTGCATGGACAAGGCAGTCAGGGGATGGCTCGGAGGAACTGGCTTCCTCTTTTGTCACGGGCCTCTTGAAGAAGAGGGCCTTGTACTGTAACTTTACAGCCTATGGCCCTACCATCAGCGGCCATACCACGTTGAAAGCACCCTTCTCGTAAGTGATCAGCGAAGTTAAGCAACGTTGGGTCTGGTTAGTACTTGGATGGGTGACCGCCTGGGAACACCAGATGCCTTTGGCGTCATACTTTTGCAAAGTCAGTTTCTCCGTTGCAGAGGGCTTTGCTGTTCTCCCCGTTTTCGAGCCATCTCTTCCCCCCAGTCCTTGTTCAAGGATCTCTCCTCCAGCTTGAAGGAGAAGGCCACTCAAGACCTCTTGGCCCACTCGTCAAGACGCCCGGCAGTCCTTTGAGCGTCGTTGTCGGGTCAGACCTCCAGGAAGCAGAAGCCCTTTCGTTGAGGAGCTTCTTCCCGAGATCTTCTCCCCGAGGTAGAGGTCTTTTCAGAGGCGGAGCCCCGCCTAAACCTTGGGGCAGGAAGTGACTTGCAGCGCCTCCAGACACCTGTAGGAGCCAGGCTTCTTTCGTTTTGAGCCTGGAGAGCAAGCGGGGGCAGACACCTGGTCCCTTGAAGTTATCGAGAGAGGATCCAAGATCCCCTTTCTCGACTCACCACTTCTGTGCATCGCCGCCCAGGGATCTGTCGTCCTCATTCCATCAAGAGAAGCAACAGATCCTTTTCGAGCTATTAGAGCAAATGCTCGAGAAAGAGCTGTGGAGCAAGTCCTGGAGCTGGACTCCCCAGGATTCTACAACCGACTGTTCCTAGTTCCCGAAGCAGTCGGGAGGATTGAGACCAGTCCTAGATGTCAGTAGACTGATCTGCTTCATGGTGAAGGAGAAGTTCACGATGGAGACGTCCCAGTCTGTTTTAGGAGCATTAAGACCAGGAGATTCGATGGTCGCTCTGGACTCACAGGACGCTTTCTTTCACGTTCCCATACATCCCCAGTCGAGGAAGTATTTGAGGTTTGTACTAGGGGGATAAAAAGTGTTTCAATGCAGAGCTCTTTGCTTCAGGGCTAAGCACAGCTCCCATGATCTTCACGATTATCATGAGAAATGTCATGAGATGGCTTCACTTGGCGGGTATTCGTATCTCGCTTTACCTGGCCGATTGGCTCATCTGAGCCTCTTCACAGTCAAGGTGTCTGGAGGACCTGAATGCGAATTTCGAGTTGACAAAGTCCCTAGGACTTCTAGTGATCGAAGAAAAGTCCCATCTGATCCCGACGCAGTCCATCGTCTATCTGGGGATTCAGATGGATTCAGTGGCTTTTTTCAAGCTTTTCCATCCCATCAGAGATGGATAACGTCAGTAGCAATGCTTAGAAAAGTCTCATCCTTCCTAGGGAAGGAAATATGCTCGGTGAGGGAATGGATGAGTTTGCTGGGGACCATTTTCCTCTCTGGAGAAGTTTGTTTCCCTGGGAAGACTTCATCTCAGGCCGCTCCAGTTTTTCCTGGTGGAAAACTGAATAGACAAGGAGAATCTAGAGGAGACCCTGAAGATCTCTCCCGTTTTCAAGATTCACCTGAGGTAGTGGCTCGACCCCTCAAGGTTGGCAGAAGGGGTTTCTCTTTTTCAGAGCCCCGACCTGGTGTTGTTTTCCTAAACGCTCCCAGGGAGGGATGGGGAGCAACACTAGGAGGGGGAGAAAGTGTCAGGCACCTGGAGAGGGGAACAGGTGTCCTGGCACATCAATCTCAGGAATTATGGGGCGTTCCTGCTGGCCCTTCAATCCTTCGGAGAGCCAAGTGTCAGGCCGAGTGTTTAAACGTAAATTCAGACAACTCCACAGCCCTGGCATACCTCCAAGAAACAGGAGGAACTCGTTCCCGGTCCCTGTTCGCCATTAATTAAGGAAATCCTGCTTTGGGCCCATGCGGGGATCATGATCCTTGCGAGGTTCGTTGCAGGAGTGGAGAATATCACGCCTGGACCTTCTCATATTCGACAGTTCAGCTTCTACCGTCTGAGTGGACCCTTCATGAGGAAGTATGTCAGGAGCTGTGGAGGTTATGGGGACTTCCTTGGTAGATCTGCTCAGGCAGCCCCATTTGAAAGGTACCTCAAAACTTCCCCGCTCTGAGTCTAACTGCATTCAGAGTATCAGCTGACAACAAGGATCTTCACGATCTCTTGAGATCCTTTGAGACTGTCAAGGTACCTCATTCCAGGACGCCTCCCTGGAACCTGGATGTCGCCCTAAATTTTTATGTCAAATACCTTCGAGCCTCTTTCTTAGCGTCTCAAGAATGTGACAAGGAAGGTTATTTTCCTAACTGCTCTGGCTTTTGCCTTGCTAAGAGGGTTAGTGAACTTCAGGCTATCAATAATCATGTAGGTTTTAGAGGCCATAATGCAGTATGTTCTGTAAGCCCTATGTTCTTGCTAAAACGAGAACCCGTCTACCCCTTGGCCCAGGACCTTCGAGATTAAGGGTATGACGGAAATTCTCGGACAAGAACCAGAAAGAGTCATGTGTCCTGTCAGGGCTCTCAAATTTTATTTGCAGAAGACTCAGGAAAGTCGAGGTCCTTGGACAGTCTGTGGTGCTCTGTCAAGAGGCCGGATTTGCCTCTTTCTAAGAATGCACTGGCGTTCTTTTTAGAAGCACCATTTTAGACGCACTTTCCGGGCGTTCAAGACAGTGACTTGAGTCTTTTGAAGTTAAGGCTCACGTAAGTTAGAGCCATTGCAACCTCGGTGGCTTTCCAGAAGAACATGTCCCTTAGCGATCTTCTGGGTACCACCTTCTGGCTGAAAGCTCTTTCGGTGTTCGCTTCACATTACTTATGGACGTGAAGAGACGACATACGAAGACTGCTATTCGCTAGGACCATACGTTTCACTCCAGATCGGCCCCATGACACTTCTAGGCCTGGACCTCTGTCGGACTCCCAGGACCAGGGAGAGGGCAAGTCGAAAGCCACAGGAGGGTTATGGGGCTTCCCACCGATCTGGCGTCCCTTCGGCAGGACCTGTTGTCGCTTCTGCAGACACAGTGTTGCGGGCAGGAGTTTGATACTCGTCCTATCCTTTAGAGGTTAGGAAGTATATTTTAATCTTGATTTTGTTTTTTACGTCAGATTGGTCCCATAACGATTTCTAGGCCTGGACCTCTGTCGGACTCCCAGGACCAGGAGAGGGCATGTCTCTTTCGCAAGAGGGCACTGGGGCTTCCCCGATCTGATGTCCCTTCGGCAGGACCTGTTGATGCTCTAGGTCAGGTGGTTGGTCGTTGCTCCTTTTGCCCTCACAGTATGGCCTTATGATCTAGTCCCATTGTGGTCACGCCCCGTGGGACAGATCATCTAGAACTCACCAGCTATATAGGTCACTACCTTGCTGGAGACTCTAGTAAAGCAGAAGCAGGCTTGGGTGACAGTAATCACGAAGTCAGCTATGCTAACATCAGGCCTGGATCTCTGTCGGACTCCCAGGACCAGGAGAGGGCATGTTTAAAGCTGTAAGTTGTTTTTATGGGGCTTCCCACCGATCTGGCGTCCCCCAGCAGGTCCTGTTGATGCTCTCGGTCAGGTGGTTGGTCGTTGCTCCTTTTGCTCTCACAGTATGGTCTTATGATCTAGTCCCATTGTGGTCACGGCCCCGTGGACAGATCATCTAGAACTCACCGGCTATATAGGTCACTACCTTGCTGGAGACTGTAGTAAAGCAGAAGCAGGCTTGGGTGACAGTAATCACGAAGTCAGCTATGCTAACAAGTAAGGAACCAAGGCGTCAATCGCCTACATATATTTGTTTCCTAAATCCTATTCTGTCTCTTCCCACCTCCAATGGTGGGATTCAGCTATATATATATCTGACAGGTAAGTCGCATGAACAAAATGATATTTTAATGATAAAATAAAGTTTGTTCATACTTACCTGGCAGATATATATAATCATAGTGCCCACCCTCCTCCCCTCAGGAGACAGTGGCACTAGAAAATCTGAATAGAAAATGGGAATGGTTCCTGATACCCGCCTCCCAGCGGCGGGAATGGGTACTAACCACCTGGCCCCACTGCGTGTGCCGCGAGTTTTTGGAATTCTGTCGGACTTCGGAGAATACAGCTATATATATATCTGCCAGGTAAGTATGAACAAACTTTATTTTATCATTAAAATATCATTTTGAATTCGATGTAAAATATGAAACTTGTTTTGTAAGTTAAATGATGTACCTTAGTCTTGGATCTTAACCCTTTGAGGTTCAGATGAAATCAGTTGTCATTATATTCCCAACCTCAGATATTTCAGTCGTGTCAAGTAATGTCAATCATAGAAAATATTCACCTAAGTTTAATTCATTATTCTGCTTCATTTTTGTAATTTTTTTTTTTAAGTATACTACAGTAAAGTACAAATCCCCATATCACTGACCTCTACAATTGAATGAGTTAACGGTTGACAGTCTGTCTGCATTCGTTGTTTGTGCTAGTTCGTGCTGTAATTGGGTCCTGTGCAGCCTCCCTGTTGTAAAATTACCCTTGCACATGACTGGTTTGCAAGCATGTGCCTGTTTTAGGATTGTATTAAATAAGCAAATAAAAAAAACTCAGTTTGAAAGGCTGTAACAGGAAGACTGTTATCATGAAGAAATCCAGAGTGGTGTAGATGTAAATTCATAATTTAGAAATGTAAATACAAAAAGAGCTTTTGAGAACCTGCTTGATTCTCCTTCTCAATCTTAATTGAGAAGGAGAATTGAGCAGGTTCTTGAGAGCTGTCTTTTGCATTCATATTTCTAAAATACATATTTGCCTCTACACCTCTGGATTTCTTCACCATTTTAGTGACTCATGCTATTATGAGATTTTCATGAGTTTTATCATTAGTATTACTCGGATATTTTACTTCATTGCATTAAATTATACAAGTTACTGCAATAACATGAACAGTGTCATTTATGATATTTTGTATACTGTTTGCAGATGACTACCAGCAAGTTGATGGCGCATTCTACTGTGCCAAGGTGATGTGAGCAGTGTCTGAGATGTTTTCCCAAGGACTCAAAAGATGCAATGATGGACAGTTGAAAACACGTCTACTTCTACGAAAAGTGAAAGGTACTGCATATAACACAATAAGATCTCTTGGTAACAGATGTCGGGGGCATTTAGAGGAGTCTCTTTAGGAGAAAGTCAAAAAGTTTTCTTGTCTATTGCAATTTGTGCTTCTGCTGAAATTAGACTCCACCAGTAAACTTAAAGCACGAGGTAAATGGTGGGGAAGTGGAAATCGTAAATATTGTTGAGCTTTAAAGATTGCTTTTAACAGTAATTTGCTTTTAACAGTAAAAACGTGCATGAGGTTTTGTGTATTACTGGAGAGAGGCTGACAAGGAACTATCCTAATTGATTATCATGGCAAGCCTTACTATTGTCTAGAAGCATGAATGGTTCATTCAACTAATTCATAGTAGTAATCCCTTGGCTGAATGAACATCTCTGAGGCCTGTCCCTCTGATAGGTAAAAAAAAAAGGCCTACAGCTAGCAGTAATTCTATATAAATTTTAGCCTGTAGTAAACTGTACTTTACACGTACACAATTTGAGAAATCTTTACCACCAAAATGCATCACGTCTGAAAAGGTAGCTTAGCAAAAGCCATCATAATGATGTATAAGTATTACAGTAAATGTATTGATTTTTGCAACACAGCTGCAGTGGCTGTACGAGATAAGGGTCACTGATTAATGGCATGTCTTTACCACAGGTAACCTGTATGCTTACGGATGAAGTTGCCAATGATGGTTGCTGAGAAGTGGCAAAAGAACGTTTTCTTCAACGTCATGCTGATTTTCTGTAATGTCATGCTGTAGGGCAGTGATTAATATGAAATAAGAGGAGGGAGGCTTTCCCAAATAATTTTGTAAATCAAGTATTTTATTTTTCTCCGTGGTCTGGTTAAATTATTTATATTGAAAATTACAGTTCTCATAGAGTTTTTGGTGGTATTTTGCAATTCCCTTTTGAGGTCTGTTCATTCCTGAAGTTACTTTATTCTGGAAAGGTTTGTTCTCATTTACATCTAGGCTCCCACCCAATTTGCAGATGATGTGCGTTATAGCATTGTATGTGGCTGTTCATCCACAAATACTGTTTCTTGAGGATGTTAATCATGATATGGTGCTTAATATGTCTGTCATTTTGCTATTAAGGTAGATGTTTTTAATCTTGGCACAGACGTTTTGTCCGATTTAAAGTTAAATGTGTTTTAGCTCGGTTTCGATTTTTTTTTGCTGAGATGCTGTATATATGTAAGCTAGTATAAAACTTATATTTTCCCCTTGACATATGATCACCAAGACTTGCTACTTGAACAAAAAGTTGCATGAAAAACACAGTACTTGCCAGGCGGCCAGTTTTGCTGGGAGAAATTTGGTTCTCTTGACACTTTGTTTCCCTCTGCTGACAAGCTTTAGATTTCTCATTCTATTACAGTATGTAGTTTTCCCTTGTTCAACATGGTATGCCCTTCAGAAAATAGGTAGTGTTTAGTGGATACTGTTTCTTGCTTTTTGCTTGACATTCAGTCCATTTGGTACCCTCCTAATTAGCTGTCTTTTGTTTCTTTAATTGTACTTCGCTCGAATATTTAGCTCATTGTAAGTGAAACTTATTTTTACTCCATTGAAGAACAAAACTTTGGAACTTTAATTCGTTGAGGGACAAAACTTTTGGGTCCTTGTGAATTTCCAGAAGTGCAACCTTCTCAGTGACAGACAGCAGGTGTTTTTTTTATAGGTTCTACTCCACCATTTTCTTTTCTGTGTAGCTTTGCTAGATCAGGCCATGGATGTCCCGTCTCTATGCCCTTTTGAAACCCACAAATGTATCTACAATGAAGTTTTGGCAGAAAGTTGCATAAATCATTGCACAAGTAATTCAGAACCTCCAGAACTGTTTGTTACTCATGATTAATATAACCTCAAGAAAATCAGGTATATAACTGGTAAACTGTACATTCTACTTTTGAGAAGAATCAGTGAGAAGCCAAATCATTCAAAAATACCTTTATGTTCTGTAAGTGCTGAGGGGGAATTGCTCAGAACCTTAGGAAACACTATATTTGTGTGAAGAATGTCACTTTTAACAAGATTTTTGGAAAACTAATAATGTACATGGGAGTCACATCTTGAAGAAAAATAATCATGTTAGCTAAGATGCCCTTTTTGACAAGAGAGTCTCTCTCTCTCTCTCTCTCTCTCCAATTTTGAAGTTTTCTCAGTGTGTCAGTTTGAATACTCTCCATTAAATTCCCCCTCCCCATTAGCACTAATATTAACAGCCTTGAACCTAATGTATTTAGAGAAATTGCCCAAAATTACTATACTTTAATCTCCTCTTAAAGCCTGTGTCTTCAGAGTTTCATTTAGCAAATGATGTCATTATGTCAAAGCCATTTTAATACCTTAAAATTACAGTGCTTGGATTGCCGTAACGTCTCTCAGTGCACTGATATAGGTTACTGGATCCATTCCATATTGCAGTTAATGTGAAAAATCATTTATCTTGGCATTATTTTGCTTCCATTTATCTGCAAATGTTATGTACTCTGTATAATAATTTGTGCCAGTGTAGAGCATAATTTTTTTAAATTTCTTGTTTCATACTTAAATGTTTCTACTCTGAAAACCTTTTTAAGAGTCAAAACACATTGTGGTTCTCAAATTGTTCTATTTTAATTTAAGAGGCAAATTGAATCAAATCAAATGCTGTGGTCAAGCAGGAGTTTTAAAAGAAGTTTTTGAAAAATTACCAATGCTGGTTTGGTATTGTCCAATAGGTAATTTCTATTGGAGATTATGAATTGATGGTAAAAATATTGCATTCCAGATTTCTACATGTCCTATCAAAATTAATCATGTTTTAGAAGAGTCATATAAGCTTATTTGCCCATTTTTTTCCACAGTGAAAGTGTTGCTCACATCTATTGAGAGATCATAATATTGCGATTAGAAGCTTCCCCACCACCAAGTTCATTTGTTGATGTAGTCCAGCTGTTCAAGTTTAAAATTTCAGAATCAGAGCTGGGTCAAGATGAAAGATAGTTTTCTCAATGTATCTTTTAGTTTATTGTTGCATTTAAGTTATGTAAAATTGTTGCAAGCGAATTTGCTATGTAAGTATTCAAGTGTAATGTAAAATTTTCAATTCCAAGCGATTTTGTAATTTTTTCTGTAGATAAAAGCAATTTACAGTTTCAGTAAAGCCTAAACCAATGAGGAACAAGAATAGAGACCACAAAGGTTCATGTTTTGACCAAAACTTAGACTAGAATGTTCTTAGTAGACAGGAGTAATTTTGCTAGAGTTTTTTCTAGACAAATAAGTTTGCTAGAATGTTTTTATTTAATCTAGCAATTTTTGTTGAGTTTTCAAAATTATTTGGTTAAGTTTAATTTTGAGATTTTCAAAATTAGTTGGTTGCTTTCTAGAAGAGTCATTTTGACAAAAAGTTTTCTGAATGTATTTTTGCGGTTTTTGTTGCATTGAAGTTATGTAAAATTAAGTAAATTTGCAATTTCTTATGAAATGGTGTAATATAAAATTTTCAATTGTAAGTAATTTTGTAAAAAAAAATTTTTCTGTAGATAAAAGCACTTGCCCTTAATATATGAGTTAACCTAGATATTTGATGTAAGCTAATGCCCAGGTTTTCTAAGAAAGACACTGGTGGTCTTCTGTACTTTTGGTGTTATCACAAGATTGTACTTTGCAACTGTAAAACTAAATTTGGGGATCAGTATAATTCAGTGTCAAGACATTAAGTTTCTTTCTGTGTGGATAAGTATTATTCACTTGGAAAAATGGTGTCTTGGATCTTAGGGTTATACAGTACTATAATACTCAAATATTTATGATTAAATATTTTGTGTAAGGAAAGTATTTCACTGCTTTTCAAACATATATATCTTTAATTTGCCCTGAATATGAACTGCTTTTACGTGTTTGCTCAATCAAACATAAGACTTAGGTAATACTGTATTAATTTGTGTGATTTACGCAGTAGTAAACCTGTAATCTGTTAATATCATTGCATCAGTAGAACATTTTAAAGCTATTTGAAGCAAACAAAATGAGTACAATACTAGGCCTATATATAGATAAGGCTACTTTTGTGAATATTGTCACTTAATAACTTGCTTTAAATAAAATGACTATCTTACATTACTCAGCTTTTCTATATGTCTTAGGTTACCCAGTTACAACAGACATGAAAATCAAAAACACTTAAATTGACATGAAGGAAATATGTTTTAGACATTTTCAGTTTACTTAGACCAAGACCCCATTGGAGGCAGTAGTCCTTATTTCAAGTACATTTCACTATACCAGGATAACCAAAACTCTAGAAAGCAATAAGACCAAACACAAGTCCAAGAGTCTAAACTGAAGTGATGCTTTTTAAACGAGCAAGAAACTTCGGAAAATGGGATGACATCAAAGCAGGGTAATACCCTAACACCCTAAAGCTTCACCCCAGCCAATAAGGTACTGAATTGCAAATGCAAAGAGTAATAGGCAAGAAGTATGCCATATATTCAATAAAATATATTCCTATTCAGTATAAACTTCACATTGAAATATTCTCAGTACCTATCCTTGCAACACAATTGGGGGATATCTAGCCCTTCACAATATGACAACAGGAAAGTGGGATATTTGTACAATGCAGAGCCTGTACCAACTGCATGCAAGAACATATGGAAACTGGAAATTGAAATGAAAAATTCCTTGCCCTAAGTTGCCGATGAACGCACCAAGATTTATGTCAAGAGAAGCAATGATAATACAACACGGCCTAAAACATCCCTCGAATGAAACTGCTTCAAATAACATCTAGCCTACATGAAGTATGAAAGAGCACCAATTTAACACTAGATGAAAAAATGAAAAATATAAAAGAAAACAGTAGACCAAACGCTCTTCACGGCTACACTTCATTATCATTGTGTACCACGAACCTGTCTTGCCCAAGCAAGATCCCAAGCGACAAGCATGCAAGCAACCTCGCTAGAAGACAAGGGCATGAAGAGAACAGTAGTAATGCTCTTCAGGGGTACACTTCATTATCATTGTGTACCACAAACCTGTCTTGCCCAAGCAAGATCCCAAGCGACAAGCATGCAAGCAACCTCGTTAGAAGACTAGAGTGTGAAGAGAACAGTAGTAACTCATTGAAAAAAGACGAGCTCACCAACCCCAGGCCTGTATGGACCAATTTGGAGAAAGAACACCTCAAGCAATTCAGACAGGAAATCTACTATACAACAGTGGGGAAAAATTTGACTGCAAATTATTGCGGCTGCCTTTTTAAAACTACTATAATGACCTCCATGACATGAAACAGCTGCTCCCAATGCTAATCAACTTAAAAGATGAATCAGAACATTGCTTACAGGAGTCTCATTTCCAGATTTATTTTTCTTTTGCAAGAAACTTGATGCTTTGGACAGTTCCTCTAACCCAGAACACACGTAACATCCATCACCAGAGGAATATAGAAATCAGGGAGGTACAAATGTCTTGGAAACCTAGTGAAAAGAAGGGCTGTTACGAATTGCATATTCAGGGCCCGGACAATGAACACTAAAACTGAATTTCCAGGTAGGCCTATGTACAGATCCAAAGGAGGAAGGGATCTGACCTCAGTTGTGAAGCAGCTAGCATTCAAGTCAATCCTTACGATTGCACGTGGACTCTGCTCTGTTGCTTTATAACTTACAAGGATGCTTGGAGCACCAAATGGCAATGGCCACTACTGTATTAAGGTTTACCAACCATTATATAGGCCTAAAATCTTCATCTACACCCCACTGCTCAGAACATTCTCTGTGAGCTTAAAGACTTACTGAATTGAATTGAATATAGAATTTAAGCCAAAGGCCAAGTACTGGAACCTATGAGGTCATTCAGCACGGAAAGGGAAATTGGGAGTAAAGGAGGTTTGAAAGGTGTAACAGGAGGAAAACCTAAAAGCAGTCACTATGAATCAATTTTTAGGAGAGGGTGGAAAGTAAGATGGAAAAAAGACAATACGAAAGGAGGTACAGCAAAAGGAACGAAAGGGGTTGCAGCTAAGGACCGAAGGCACGCTGCAAAGAGCCTTACATAATGCCTACAGTGCACCACATGAGGTGCACTGACGGCCCTAAACCCCCTACGGGATTAAAGACTTATGAATGGGCTCCACAATACTTGGAAAAACTTCTCTCCCTAAAATTATTTCTCTGCTTACTAACTCTTCAGTACTACATATGTCTTTTGCTCACTAAATATTCAAAAATAGACTGGTCTGTCCTGAGCCTCCTTGTCTGATAATTTAAATGAATCTTTATCCAGTTACTTTGGGTGGGACTCATTGCTAAAAATACTTTCTCTGTGGCTAGAGGGACACGAAAAAGTGCAACAGAGTTGGTAACCTTATTAGACAACCCTTTCACCAATTCATCAGCAATCTGAACACCCAAGAGAAAAACAGTCAGAAGGATAGACTGCTCAAATAACAGTGATATTACTCACTCTGGTAACATGTCAGCTACGAATACTCTACCAACCAATTAATAGTCTCGTAAACCAACTATACAATTAAAATCAAAGACCAGTCATAAACCAAGCAAATACAACAATTAAAGCCTACCAGAAACAACTTTCGCTACCAATTTAAATAACACGGGGTTTAAATTTGAATGTGATGTAGACAAACACAAGGAAAATTGACTGCGTTGCTGTCCATTGATTTAACGAAATATGCAAAACCTCGTGATATGCATAGCAAACAACATAAAGTCTTGCTGGATGTGATGAAAACTATGGAACACATAAGAAAATACGGAGGAACTTTTTCGAAATGGCCAAAAATTCTCTTTTCTGTAACAGAATTTTCTACTCAAACTACCTAATGAAACATTAACTACCTTCACCTGATTTGTATGAGTGTACCATTAAATTAGAAAATGGATTAGAGCCTTACAGAAAATGACAATAAACAAAAGGCTTAAAGTTCCCTACACATGAGATACTTTTAATACATTCTCAATATTTTGACATAGAACTGCTGTCAAGAAATGTATTAACATGTGAAATGTGAAATAAATAAACCATCTTTAACTGAAATGGAGTTTAAATTGAGGCTAGGCTACACAAGACTGAAATCTGAATTACACTTAAAAAACCAAACGTAGTTTAAATTTTCAATACACGTAGGGATGGTACTGGTCTATCAATAAATGACTGTTCGGGTGTTTTTGAACAACCAGAAAGTAAAAAAATACAAATAAACTTATGAATACTTAAAGAACTAGGGTTTTACAATTCCTTAATATCATACATCATAAGACACTCTTAACAGTTTCATTTTGCAACACAGTATTTAAAAAATGCACCATTTGAACAGGATTCCATTCCCATTTTAACCACAGCACCTACCCTTCTTATTGTTATTACCTCACCAGATGAGGGTACAATCCAACTGGCAGAGTGTAAATACTTTACAGTTTACCAATTCCAGTTGTGTGATCTTCCGATCTCCAAATGCTTAAGCGAGGAGCAAAATCGTTCCTTGACCTCTGCTGACGTCTCCTGAATTCGTATCGGTTTATTTTCCATTCCCTCATTCTCTGCAGGCTGAGAGAGAGAGAGAGAGAGAGAGAGAGAGAGAGAGAGAGAGAGAGAGAGAGAGAGAGAGGTAACAGCTATCGAGCGTAGGTGATTGGGCATTGATGCCAACGGCTGAAATATAAGGGGCCGTATGGGTTTTGGGTG
This sequence comes from Macrobrachium rosenbergii, assembly GCF_040412425.1. Lineage (NCBI taxonomy): Eukaryota > Metazoa > Arthropoda > Malacostraca > Decapoda > Palaemonidae > Macrobrachium > Macrobrachium rosenbergii. The sequence continues at coordinate 33,328,328 of NC_089792.1, read as the reverse complement.
AAAACCTTTATATTTTGGGGATATCATTATCGTATCTATACAAGGAATAAAATGGCATTACAGTATATGCATTACCAGCTCAAGAAGATACACTTTGTAAACCTTGAATTTTTTGCCCCTTTCAATGATTAAAAAAAATTCTGGTGGTTCAAATCATTTGTAAAAGAACTCAAGAGGACATGTTCGTTTAACAAATATTATTAATTTACAATTAAAGCATAAAGCATTCTATTTTTAAAATTTAGATCTCCATTCTTTCTCTCAGTGAAAAAAATCTGTCAGATTTGTATATTTCAAGTTAACATAATCTTCTAGCTAACATACTTGTAAATTTTTATGTCTCTTTAGAATAAATTTAAGTAGATTACTAATTATTGTGCCTTAATTCGAGACAAGTTCCATCGTTTACACTCGGCAAGAAAAGTGAGGATACAGTTTTCATTAGATTTCGTTCATCGAATTTTAATTTTTTTTCTTATAGAAAACACATAATCTCGGTAAATTTACTCTAGAATATGAAAATACAATGCAAATTATATCATATATGTTAAATCTGCAAAACAAAAACGTTCAGATACTTAAAAACACCATGCATGTCCGAAGTAATCAGAATTTCTCAGATGACTTCGTTCATAGAGATCTAAAAGATAGTGTGTGGATATCTCGGTGTAGTACTGTTTATCAGAACGGCAATATTTACTCGTTTTCCGTTATGAACAGGCTTATTATTACATCATCATACGAGGTAATGATAATTTCTTTAATTTTTATAGATTCATATTTGTATTTCACGGTGTTAAAGGTCAGCTGGAATTAATGGCAGTAAATGTTGTGACAGCTAGGGCAGGTTGACCCAATCTATTTAAATCCACAAGAGCGTTCTCTATGATGTGCGGAGTACCGCGTTAACTTCGGCGTTGAAAACACAAGTAACTGGATGTTTCTTAACGTTGCCATAGTCTCTCTCTCTCTCTCTCTCTCTCTCTCTCTCTCTCTCTCTCTCTCTCTCTCTCTCTCTCTCTCTCTCTCTCTCTCTCTCTCTCTCTCTCTCCATTGCTAAAACATACTGTACAAATATAGTATCGCTCAATCTCTAAAAGAAAAAGAATAATGAAATGAGTAGCTCTACATGTAGGCCTAGGCTTACACAACAGCAACTCTCTCTCTCTCCATTGCTAAAACATACTATACAAATATAGTATTGCTCAATCTCTAAAAGAAAAAAAAATAATAAATGAGTAGCTCTACATATAGGCCTAGGCTTACACAACAGCAACTCTCTCTCTCTCTCTCTCTCTCTCTCTCTCTCTCTCTCTCTCTCTCTCTCTCTCTCTCTCTCTCTCTCCATAACATTACATTCATTCCCCAAGTTTTTCGTTGGACATTGCTCAAATTTAACTCTTGATTTCATTATGGAAGATTGCGTTTCCGGTTATGCAAGCATTCCGTTCATTGTGGTGTCATAAATTCATATGTGCAAGGTTACTTCGTAGATTATGTGGAAAAATGTTTATTTTGCTCAGAACTGTCGCTGCAAATTACAACTTGAACGCATACTATAAAGCTTACTACTGCATTTAAGTATCAATGATTTCAGAACCGTAGAATATGATTGAAAGTTATAGGAGGTCAAGCAAAAAACAAACACAATAAGACTGAAGCTCCTCCCCTTTCTAAAGTTGCCAGATGCCTCATTATTTAGCAATATATGTCCGAAGATTAAAAAAACTGTATCTTCACTTTTCTTGCCGAGTGTACATCGAGTGTAATATTGTTTTCGCAATTACTGGAACTGGCAACTCTTCTGTGTGTAAATGTAGGTGTTTCTGAAACATTTACCTTTCTTTAATTTTTCATTTAATATTGACCTTAAAGATATAAACACCTCATAAGATATCTAATGACAATTGTTTAAAGGTATTTTGACAGTTTTATGAATCATTTCGTAAGATCGCAGTATTTTGGTACTGTTGGTCACTTAATTCTTCTTCTTCTAGAGAATAAACGTCTATTCCGTGTTTCCATTTCAGACTTTTTCGACTTAAATGCTAATATTTTTTTTACGTGTGATTTGGCATTTAATTCTATGATCTAGGAGCTATATTCGCATGTGGAAGACTCGGAAATTGAAACATATTATGTATTAAAATGATTTTGCAGAGAATATTCAAAGATAGCATCCATACGGGCTTAAATGAAGAGGTCGAAATTTAGCAGGGTGACTCCAAATATTGCATATAGGCTACTCAATTGGTGAAATATAGCACCTGCATTTTGAGTTAGAATTTATAGTTTACTTATTGATTATAATACTGAAATCAAAGTTCACAAATATCAGCCGTTCCAAACCTTCCATCTAGAGGATAAATGACGCCATTAAATCTGGTGGTTTTTGGGAGCTCACTGTAGCGCGGTATTGAATTCAAGGTTGGCAACACTGCGTTCATCATTGTTTACGTTGTATTTGTAAGATTTACCGATTGAGTATTTTAGTGATTCGTGTAAACATTTAGTGTTTCGTTAGTACGGTTGACTGATATAAAAAAGTGATTTAGGATTAGCTTGCTTGAAGAATAAGGAATAAATCCGTCGAAGAAAACCGGGGCTGCATCAGTTAAGGTGAGAGAAAGTAGACAATTATTGTAGGCTACTGTAGTTCCAGGATTAGATTTTCGTGGGCAAGACTCCAACCAGCCGTTTCGAAAGACTCTAGCTAGCCATTTTTGCATGAAAAACCATTTTGGGTTTTTCGTGCAAAAATGGCTAAGAAATGATAGGGCACTAAAAGAAACGGTAATTCTAAGCCGGCTGTCCGGGGTGAGCTAGGCTGTGGCAGTTGACGTTTTCCTATGTTATTTTACTTGCTTTACGAGAATTTAAAGTAATATTTTGTCGGCCGACTCTAACTAAACTTTAATTGACCTTTGAAGGCTACACGACGTTACCAATGGGGGTAAATCCAAGTAGTAGCTCTGCGGCGGTGATTTCCTTCTAAGTGACTTTTTCTACAGTTTTTTGGTTGCTAATTATGGATTTACCTTCAGTTTTTGTCGCACGAATGTAATTAACCTGTAATTAACCCCTGAAGTCCAACCAACAAGGGGTTTCCATACACGATCTTCACAAGACAGAGCATGGCTACGTCTGTTTGGAACGGTTCATATCCCATCCGGCAAGTGCAATAACTTGTTAACGTATGGGTACCGCTCCCCCCCGGGCCAGTACTAAACATGGCGAAGGGACTTTCCATTTGGCTGACAACAAACAAATGCACCGCCAATATCAGAAGCCCTAAAAGTGTAGAAAAAACAAGTTTCCAAGGTAAAAACGGGCTCGGAGCTAATGCTTAGAATTACCCAAATGGGTCCCCTGCACCGACCTATACAGTTCAAAGGTAAATTACAGTTTAGCTACATCCGACGGGCAAAGTATTACCTTAAACTCTTGTAAAGCAAGTAAAATAACATGGAAAAACGTCAACTGCCATAGTCTAGCTCGACTGGACACTATGCAAATCTTTCGGTCGGGGTCAAGAAACGTAAACGGTAAACAAAGTTTACACCCTAGCTACAGCTGACCAGCAAAACATTACCATTTCTGCTTTCAGTTTGGGGGTTGCAGAACGGCACTTCGCACCTTATCCGCATTTTGAAATATTCTTGGCAAGCTCATATGTTCTGGCAGGCGGTAATGTTGCGCTGCGCGTGCTAGCAACAGGGGTCACAGAAAATGTAAAAAGAATATTGCTTTAAATTCTTGGAAAGCAAGTAATATAACAGGAAAACGTCAATTGCCACAGTCTAACTCTCCGCGGAACACCGGCTTAGAATACTACTCTCTCAGTTGAAGAACTTGGAGGCATCGAGCTCCCCTGTAATACTGCGCATGCGTGATAGGGCCTGGAATCAGCAGTCGTAGTAATGCATGAAAAGTGCCTTTGGAACGGCTCCCACTGTCCATTTATTCACCCTTTTTTTTACGCATGTTTTTTGTGTTCCAAATGACATGTAACAGGAAACACAACAAGTTATTTACCCCACTCAAAACCCTGAATCCCCAACGAGTCCCCCTTACCGTTAGCTATTCTTGAAAGTGTTTTCCCCCACCCAAAACCCCAATTCTCAACAGGTCCCCCTTACTGTCAGCTACATATCTAAGGTAAATTACAGCTCAGTTACAATTGGCTGCCAAAATATTACCTTGAATTCTTGTTCAGCAGGTAAAGTTTTATAGAAAAACATCAACTGCCATAGCCTAGCTCACCGCGGACAGCTGGCTTATATCTACCAGAGGTGGCTGGAGTCTTCTGAAAAATAGCCCTATATTTTAATTCATAGCTAAATAAATGAACCATATGTATGTTTCAGACTGATGATATTGGTTGGTGATTTCCAGAAATAAATTTTTATGACTGTAACCTAGTGTTACTATATGTATTGTAAGTTAAAGCTAAATAAATGAACCATATACAGTATGTGTTTCAAACTGATGATATGGGTTGTTGATTTCCACAAATAAATTTTTGCAGTTAATACTACAATATTTAATTCATAGCTAAATAAATTAACCATATATAAGGCTATGTTTTAGTCTGTTTATATTTGTTGGTGTAGGCTAGCCTAAGCCATCCAATTTTGTGCTTTTCCCCTCCCTCAGTATCCAGAATTACGTGGTATCTCGAAGAGGAACTTCTTTTTTCCCTTTAGATAGGAAAGATAGAAAATGAGCGCAAGTGCACCAGCCGTAAAGGTAGGAAATGCATAAATGACAAAATTTTCAGTTAAAAATATATGTAGTTCACACATAGAGCCAGTAGGTGATAACAGTCACCAATAATTTGATAAAGCATGAAAATTTTGCAAGGATAATTAGTGATGCACCAAAGCTATCTGAAGGTGTAGGATTCTGCCTTGCTTTGGGGATTCCACTCCATAGACCCCCTCCCCCCTGCTCCCTCTCTCCCCCCACCTCCACCTAACTAGACCTGTATCACCATGAAAGTCAACGAGTTAAATAAAGGGGTTATCCTAGTCTAACCTTCTCCAACCTCACCTAACTTATAGCGTTTGGTCCTTACCTGACTGGGGGCTTCTTCCCTCTGGACACCCCTTCCCCCTTTTATAACCTGACCTATAGCACCATGAATTATAAGAGTAAAATACAGAAATTTCTCACAACCTAACCATGCAAAAACCATATTCTGCATATCTTGATGCTTTCAGGCAAGATTTATTTTCTAGAGGAGAGGCATTTATTTCCGGATAGTCTTTTTACACCTTTTCACATTGAAGTCAGACTGTTAAAACTGAAGGTGCTGTTGTGAAAATTAGTAGAAGTCAGGAAACATCCTAATAGTTTAGCACAAGAATGTATGAAGTTTTAATGGGCTAAAAATGTCATCTTTGAGTGAAACTTATCCTCTATCATTTGCTTTATCTGCGTTTGCATATCCATGTTATTTAGTCACATAAAGAAAATGATAGCGGGTGTATACCAAAAATTGATTTTATCAAAAAAATCACCAGTTTTGTGGTGGAACTTACCCTCTATCATTTGCTTTATCTGCAAGTACTTAATGTAGGTTAGTAGTTGCAGATATTCCAAATGATAGAGGGTAGGTACAAAAGTTGGTGTGGCAGGAAAAAGATATAATTATCATAAATGCTTTAGAATAGTTCATGCTAACAGTACCTAATACCTCCCAATTTGAAAAAGTTTCAAAGAAATAAA
>NC_089792.1:33312598-33317598 GCF_040412425.1 Macrobrachium rosenbergii | reverse complement strand
GGGACTCTGCGGGACTGAACTTCTTGCTGAAGAAGGCGATGGGCTGGGGCGCCGTTGATGATTTGCTCCAGAACAGCACCGCAGGCAACGTTACTGGCGTCTGTCGTCAGCTGGAGGGAGCCTTGGGATCCTGGTGTGCCAAGGCGGTTGCCTTGGTGAGGGCGGCCTTCGTCAGGGAAAAGGCCTGCTGCTGGCTGGGTCCCCAAGACAGGGACTTGGTTGACCTTTTAGGACTTCCGTCAGGGGCGCGGTGTGCGCGATCCCGGGATGAACCGCCTGTAGAAGTTTACCATCCCAAGGAACTCCTGGACGGCCTTGATGGAGGTGGGTGTCGGGAACTTGGCTCACGGCTGCCACTTTTGATGTAAGAGGGCGGACGCCTGTCGGAGACACCTCGTGACCCAGGAATTCTGCTTTCTGGACGCCGAAGGTACACTTGTCAAAACGGACGACGAGGCCGTTTTCTTGGAGGCGCTGGAGGACTGCTTTGATGTGCCTCTGGTGTTCGCTGTGAGACCTGGAAAATATGAGAATGTCGTCGACGTAGCAGACGCAGAATTTTAGGTCCCCCAGGATGCTGTCCATGAGCCGCTGGAAGGTGGCCCGGCGTTCCTCAGCCCGAAGGTGGAGAAGGCGAACACATAGGACCCGAAGGGCGTGATGATGGCTGTCTTTGGTATGTCCTCTGGCGCAACAGGTACCTGGAAATAAGATTTAAGAAGGTCCAATTTAGTGAATATTTTGGCCCCGTGAAAGGAGGCCGTGAGGTCTTGCATATTGGGTAGAGGGTAGTGGTCGGGCTCTGTTGCAATGTTGAGCCGCCTGTAGTCGCCGCAGGGTCTCCAGGAGCCGTCCGGTTTCTGCACCATGTGGAGGGGGAGGCCCATGGACTGGAGGCTTTCCTGCAGATGCCCATCTGTTCCATCTCCGCTTGAATGCTTTTTCGCCTCCTGAAGGCGCTGAGGGGAAGCCTGCGGAACTTCGCATGTGTCGGGGCCCTTTAGTCACTATATGGTGGTATATGCCGTGCTTGGCTGGGGCCCCGGGGACGAAGCTCAGGCTTAAATACCTCAGGAACTCCGACAGAAGGTGTGCATACTGGTGGGGGCGACGGCGCTGATGGTGGGTCTGGGTCCCGCCGTTAACGGGAGAGACCGGCAGGAGTCGGTATCGAGGAGGCGCTTGCGCCCCACGTCGACTAGCAGGCCGAAGTGCGCCAGAAAATCGGCCCCAGGAGTGGGGTTCCTACGTCGCGACGATGAAGTCCCAGGAGTAACTCTGGCCAGGATGGAGATCGACAGGAGCCTGGTGCCGTAGGAGAGGATGGGGTTCCGTTGGCGGCTGTCAGGAAAGCGGCCGGGTCTGGTGTCTGGTTGCGGTCCTCTCTGGATGCTGGGAAGACCGACTTAAAGGCTCCTGTGTCGACCAGCATCATCCTGCCGGAGACGGTGTCGCGGACGTAAAAACCTACTGTTTTGAGGCCCTGGGTTCTTCGGCTGCCATGGCGGCCTGTCCTGCTGGCCGCCGCCACCCCGTTTTTGAACGGTTGAACGAGCAGGGCGGCAGGCAGTTTCGGGCGTCCTTTCCGAACCACTTGTGGTAGCGACAGAAGCCCGGGACCTCCGTCTGCTGTGGTTCGGTGGACGTCTGTTGGCGATGGCGTTGACGGGCTGCTCTACGTCCTCTTCAGGCTGGACGGAGCTGACCGGCTGTGTGGCCGGTTTTAGCCGCTGTGAAGCCTTGACGGAGTCTGTGAGGTGTTGTGCCGCCTCTGAGGTCCTCGACAGGCATGGTGTAGGGGTGAGCGATCTGGTTGCGTACTTCCGGGAGGAGTTGGCGAAGGTAGATTTCCGTATGAAGCTTATCTCCTGCCGCTTGTTTGTGCCACCCAAGTCTGGTATTGACAGGAGATCTACGACCATGCCCCAAAGCGTCTCTTGGATTGAGGTCGTGGCGTGGATTATTGGCAAGGTCGATAGCACGGGCGGCCCGCTCGGCGATGGGCAGGAGCAAGCTTCGAGGAGGAACTTTTTTGTGGTGCTGTATGTGAGGGTGTGTGTTTCGGGTACTCGCGAGATGAGTTTTCTGTACACGTCCTCCGGAAGGGCGTTGAGCACTGTGTCGGCCTGTAGGATTTCGTCCGTGAGGTCCGCGATTCTGAAGTGGCTCTCCACCCTGCGCAGCCACATCGATGGGTTCCCCCTGCGTAAACGGGCGGCAGCTTTACGGTGAGGGCGGCCCGCGATTGTGTTGCCCGGCCGTCGTGTGTTTGGGGCGCTGGTGTGGAGTTGCGGAGGGCCTCGATGCGGGGGCGGGCGCGGCTGTGATGGGAGGTAGGTAAACCTCGGAGTCGCGGGTCGCGTTTAACTGCATGAAGGAGGGGATATCCGGCGTCCATGCTCGCTCCTTTGACCCCTTACTGGAGTGGGGTACTCGGCGTCAGTACGCACTTTCGTCGCGCCGTGTGGTTCCGCTAGTGACGCTGGTGGGAGTGCGCCGACGAGTCAGCACGCTCAAACGCTGGTTACAGCGCCGTGTTTAGGCCGCTAAGAGCGTTTTTTGGAGAAATCCTGGAGCCAAGACTGAGTCGCCGTGTGAGTCCGCTAATGGCTCCGGGATACTCCGGGGGTCACCACTGTAAGGTGTCAAAGAAACGAGCAGGTAAAAGTTACTGCTACTTTATTACAGATCCAGGCAGCTTATATTGCGGCCGACTGACGCCGGGCCGTGAGAGACAATGGAATTGACTGTGACCTGAGGTCGAAACAATAAACAATAATATGCAGTGAACGAGTACAAATTACAATACAAAACATACAGAGCTACAATATAGATACAGTCTTGATGCCTGTGAATGAAGAAACATGTGATACACAATGTGACATTCGTATAAATACCATAAAGTAAAAATGATTAAAATGCGTGACCTGGCACGTTTTAGGCGTGACTAATTGAGCTTGAAGAAAACGGAAGTCACCAAAGAAAACAAGCTCAGCGGAGACTTAATTAATGGCTTTACCGAAACACTATCCTGGCGCCGATTTGGTGACTTTACAAGATAAATGTGCAACGATGAGAGTTGAATAACTCAAAACAGGATGCAGATTTGAGAGACTTGAGGGTCGCTGGGAAGGCGATTACGCTAAATATGGCCTGAGGCTTCTTGGAAGGGCTGGTGGCTGGCGTGGTAGTTAAGTAGGAAGACACTGACTGACTGACCAGTTTTTGTTGTTGCGTCAGAGTTCAAGGCGTGCTTCTGAGTTGGCATTTGTTTTGGTCGTGTTTTGCGTTCTTCTCCTTTTCCTCCTGCTGCTTTTCCTCCTCCTCTTCCTTCTTCCTCTTCTTCTTCTTCTTCTTCTTCTTCTTCTTCTTCTTCTTCTTCTTCTTCTTCTTCTTCTTCTTCTTCTTCTTCTTCTTCTTCTTCTTCTTCTTCAATCTCTCTTTCAGATATGTATTTCATAATGGAATAAACAAAAGCGTATCTGGACTGTGTTTCTAAGTTAAGTTCTTCTTCTTCTTTTTCTTCTTCTTCTTCTTCTTCTTCTTCTTCTTCTTCTTCTTCTTCAATCTCTCTTTCAGATATGTATTTCATAATGGAATAAACAAAAGCGTATCTGGACTGTGTTTCTAAGTTAAGTCCTTTCTTCTTCTTCTTCTTCTTCTTCTTCTTCTTCTTCTTCTTCTTCTTCTTCTTCTTCAATCTATCTTTCAAATATTTCGTATCTGAACAAACAAAATCAGCTGATGATGATCGGGTTGTACTAAATTCACAAAGTATGCAGTGATAAAAATTCTTTTAATATTCGTATTTAGTATACAAAATATACTTGTTTTATAATCAGGCGGAGCTAATGGTGATCGATCTGTGAATTCACAAAGTATGCAGCGATAACATACCTGTTAGTATTTTTTATATTTTAATAAACAAAATTATCTCTGGACTGTGAGACAGAATTAAGGTTATAACTAGTGCTGTGAATGGTCTAGTTTTTTTCAATTTTTAGGTATTTATGTATTTAACAGTACATATATAGTACATTTCTTTTATTGTGAAAGGTTGTCCCTTTAGAGGGCATCGGTTGAAGCGGTTGCATTTCAGGTGTTGAGTGTTTGAAGATCTGCATCACGAAAAACCTCTGTTGTTTAATTCGATTGGTTTGTTTACGTTGTATGTCCCGTGTGGGGGGTGGGGGGGGGAGGGCGGTTAGTGCTGAAAGTGCTCCTCACAGTGCACCCCACGCAGTGCACTGTGGTCATTACTCAAGGTTCTTTGCAGCGTCCCTTTGGCCCCTAGCTGCAACCCCTTGCATTCCTTTTACTGTACCTCCGTTCACAATCTCTCTCTTCCATCTTACTTCCCACTCTCTCCTAAGAATTTTTTCACAGTGCAACTGCGAGGTTTTCCTCCTGTTACACCTTTCAAACCTTTTTACTCTCAATTTCCTTTTCAGCACTAAATGACCTTATAGGTCCCAGTGCTTGGCCTTTGGACTAAATTCTATATTCCATTCCATTTACGTTTTAAGGTGTTTAATATGTCAGTTGTTAAATTATGCCAGATGAAATATCGCTGCTTCAAAAGTCAGTCTTATATAGTTTTTATTCCTTTACGAAAAAGGTTAACTGACTATTATTATTAGTATTATATTATTGAAGGTGATGTTCCTTATGGATATATAATTACTATCTTCGTTTATACTACCATGTTACTCTTAATATATCCAGTGACGTCATACTTCAAGCAAGAAGTAAGAAAGAAAGATAGATAGATTTAAGTCAGTGTCTTCACTGCGCAGTTTGAAGCCGATGATAATTTTATACACTTCTTCCGTCTGTGGTCAAAGATTTTTTTAATGCCCTTTAGCATATAATTTATGAAAAACACGCTTGATACACAGAAATTTATTTATAAATATATATAAGTATATGTATGTATATATACATATGTATTTATATATAACTATATATATTATATATATGTATATTATATATGTAGCGGA
>NC_089792.1:33307598-33310098 GCF_040412425.1 Macrobrachium rosenbergii | reverse complement strand
TCAGGGTGAATTTGGAGTCGTGTGGTTTCCTTAAGTGTATGTTGTAAAACACATTCACACACTTCATTCTTGTTAATAAATTCAGAATGTTCACACTTTTCTTATTGCTATTTCTTCAGATAAACTTATTTACAGAAGCCTGTGTTGTAAATGCACAGACACACTTACACTCCTTACTTGTAAATCAAGTCAGAAACTTCAAACTCTTTTGTTGCCGTTTCTTGAAATCAACGTACAGAAGCCTGTCATGTAAATGCACAGATACATTCACACTCCTTACTTGTAAATAAATTTAAAAACTTAAAACTTTTGTTGCGATTTCGTGAAATCAGCTTCCTCAAGATATTGTTGTAAATGCACAAACACATTCACACTCCTTACTTGTAAGTAAAATCAGAAATTTCAAGCTTTTTTTATTGCCATTTCTTGAAATCAACTTCCTCAAGCCTATGCTGTAAATGCAAAGATGCATTCACACTCCTTACTTGTAAGTAAATTCAGAAACTTCAAACCCTTTTGTTGCTGTTTCTTGAAATCAACTTATTTACAGAAGCACCCTTAAGACTTACTGAACTAAGGTTAAAAGACATTCAGGTGTGCATTTGCCTCGTAATGCAGGTGGAACAGGTCTGTCTTTCCTCTCCTCTCATCCCTAGACTACACAAAGGAAAATCCTTTTTAATCTTTCACTTTACTTGTTGCTTTCTTACTGGCCGTATCCCCGACACAGGCGTCTGACAGAAGGTGGCCACCTTCTGTCAGCCAGTACAGTTTGATAGTCCTCTGTCCCCAGCCAGGAAGAGCCCATTAGAAAATTCCTCTTGTCAACGTTCCTGCTGCGTCATTCTCTATGTAGCGAAGGTGACCTGTGCTTTATCTTCCCATTTGGCAACTATTTTTATGTATGACATCGACAGATACAGACGCGCATGCATGCTTGGGTTCATATCAGTTCTCCAGTTTCGTTCATGGCTGCCAGGACCATGGATACGCATTGGTGAATGTTTGCTTACCTGCATCCAAGAATTATTTGCAGAATATACTGAGGAAAGTTTTGCCTATTGTAACTCAAGAGACTTTGTTGATATATCATGTTACTGTCAAGGTAATCCGTAGTTTTCATTCTTTCCAAGTCTCCTTAAATTGTAAGTTATTACACTACCTGTGGGGCTTTCTCCCAGTTCCACCTGTAAATCCTTGTACTTCATCTCCTTTATTTTCTGAAACTTTTCCCCTCTTTCTCACTGTCTTATGGGCTGAATTGTTGAAAGCCTGACAGCCTGAATTTCATAAATCAATATGTGTATTTTCCCCTTAAGGGGTTAGTACCGTCGGTGCACCTCATGCATTGCACTGTAGGCATTACTTAAGATTCTCTGAAGCGTCCCGTCGGCGCCTAGCTGCAAACTCTTCCATTCCTTTTACTGTACCTCCGTTCATAATCTCTTCCATCTTACTTTTTACCCTCTCCTAACAGATGTTTCATAGTGCAACTGCGAGGCTTTCCTCCTGTTACACCTTTCAAAACCTTTTTACTGTGAATTTTCGTTTCAGCGCTGAATGACCTCATAGGTCCCAGAGCTTGTCCTAAATATTATTATTCCAGAATTCCTGAAGTGCCATTCCAGGGATTCCTAATTCCTGTCCTTCCCTAGTTACCCTTAACAAGGGAGTTCACTGTACTCTTGTCGTGTCTTTCTGTAAGTTCCTAGTGGCTTCTCCGCAGGCTCTCTCTACGCAGCTATGGAAGAAATTATGCTGTATCTCTCTACCAGGGGTCTGCAGCCCATACTAATGAACCTTTTTGTTACCTGTGCTGAATCAGCGGGTTCTGACTCCACCTTATCCCTACGTCATGTCACACCAGTATTATTATTATTATTGGTGAAGAAATCCACAGTGGTACACCATTTCATTTTCTCATAAAAACGAGAGAGAGAGAGAGAGAGAGAGAGAGAGAGAGAGAGAGAGAGAGAGAGAGAGAGAGAGAGAGAGAGAGAGATTAAGAAACATACCAATATGCAAGCATATCAGTGTGAGGTGTACTTACGCTACTCATTGCATTTTATAGGCCCAGAGAGAGAGAGGTCAAGTTTTCATGAGAACTTTCCGGAAGAGTGCGTTTATGAGTCAATTAACTGGTTAATCGAGTATTGCTTCACAGCAACTTGCAGAACACACACACACACATTGATTTTTGTTTGATAATCAAGTGCCGAGTATCTTGTTACCAAAAATAATTATCTATATGTTAATTTATTAATTAATTTTTCCTTTTTTGAGAAGTGACATTCCTTCTTTCGGTATTTCCCTTTACTTCCTCTTACTTCTTCCCTAATGAACACCAATAATAATAATAATAATAATAATAATAATAATAATAATAATAATAATAATAATAATAATAATAATAATAATGATAATAGATCTTGTTAAACAAAATGGCAGTTTCAACAGCTTTTTATTTTATATAGCTCAAACGCTCATTTCGTCTTATTAA
>NC_089792.1:33300098-33302598 GCF_040412425.1 Macrobrachium rosenbergii | reverse complement strand
GTACTTCATTTCCTTTAGTCGCTGAATCTCTAGATCTTGCTGTCTAACCACTTAAACTCCCTCTGTTCACTGTCTTAAGCGCTGACTGGCTGGAAGTACCCCACTGCTCGGCTTGACAGCCTAAGTTTCGTGAAATTGATCAACTTTCCCCTTGATGATGAAGTCTTATCTTCAGAACATGAAGCCACACCAGTGAGCTGGTGACTCATCCCATATGGAATCAAGTCGACCATATATATTTCCCATTTTGTGGATATTATTTCCAATATACCCTTTTGAGCTCTTGATATTTTTTGTTGGTATTTTTGAAGAAGAGATTCAAAGGATTCTAAAGGTCTATTTTGCATTTTTCACAAACATGATCTTTTGTATAAAAATGTATACAAAACAAAGAGCTAATTTTTGGCTGGATCAGTAAATATTTTTAAGATATAAATTAATTTTTACTATTCTAGATTTTTACTTTCTAATTCTGTCTTAGCCGAAAAATCCACCATGGTGGTGGTGGTGGTGATGGCCATGCCCAAATCCGCCACCACCAAAGCCTCCTCCAAATCCGGGGCCAAATCCTCCACCAAATCCGGGGCCAAATCCTCCGCCAAATCCTTGGCCAAATCCTTGGCCAAATCCTCCACCAAATCCTTGGCCAAATCCTCCAAGACCTCCTAATCCTCCCAATCCAAGGAATCTGTTTTGGGGATTGGCCTCAGGGCTGGCATCTGCATCGGGATTGGGCACTGCCACTGGCGTTGGGTCAGGGAAGGCCAGGGCCACAGCCACGAGCACGCTGAGAGCGAGTCCTGCGATAACCTGGAACGAAGGAAATAGGATCTGTTTGAGCTGATGTAAAAAATATACTCAAGTGAAATAAAGAAATAGGATTTGTATGAACTTTTAACTTGTGAGAGGAGATGAAAAATCGTATAATGTATTGAATACTAATAGTCTTAAGTTTAAGTCCCAAGAATAGAATCCAGAGTTGTAACACCTTAAGCTAGTTTACCAAAATAAAAGAAATTGGACCTGATTGAGTTTTATACCTGAGAAGACAAGTGAATGTACTGAAATGGAGATTAAAAGTCTTAAGTTTAAGTCTAGATAGAGTCCAGAGTCAAAATGCCCCAAGCTAGTTCACCAAAGTAAAAAGGAAACTGGATATGTTTGAGCTTATATACTGAAATGCAAGGTATAGGTCTTTAAGTTTTAAGTCCAAATAGAATTCAAGCCAGTTCAATACATAGGAGAGGTCGTACCATCAGTGCACGTGAGGTGCACTGTAAACTTTACTAAAGGTTGTTTGCAGCATCCTTCCTTAGGGCCCCAAGCTGTTTTTACCCACTTTGTAGCCATTTATTTATGCCCATTCATGCTTTATTTCTTCCATCTTGCAGTTTCTGACACATAATCAGGCAAGTGTAATAAGTTCAACAATTCAGTGAATGAATTTCGTAGCCTATTTTATGTTGGGCTTGTTGTTCCAGTAGTCTAGCCTTAAACTGTTTGCTGAAAGTGTCCTAGCGTGGGTTTTATAGCCTAAGCTCAGTGGTCCTCAGCCTTTTTTGGCCATTGCACCCTTTGAAAGTGTCCTAGTGCGGGTTTTATAGCCTAAGCTCAGTGGTTCTCAACCTTTTTTGGCTCATGCACCCTTTGACAATGTCCCAGTGTGGATTTTATAGCCTAAGCTCAGTGGTCTCAACCTTTTTTGGCCATGCACCCTTTGAAAGTGTCCCAGTGTGGGCTTTATAGCCGAAGCTCAATGGTTCTCAACCTTTTTTGGCCCATGCACCCTTTCACCATATGTCAGAATGTTATTCCCCCCACTTTTCCAAAACTGTCTGCCTCAAAAGGTGCATTCCAAATAGTATGCAAATAATACTATAAATCATTGGCCACAATTCCTCCCCTGAAACACTAAATTCCCCCCTGCTTGAGAACCAATGGCTTAATATGATTGAGAGCCACTGGCTTAATAAGTCAGTCAATCAAGCAAGTTCAAGGAAACAAAAGCCTTATTAGGCCAAAGCTGTTGCATCACTAGAGTTTTTCTGTTGTGAATGTGGTAACGTGGGCTATCCTTTCGTTTCCAGTTCTGGAGAAAGGATTTAAACCAGGAAGTACAAGGGAAGGCACGAAAATTCTGAATATTGTAGCAGAGGGGTTACAGACTAGACATTGAAACACTGTAGAGTTTTGACCAATAACTATGAGACTCATAATATGTTGTTTACTTTTGTAAAATTGGTGTTCTCGTTCTGTGCACCCTGCTAAGAAAATAGTTCATGACATCAAAATTGTTCTTGTCATAATCAAGGGGTGACCTCAGCTTGATTTGGTCTCTGTATTCAGAATGATACAGCTTTCAAATCTGATTATATATTTTTCTTATTTGTATAAACTATCTTATGGCTGGTATATTTCATGGGTCAAAAAACAGTAAATTATTATAAGCGCCATGATGGATACTGATTATCAAATTCATAGGACTTGAATGTGTTACAGT
>NC_089792.1:33230098-33295098 GCF_040412425.1 Macrobrachium rosenbergii | reverse complement strand
TGGCCTTGATAGTGGACATTTTCTTGACCTTTTAAGATTATCTGAACAGCTTTTGTATGCTGTAAATAATTGCCTCGCTGTCGAACTTCTCCAAAGTTCCATTTATTCCTCCTCACAGTGTTGGGCTGTGGAACACATCCTCATTATCTTTAGTAAGTGGTTCAATTTGAATCTGAAGTTCAAACGAGGTACGATGCATTACATATAATACAATTTAACTTCTATTTTAATGATTTATATGTATTATTTTTTTAAAATTTATTTAGTACTTTTATGGCCTTTCTTTTTAATAGGTAGCTTTTCTTTCTGCGTTTCCCATTAATATCTGCTTACTTCTTTCTAATGAGGAACACCATAATATTCTTTGGAAAATCTATTTCAGTTCCGTGACCTGAGTGGAGCTTGTTCCATATGAATGAGGATCATCTTTGATAATAATAATAATAATAATAATTTGTAATAATAGCAGGAATACGCATGTGACTTTAATAATAATAATAAGGCAACAACTCTACCTAGCACCTATACTCTTCTCATGTGTATACTATCTTCTGTATGTACTCAGGTTTCTTAGGTTTTAGGAATCTTTGACTCTTAAGGACTAGAGACATTATTCAAACACATCCTAGCATGTTTGATCTTGATTTTATTTGAGTCTTTGAACGCAGATGTTTGTTTGTTTCAGAAACAGAATCTGCGTTGTTGCAATGGACTGACTGTGGATTTGTTTGAAAAATAAACATTCTCCAGTGGATGCATTTGAGCGCGTTGATGATGATCATGTCTATTCTGATGATGACGATGACGATGACTCTGATCTCCTATTCGTGGAACAAGCCCTCTCTCTCTCCCCTGACCTTGAAATTCTCTCTCTCTCAAGAATCTCTATCTGTTCATTCGAAAGGTCTCAGAAAGCGATAGGAAATATAGAGAGAGGAGATCTAGAAAACAGATAAATGAATAGATAAATAAACAGATAAAAGTGTAAGTACAAATAAATTAAGTAATAAACAGGAAACGAGTTTGTCTGATGATAAGACCATTCTCAAAATAGGCTAAATTCTCCCTAACTTTATCTGGAGTTATACTTCTGTATATTCAGTTTCATATTTTCGTATATTTCTTCTATAAGTTCAGTGTCATATTTTCAGTCGAATTACGAAAGGACTCTCTCTCTTAGAACCCATTAGATATGATCTTTAGTTTCTTCTCGTTTATAAAAATTCAGTTTCATACGTCTGGTTCTGGGACTGACTATGCTGCTATTGCATTCAGTATTCTCATAGCGCAATTCAGCGCGTTCTCTTTTCTCATGTCTATTCTTAGAAAGGGCGTTCTCTCTCTCTCTCTCTCTCTCTCTCTCTCTCTCTCTCTCTCTCTCTCGATATCTTTACATGCATCCCATGATTCTCTCTCTTTTAAAATCCTAGAGCCCCCTTTCTAAAATCTCAAATCATGGTATAGCTAAAAGTTAATTCTCTCTCTCTCTCTCTCTCTCTCTCTCTCTCTCTCTCTCTCTCTCTCTCTCTCTCTCTCTCAGGAAGACCGAAATTTCAACTGTTTCTCTTGGTCTGTCTCTCTCTCTATCATTTTCTCTCTGACGCTTACTCTCTCAAAATCTAAGATGTGATCCTGGCGTTCAGAGATCTTCTAAAAATTCATGGAACTCTAGGAAGGGCGTGATGTATTGAGGGTCATTGCTGTCTCTCTCTCGATGGAATTGGCCGAGGAAGCCGCAAATCAGATAAAAAATCAAAAAAAAATACAGTTAGTTGGTCATATTTGCTTGAGAACAGAAATGATTCGTCTTCAGAATGATTCCTTCAGCGCAGAGTTCCAGATCTGAAGTGGGTCGTGCTCTCCTCCTTTGGAAGAAGAAGTTCTTCTTCTTGGTTTTCTTCTTCTTTTCTTCTTCTTCTTAACTTCTTCTTCTTCTTCTTCTTCTTCTTCTTCTTCTTCTTCTTCTTCTTATTATTATTATTATTATTATTATTATTATTATTACATTATTATTATTATTTATTATTATTATTATTATTTTATTTTTATTTTTATTTTATTTTATTTTTTTATTTTATTTTTTATTTTTAATCTTTAATTTTTAATCTTTCTTTTTTATTTTATCTTCTTATTATTATTATTATTGTTATTATTATTATTATTATTATTTTTTTATTTTTTATTATTATTATTTTATTATTATTTTATTTATTTATTTATTTTTTTAATTTTTAATTTTAATCTTTATTTTTATTTATTATTATTATTATTATTATTATTATTATTATTATTATTATTATTATTATTATTATTATTATTATTATTATTATTATACAGAAGTCGAACCCTATTCATGTGGAACAAGCCCACCACAGGGGCCATCGACTTCAAACTTCAAAGAATATTATACTTCAAAAAGAATATTACAGGTTCATTAGAAAAGTAACAGAAGGTAAAGGGGAAATACAGAAAGAAAAAGCTAATTAAAAAGGAAAAAAATAAATTAACAAATTAACAAGTAAATAGAAATGCAAGTAAGTGATTAAAATACAAGGAGAATTCTAGCAGGCTAAAAAGGAATCTCAAGTCAGCATCCAATTGCGGAACGTGGAATCATAGTGTGGCATTCTCTCCTCGTGTCTCCCCTAGAGAAGGTCGAGCAGGCAAAACAACAGCTTCCCAAACAGGAATTCCCCAGGGCTGTGTGAGTCTTTCCAAGCTTTTTCCAGAAGCAAGCAGATTTGCGTTGTTTCAAAAGTGAGCTGTAGTGGGAGTCGATTGGAGAAAAGGAACTTATATTGGTATTATTATATTGGTATTATTAACATAAGAAAAGTTATTTTCAATCTTCTTCACTGATCAAACAGCTTCCCACATAGAAATTCCCCAGCTGCTTTTTGAGTCTTTCCAAGCACCAAAGCAAGCAGATTTGCTTTGTTTTAAAAGTGAGCTGTAGTGGGAGTCTATTGTAGATGAGGAACTTACATTGGTATTATTAACATAACATAAGAAAGGTTACTGGTATTTTCAATCTTCACTGATCAAACAGCCTCCCACATAGGAATTCCCCAGGGGATTTGTGAGTCTTCCCAAGCAAGCAAGCAGATTTGCTTTATTTTAAAAGTAAGACGCATTTAGATCATATATATTTTGGGAGGTGTTATTATTAAATAACATAAGAATGGCTATTTTCAGTCTTCTTCACTGATCAAACAGCCTCCCACACAGGAATTCCCCATTAACTTAAGAATGGCTATTTTCATTCTTCACTGATCGCATGACTGGGTTATGAACAGGCACAGCCACCCTTGACTGGAGTTTCTCACCTGTTCTTATTACAATTCGTCCCTGTTTTGGCCAACCTGAGTGTTCCATTTATTTTTTTTTTTATGTTTTTGAGTTTTCCAGTCGAAGTGCCTCTTTTTGTTACTCGATAACATATCAGACTTTCAGCTCTGCTTTGTCAGATTTTTCCAACTAAAATTCAAAAGATGAGCTGGTTAAGAACCTATGAATTATATCAGAATCTTTGAGGCTCACTTTCTCAGAATGAGGAAAAAGTGGTAGTAAGGTGTTCATGAATTGATTCATTTGCTGGGCGTAGTCGCTGTTTCATCCTCGGCGTTACCTTCCATGGTCAACCAGAGCTCCATGGTGACTAAACTAATATCACAATTCCCTTGTAGTTGGTCTTTTGGCCAGGTATTGTCGTAATGATTAACATTATAACACATGATGGAGCATATAATGGACTAAAGATAAGAGGGCAATTTCTGTCTCTATCTTCAGTGAAGCTGAACCCAGTTTTTCCAACATCAGAAGAACCTGCAAGAAAGAGAAGTGACTATTGTTTTATATAGCCTATAAATTTAAGAATGATCTATAATAATCTGGATTAGGCAGTACCCTGTACAGGCAGTCCCCAGTTATCGGCGGGGTTCCATTCCCGACGGTGTGACAACCGAAAATCGTCGCTAACTGAAAATTGGCGATAATAGCACTGATCCCCGGATAGCGGTGCCGATAACCAGTGATCAGCGCCGCCGGTAAGAGGCAATCGCCATCGATAATCGGTTATCAGCAACGAAAATATGGTTATCATCGTCGCTAGACAAGCGCCTTAAAACTGGATTGCCAGTAACCGAGACTGCCGATAACCAGGGACTGCCTGTACTAGGCTCAGAAGAAACAAATAAGCCTAGGATTTATATATAAACAATATCCTAGGCTCAATAAAAATAACCTAGATTTTACGACTCGGTAGCAAGACATCTGTAAGGCTACATACTAGTAGGTATTATAGCTCTATCATTAAAGGTGATATAAAACCTAGAGCAGGCAGTAGCCTAACCTAGGAACCTATATTTTAAGGAATATCTTACTATTAGCCTAAAACAGCAATGGCCGAATATCAGGTAAAAGGGTAGTTTTGGCCACATAAAACCGAAAACCAGATTATAAGAGGATTATTTTCTGTATAGTTTATATCCTTAAGTTTTAAATAAGCCTAGAATAGTCAATGGCCTAGAATAGGTTAGGCTAGAACCTGCTAAGAATACTCTGTTCATAGCTTAATGTAGATTATAATTAGAACCATTAACCCTATGCTATATAAAACAGTAGCTCAAGTTAGTTAAACAAATCAGGTTCATTGCAGTTAGTCTGAAATGGCATGACAATTGGAATTAAAAATTTCAATTTGGCCATTAAAAAAGGACTAACAGTGTATAAGTAATACAGCCATATACAGGTATGAAAATTAACCTAAACCTTAGAGGGTTTAAGTTAACATAGATATTTTATTAAAGGTATTACAACTGCACACTTGTAATCAAGTTAACCTGTAATATGGAAACTATATGAGGAAGTACAGAAGTGTCCCTCATTTTAAAACAATTAATGCTAACAAGCTTCTAATAACAACTTGTTTAAATCACTACGGCCACCATTAGGCAGGATTCTCAGTTCAAGTGTTTCATAGCAAATTCCTCAGTTCACTTTTTTGCCAGTGGGTACAGCCCATACCACCTGTCATTGGCATAGTCCTTGTAAAAAACAAGGAAAATTTGCTTGGTCGCCAGATGTGGGTCAAGATTTGTAGTATGCTCATGGCAGCAAGTTTGGAGTGACAAACAGCTCCTTTTAACCTATCTTGATGGGTCTTAGGTTCAGTAGGGGTGAGGTAGATTATATCTTATGCAGAACTCTGCTGCAGAGATATTTAACCTTTCTCAGAACAGCATCAATGCTTGGGCCAAAACCCAGGTTAACCCTGGGCGGAGGAAGTAGAGGAATCTGGCTGAAGACATTTTATTAAAGAATATGAAGTGAACATTGCCATTGAAATGGCCCTGCTGAACCCAGAAAGCTCAGGGACACAAATTTTACCTACCCATGGGAGAAACCTTCCAGAAAGAACGCTATTCCCCAAGCAGCTATGGTTGCTGAATAGGATGTTTCCAAAAGGGATTCTAGAACTATACCTAACTCCGACTGAAATTACTCCATTTTCAGAGGGGTATAGCATCCATCTAGGACTTTGTGCCCCTTTGATTAACAGCGGTTACATTTCAGTTGCTGAAGCTCAGTTAGACTGCACAAACTCACCCAGAAGGGATACACAGTTTGCTGCATTTGATCAATTCTGTATGGAAACTGAGTAACATCAAAGATGCCCTTGCCACAGAATGGCAGTATATAAGGGACACGAAACATGATTCTGAAAAGGAAAGTAAGTTGGTCATGTACCCTCAAAGTGTAAAAAGCATAATCATGTGAAGCAGATTTTCAGAATTTGTAGTGATCAAAACAAGAGACAATGGCAGAATTAAAACCATTTTCCATGGTCATCCTAGCTGAGAAATTCCACCAAGGAATGGGCAACTTCAGCTCCTTTGAAAGGAAAAAGTCCCTATTGAAAGGGAAAAGCTCCCTTTGGATATAGCTACTCAGCAGTTTGGGTCCCCTATGAAAAGACTTTCAGGGGGGACAGCCCTGTCAGAATTTTATGCTAGGCCCTGACACCTTAGTATTATAACCTCTACCACCTTGCTGGAAGTTGCCACCAAAAGGCTTCCAGAAGATTCCAGGATGATTTTTACTGTTGAGGCCAAAAGTCTTATGAGAACCCAATGGGAAACGCTCTGTGACTTCCTAGAATGGCTCATAATAGCATGAATGGAAGCATTGGAGGGCTCCATCGAATCACTCTCCAATGTCACTCCATTAATACGTTCTAACCCCTTCTGTAAGGACCTGTTTGAGGAGTCTGTTGTGGCTCAACTTCAACGAGCATGCTTAAGCAACAGAATTGGAAGAAAAGGATTTTTCTGAAAAAGGGGAATTCAGGAAATAAAGAACCCATAATTTCTTTATCCAACTCCCAAAAAGGCCTGCTCAAAATCATAAGCCTTCTGCTAGTCACCCCTAAAGTTTCCTCAGAAAACAGGTAGGTGGTCAGAAGGGACAAATTTCTCACAAAGGACAACAGCAAGTATATCCATATATCTTTGGGGACTTGTTTCTGTTGGACATTAATTAAGGATTTGGGTAGGTAAACACAGGTGCTTGAAAATTCTCACCCCTTTTGCATTTGCCTACCCAAAAATACCATAGCCAAATCGTTAATTAACATCCAACAGAAGCAATTCTACAAAGATACAGGTATATAGAAATCCCCTGCCTCGACTGTGACAAATCCTATCTCGGATTGACAGGTAAATCACTCTCACAAAGATTAATACAACACAAACACTCAGTAAAATATGATCAACAAAGCTCAGTTATTTTCAACCACATAAACAATCAGAATCATTGGATAAATTGGAAAATGTCACATATAATTCATAGCAGCAATTGTCGTTTCAAAAGCTAGATGGTAGAATCAGCACTGATCAAGCAAAGAAATATGACGAACCACTCAAAACGAGCCTAGAATTAACATCCGATTGATAAAATCTTCCTCCAACCCACAGTAAAAAGGATTATGAAAATGCATTCAACAGGAGTGACATGGCGGCCGACTTCAGGAACATTTTTTTCAGCTGTATAAATACCACTGATATGTACGTACATCTGTACGTTGCGAGAAACAGTAGCTTCCAAAATTTAATCGCTAGAAAATCTGCCCTCTTTTGTTTATATGGGCAACTTTTATTATGTGGAATTCTGTTATACCATAACTTATACATAGTGAATTTGTCCCAAGACTATATAAAACATTTTTACTGTCTTTTTAATAATCTAATTTTTTCCGTTGATGTTAATGGGAGGAAAAACTAAAAAATTCCACATGTACCCAACACTTATTGTAACGAAGACCCAAACCCTGAAATACAAGCTGCACCGACACCAGAGCCAGTTAAGGAATCATGTGAAAATCTATTTCTTTCCTCTCTTCTTATGTGGCATTACTTCACTGCAAGTTTTCAAGGGGGTATTGTACGCTGTTAAATTCATTACTGAATGCAACAATGAAGGTAGGGATAACAAAATATTAAAAAAGAAAAGTACCTTAGGCACTAAAGGCGAGTGTGTATGTAGACTAGTCTGCTGCTTTTATACTGAGCAAATAGCAACAGTTTTGTAATACATTTTGGTATATCCGCATTGAAGGACAGCGTATATACACTGTCTTTAATGCTTTAATGAAAATCACTACATTTACATATATATATGCTATGTTCATTCGCCAATTACCTGTAAATTACTTATGAAAACAATCGTATGCATGTCTTTCTGCTTGTTCCTGTCTCTTGCATAGTGTATCTTTAACTTATTGAAGTTTTGATGAATTTAATCACCCGTATCTCTTAATAAATGTGAATACTTAAATTGTGCCTATCATTGAATATGTGCATTAGGCCTATATATTCACCCAAACTCATTATACTCGCCTAGTCTAAGCAGCTTACCAGGTATTTTCGGAGGGTGTAAAGATTTCGTAAATTTTTGTATAACATACCATATAAAAACAATATTGCCCTGTTCTCTTGCTCTTTCCCATACACACACATTCACCCAAATAGTTGCATGAAATGTTCATTAGATTTCAATTTGATGTGGAGACACCAAAGTGTGAGTGCAAAAAATATCTCCAAGCTGTAAAAAAAACCAGCAGACAAATGCACATACACTCTCACATTCAGTGTACAGTATACGGTACTTTTATCATAACTGTTGTTGTCGTGATATATTATTGGATCAGTTACTGTATTCAACGGCTTTGAATGTCTTTCTCAGTATCTGAAATTAGGTACATACCTAACCAGGACATGAATGATAAAAATGACAAATTTTAAAAGTAATTTGTATTTTTCCTAACTATACAAACCTGAGGTCCTTTACATAAGGAATTATTTTTAGTGAAGCTGGAACAGCCGTTAAACTTTTGAACAAGGTGGTTAGGTGGGAGTCCTGCCCGCCCAAATGTAAACATTCCAATTTGCCTTTCAGCCCAGTTATCAGACTGAGGGGTGGCAGGAGGTGGGCAGAAAACTGTAAAGGACCTCAGGTTTGTATAGTTAGGAAAAATACAAATTACTTTAAAAATTTGTCATTTGTTCCTACACAATATACAGACAGTCGGTCCTTTACATAAAGAAGACTTACTTATTGGAGGGAGGAATCTGAGTGAGTCTCTGAACTGACAGGAGTTCACCACACCTGGGTTCTCTTCCTGGTCAATAGAGCGAGGAAGAGTACCATGCCTCTGACATGCTGATCAGAGTGTAAGAACTGCATGATCAACTGTCAGACTTCTGGGCCTTCTCAGATGAGTGAGAAGAACATAACATCATTTGAAAAAGGCTAGGATAAATCTAAGAGTCGGTGACAATAAAGCAAATACTGTACAAGCATTGTACAGGGTCCCTTTCCTAGAGGAAGGGGTGGGATTGCTTCTATAAGCCTAAGAATACAAGAATAGCATGGGAGCTCGATGTGACACTTACCTGCATCAGTCGCCAATTCCAGCACGTGACGGCTTGAATCCCACTCTGCACCTGAAGAAAGAAAATGAAAGATGGAGAGGAAGGAAGAGGAGGAGACGCCAGTCACTCACACAAACTCTCTTACCTCCATAACTGCACACCTTAGATGAGATGCTACCACCACAGTTCCCAAGAAAAGGTCTCCAATGACTTGTGGGCCATGTCATGAAGGTAAAAGGATATGAACATGGTCTGCCGTGACCACACCCCCGCCTTTAGTACCTGAGTAACCAACAGATTCTTCTGGAATGCGAGAGATGGACCAATTCCCCTGACTTCAAGAACTCTTGGGCAGAGTGTACCAGTGTCATCTTCACCAGCTGTAGAGTACGCTCTCCTCATCGTTCACAAAGCCAGAAAGAGACTGTGTTCTTGGACGAGCCAGTACTAACAGAGTCTTCGACATTCAGGCCAGAGATGTTGAGTCCTCTTAAGATAGTACCGCAGCACTCTAACAGGACACAGTAGCATCTTGTCTGGATCATTACCAACAAAGTCTCTAGAGAGGGGATCATGAAGGACTCGAACCTGGTGTCAGGGACCGACGGGTTCTGAGTCTTCATACGAATTCCAGGACGAAGTTGAGCATAACTGATCCCCATCCCCTCAAGTGTCTAATGTTGAACGAAAATGAAGTTCGCCTACTCTCTTCGCCGATACCAGGACAAGCAGAAAGATGGTCTTGAGGGTCAGATCCCTGTTTGACGACTCTCATATAGGCTTGTATGGTACACAAGTCAGGCTCCTCAAAATGAGAGACACATCCCACTCAGGGGGCCTGAGTCCCTAGGAGGGCAGGGCATTTCGAAGCTTCTCATCAGCAGCAAAATCTCCAGTGAGGAGGAGATATTTACTCCCTTCAAGTGCAAGACTAGGCCCAGGGAGGCCCTATAACCTCTCACAGCTGAGATGGAGAGAAGCTTCTCTCAGTGAAGAAAGATGAAGAGGTCTGCAACCTGCTGAATAGTAGCCTCAACCAACCACAGAAGACGGCTCATTTTTCCTGGTATACTGCTGCAGAGGACTGTCTAAGGTATCCAGCCCTCTGTTGATGCGCAGCGAGAAAAGCCTCTCACTCGCAAGAGATGCTGGATAGTCTCCAGCCATGAAGACACAGGGACTGCACTGCCTGATGGAACTGTTCTACATGTGGTTGACACACAAGGTTGTTGGGGGGTGATATCTCTCGGCACCTTGGAAAGTAGAGCTAGCAGGTCAGAATACCAATTGGCATGTGGCCACTTGGGAGCCACTAGGATCATCCTGAGATTCGGGGTGATCAACACCCTGTTGATCATCCTGCGAATCACACAAAACGGAGGGAAGGAGTAGGCGTCAAGTTTGTCCCATGGGTGTTGAAATGCGTCCTCTGCAGCAGCCCATGGGTTTGGCACGATGGAACAGAAGACTTGAAACTTCCTGTTGTGCTGAGTGGCAAACAAGTCGATGGATGGAAGTCCCCACAACTCGAACAACCTCTCCGCATTATCCGTGTGAAGGGACCATTTTATCCCTATCACTTGATCCTGGAGGCTGAGCTTGTCTGCCGCTACGTTCCTCTTGCCTGGAATGTATCTGGCTGATAGCTCTACTGAATGAACTAGTGCCCACTCGTTGCATCTGCATTGTCAACCGATGAAGAGGGGGGGACATGAGGTCCCCTTGCTTATTGACAAATGCCTCTACTGTGGTGTTGTCGCTCACCAACACCACCGAGTGTCCCATCACTCGATGATAATCCCAGTGACTGGTTGACACATGGGAAAAGGACAGAAATGATCTTGGATAGTTCTTTCTGGTGGGAGGGACCCCCTTGGTTAAAAAATTCCTCTTGACCAATAAACAGGTCACAGGTTGGTGGACCACTTGTGCCGGGTAGGGAAGAGAACATTTTGGTCAATATTGTAGGGGACAACCTGAATGGTAATACTCACTTGCTGAATTGGGAGAGATTCAGCGAGGTTGAAAAGGTCTATAGGACCACAGCGTGGATCCTACGATTTTTGAATAATTGTAGGAGCTCAAGCAATATGAAGAGGCATGGTGAACTGACATTGGAAGAACTCCAAGAGGCAAAGGATAAGACTAATGCCATCATACAAAGGGAATTTTTCCAAGAGGAATACGAGAGTTTGATGAAGGGGGTTAAGAAAACCAAAACTAGCTCTCGTATACCAGTTGAATCTTTACCTGAACAACAGGGTAATAAGGTGTAAGGGTAGAATAGAACACACAGTTACCCAAACCTGCTAAGTTTCCTATACTACTGCTGAAGAGTTGCTATGTTACTCTGGTAATTATTAAAGAACATCATGATGCTAATGCTCATATGGTGTAAATGCAACTTTGGTGAATGTCAGACAGGAGTTCTGGATCCCACAGATAAGGAAATTAACTAAGAGTATATTATGCCATTGTGTTATTTGCAGGAGAACGCAGGGGAGCCCATATAGGCCCAATATAGTTTCTCCATTACCTGAGTTCAGGGTGCAATGTAAGCAACCTTTTAATACCACAGGCATGGACTACACTGGCGCATTATGGGTTAAGGGAAAAGGACAAAGCCCTGAGAAGGCTTGTATCATCTTATGGAGTGGAAAGTGTTAGGAAAGTATGCCACTAAATTTACAGTTCCTAATATTGTGCAGGTCACAAAACGTTTTGGAAGAGGTAAAAGCAACATCCGATACTGGTGAAATCACACCTTTACTTCATTTATAAATAAAGTAAGTTGCATTTTTAAACCCAGCTTTGATCGTTTACAAAAAACCAATCTCCGAAATGCGTTTCATTTAGCAACTAATGGCTGTGATGAAGTTGGTAAAATGCAATTAGCTGATGATTTTAAGAATGTAAAGACTATCAGAATGCAAATGACGCCTGAACGCTATGCTCACAAATTATAATATGCTAATATGACAATAATACATTAATTATAACTACATACAGTACGTAAGAGAAGTTTTATTAAAATGATCATACAACTATTATTTGAATTTTGCAAATGGATATCTGTCGTTGTAACAACCTAACCTTAGTCAAGAGTTTCTCTCTCTCACTCTCTCTCTCTCTCTATCTCTCACACAATGTGCAGGTTTAAAGAAACAAAAGCAGCCGATTTTTATGTTTTTACTGAAAATGTTTCAAGTGCCGGAAAACATTGAAAGGTGCCAAGAGATCAGAATTCGACAGTGTGCTTTTAATGTGGGTTAAGCTCCAATGGACTGAAGGTGTAAGCATTTCCAGGGAAATGCTTATGAAGCAGGCCAGAATTTTCATAAGGAACTAAACCTAACAAATGAGTGTGATAATTCATATGCTATGTTCTACTTTTGATAACACAGCAATACAGTATATATGAGGGCTGAGCTGCCAAGACTTTGTTTACATGGGGTTTTTTAGAGGTGATTTCTGTCACTGGGGAGTTTCTGAGGTCCAGCAGTGGCCTGGTTCCAAGGGAGCCGGTTTAAAGAGGTTGGACTGTACTGGACAAAGCCTTGGGCTTGGTCAAACTTAGATGATACTGATGATTGAACAATGAAAAATTCTGATGCAGAGGTAACACTTCCCTTTTCAAAGGCTTTAGAGCATTAATACTGCCTCCTAGAATTATATAAAAAAAAAAAAAACACTTGGGATGCTGTGTAGTTTGCTCCATATATGAGAAATATAATAAATGGGGGCCTTTTTCAATGTTACTCATAAAGCTCCAACACTGTTTGCCCAGTGTAAAAGCACACCTGGAATAAGGCATTCTTATTATGTAGATATACTAAAATATTACAGTTATAAATCACTGAAGCATTTAAGCTGAATAACATGTTAATGGAGCTAAACAAAAAGTAGTATCCTTTTAAAATCGCTATGTGAGAAATAAACTAGGAAATCTATCTTGCTAATGTACATAATATGTACATAATAATTAATAACACTAACATGTCATCAACTGGAATAAAAAAACCTGGAATAAAAATTGGAAAGTTTGCCAGAAAGAAGTATGCATTGCCAACTAGTTACTAAGTGAAATGCAAAAACTAGCCTAGCAAAGAGACAAAAGCCTCTATTCACACAACTGAATCTACACTATATGAGTATAATAAAATAGACCTAAAAACCCGCTATATGATTAAACTATTAACTCATCTGGTAGCAAGACCTATTGGAAGATGGGTGAAAAGATCAAATGTTTAAAGGGAAACCAATACGTAGGGTACTACCCATGACAAGTTCAAAGGGTAACAAATAATTCATTTACAAAAAAGCATAATTCAATTACTGTATACAAAAAGTGATAACAAAATCAGAAGAGTAGAGGTAATATGAAGTGAGATATGAATGGCATTCTGGGCAGAAGGACTGCAGGTTAAACACACACCAGACACATTAATGACCAATCCCACTGGTAGAGGTACCATGAGACCTAATTGCATATCTGGAGATTCTGCTTTGGGGATGCATCTGGATTATGCTACTTTGGGTTTAGGTCATTATAAAGTATTTGGTCTACTTTGGGTTTAGGTCATCATAAAGTATTTGGTTTGTTTTCAAAACAACATATTTTAAAACTGCAGGGAATTTGTTTACAAGGACACACAGTAAATGTATAAAAAAATTTGAAAGTAGAGTACACAGAATTCCTCTGCCGAACTAAAAGTTGTATGAGTAATGTGGGTATTGAATCACATGTAGCAACTACTTTTACTAAGTAATCCAACCCCATAATGTCTTCTTTAGGTGATTTTTTTATCTGCTAATTTAAGATTCCATTCTCAAGATGGCAAGTGGAAAGCATCTAGTATGCTGATAAACCACATTTTAAAATTTACAAATTGTGTACGACACTGAAAAAGCAGCAGGCAAAACAAACTCTAGTTCAACAAACCATCCAATGTCAATTTCTTGTCTAACCCATGATCTCTGTATTAACAAACAATGAGCACAAAACTTGGCTAAGAGTGCACAGACCATAGGGTGGTGAATTGCAACTTACATAATTCTCAAAATGCTGAATGTAAACATGTTATTAAACAAAATACATCTTTATAAAAAAATTCTAAAAATATAGGTATAAAAATATATATATAAAACTATATAAATTCTCCTTAAACCCTAATACAGCTCTTTTAATTTAAACAATTAAACAAAGCTTTCAGTCATCTAAGTTCATACAAATCTCCATAAGTTGGTTTTCGGTTTCTTTTTCATTGGGGATATTTAGAACGTCCATTGCCAATTTAACAAGGAAACTTGGGACAAGAACCTTCCAAATATACTGCCTTCTCTGGAAAATAGAAATACATTTTGACACTTTCGTTTAAAAATATGAGGATTTAGATACAACATACAATGGCAGTACATTATGTAACAAATAGCTAATAACAGTTGAACTATTAATTGCAGTTGCCTGCGTGACTAATTTTAGCTTCTCTTTTCAAAACTGTTCTGCTAGATTATTGATAATAAAACTTCTAACATTGATCTATACCTTCCAATTCTCTGCACTGATATTTAGCTTCCAATTCTTAGAAGTCAGACCTTAACAGGCTCTTAACTTTAAAGATTACTGTAAAACAAATCACACAGCTCATCTGTAAACCTTGCCAATGTATATAAAAAAGGTAATAATGTGTCCATCTAAATTAATAATTTGAACATTGTGAGGTATCAATACATACAATAAAATTCTGAGCACTATTACACATTACTTTAAAGAACTTACACATCACAATAATTGCTTATATTTTAAGGACTAGCTTTGTATTTATGAAAATTACCTTTTTACATACTAAAAGCTTTATAAAATAAGTTTACATCAACACAACAAAGTTATCTTGTAACCAGGATGAATAATTCCAAAGGCACTATGTACTTGTAACTGATGAAGAGGGAACTTTCAGTTCAGGTTTTTTATATGACCAGGTACAGCAAAGTGATACAGCACAGAATTTGGATACAGCTGAATTTAGCATTAAAAGTAGGCTGACCCAGAAATACCCTAAAGCTCCCAAACCCACTGATTTCAGCTACACTCTGTGAGGAAGAATGAGCCCTAAGAGAGGGGCAAGGAAACAAGGGCAAGAAGGGTGTACTGTGCTGAGCAGCATGATTTTTGCTAATACTGTATAGGATTCCATTACCATGTGTGTAGTCTGGGGTAATAATGGTGTGACAACAAGGGCTGTAAATCATTTTACTATTATTGTTTTATTGATACCCTACTGATTTTTTTCATTTTCAGACTGACTACAGGCTGGTGTACACTATTCTTTTCTCTCTCATAGTTTTGCTGTATATTAAAGTTATAATCCCACGGTGAATACCAAGGTACAACAAAACAAAGATCGGGGTTTTCAAGAAGGAATACATATGAATTGCAAAATTTAATGGGCGGACTTAAGCATATATTTTTTTTTATTTTACTGTATGCTGAAAGTTTTTTTTAATCTGATTACTGTATAGCTCATCACATAAATGTCTGAGGTTTTACTTTTTTTACTGTTTATTAATAATAACTATATCTAAAGAAATCTCTTTGAAATAGAACAAATAAAGGTGCTCAAATCAGCAAACTAAGTTATTTTAGTCCTATAGATTCCTTTTCCATTTTAATTGCCCCAATTTTTTCCAAAGATTCCCAACTCTTTCCAGAGGGGAAGGACAGTACAGTGCTCTAATCCTTGGAAGGTAAGTGGTTGAGCAGGAGGAGGAAGATCCCTTTACCTCTGGCTGGAAAGTGAATGAGTGGATGGTGTATTTGTGTTCATTTAGCCATGTAGACATACAGTGCAACTGATAGATCAGAAATTTAAGGTAAATTCTATGATGGTTTCATGTGTTTTTAATTCTTATAATTAAAGTTAGCATTATTTGAGGGATCTTTTTTAGCAGAATAGAGTGAAAGTTAATTGCATTACAGTTAAATCTGAGTAACTTCCATATTTAAGAATAACCTTATATATAATCTTACTTCATGCAAATATAATTACTGATACAGTAACTGAGTGGAAATTTTGGGTAAGGTGGCACAGTGGAATATGTGGGTACAAGTGAGGTGTAGTGTGTAGCAAGCAGGAGGGAATAGGTTATTTCAAATACTTCGAGACAGGAGGGAGGGTGTGAAGCTGAGGCAGCTTGGAGGAAATGGAGGGCAGTGGTAAGGGTGGCACTATGACAAAATAATGTCAAAAACTCAAAAAACAAAAATTAACTTAGAGATGAAGTATGGTTAAAAAACAAGGGCATTACAAAAGAAGGAAGAACAAAAACTAGAACTAATATAGATATGAGGATACTTAGGTAGAATTTGTGGATCTTGCTGCGTGAAGGGCAGGAAAATGAAGGCCTCAATAGTGCCAAGGTGGTTAAGATTACTGCTATGATACAAAAACTGAGTCTGAGACGTTATGGGCATGTGCTAAGGATGAGTCGGGGGAGGGAGTGAAAAGCGTGTAGGAGGAACCTGTTAGGGGTAGAAGATCAAGAGGAGGGCAGAATAAAATAAAAGATTACAGTATTGCATTGCATATAGAGCTATGTAATTTCCATATAAAAAACAGGTTTTGACATAGGAAAACCCTATTTTTGGTAAATGCTGTGAGTCCTCAAAGGAGTTACTTTCAAGGTCCTTAGAGGGGCTCCTTAAGATAGACCAACCAATTTCAACGAATTCTCTTCTAGTTGGTCTTGACCAGCACACTGGCACTGATAGAATATACAGTAGGACTCAAGACAAGAGGGCTCTTTCTCATCGGCAGCAGCAGGGTTTTACAAAAGTGTCCCTTATTAAAAACAACTTATACTAATTAGTTTCTAATAACAGCTCAAGTGTTCTGTAGCAAATTGCTCGGTTCTCTTTTTGCCAGTGGGTACAGCCCATACCACCTGCCATGATATGTGCGAAATTTGCAATGTGCTCTTGGCAGCAAGTTTTAAGAACGAAACCGCTCATTTTAAGCCATCACGATGTGTCCTAGGGTTCAGCAAGGGGGTGGAAGGGGGAGTTTATATCTTCCCGGAAGAACTCCGGCAGCAAATATTCAACCCCTTCTCAGAAGATCTATATCTGGGCCAAATCCCAGTAACATCAGTCTCCAATATCTCCCAAGTTAACTCTACGGAGGAAATAGAGGAAGTTCCTCTTGGAAGTGATTTTCTTACAAATGAAGTTGATATTGCTACGGAAATGACCTTGCTGAACCCAGAAGGATCAGGGACACAACCTTCAGCTAACCATGGGAGAAACTTTCCAGAAGGAATTCAATCCCCCATGCAGTTTTCAGAAGCTGATCAGGATCCTTCCCCCAAAAGGGATACATGGATTCACTTAACCTCAACTGAAATGACTACATTTTCGGAGGGGTATAGTAACTCACCCAGGACCTCTGGCCCCTGGGTCTGGGTAACAGGTAGTCACAGTTCAGCTGTGGATGCTCAGTCAGATTACACAAGCTCCCCAAAAAAGGTTACACGGTTTGCAGCATCTGATCAGTTCCACAAGGAAATTATGAGTAATATCAAAGATGCCCTTGCCACAGAATGGCAATATATAATGGACATATTGCATGATTCCAAATGGGAATCATGCAATTTGGGACCCCTATGAGAAGAGTCTCACATGAGACAGCTTCATCAGAATTCTGTGCTATGACTCTTGTCCTTGGTATCTTAACCTCAACATAATAGCAGACTCTCTATCAAGGAAAATGACAGCCTCAACAGTGTGGATGTTGGACAACCATTCTTTTCAAACAATAGCCAAAATGCTTCCACAACAGGAAGTGGACCTGTTTGCCACATACGAGAATCACAAACTCCCAGTATATGTTTCTCTGAGCTTGGACAGTCAAGCAATAGCAAGAGATGCCTTCCTACAAGACTGGAACAAGTGGAGGACGATATATCTTTTCCTCCATTGTCCCAGATTTTGAAGGTTTTGAGCAAACTCCTACCCTTCAAAGGAACAGCTTACTTAACAGCACCAAATTGGCCAAACAGGCATTGGTTCCTATCACTTCAACAACGGGTGAAAAGATCAATTCACTATCGTCCGCTGTTCTATCCCAGCAAGTAGCAGGGAAAATCGTTTACACATCCACCTTTCTGAGCCGAGACCTTCATGTGTGGATTCTTTGAATATTATCTACTGGGAAAACTACTCACCCAACATTGCTATGTGCCTAGTGCATCATCTATCCTACCCAGCAATACCAGTCTGTATGGAAGATATGGTTAGATTATATCCATACTGAGAGCCCAGTTGAGATTTCTATAGAAAAACTTTTAATTTTCTGATATACCTCTCTGAAAACAAAACATCTTGTGGTTACAACAATCATGGCATACAAGGCAGCATTAACAGAACCCTTGCTTTATGGATTCAGGATTGACTCCAGCATAGAAGTTGTTACTGCCCTTCCGCAGTCTTTTGCTTGACAAAGACCTGCTCCGAAAGGCTTCCAATTACTTGGTCCCTGAACAAGGTACTTAGACTTCTATCTACCCTCAATTCATGGACCCAATACAACCGCAACTCACATGCTACAAAAAGACGATCTTCCTGATTCCATTTGCATCAGGAGCCAATATTAGTGAACTGGGCTCTCTTAGACGGGTACGATACATCACATAAACTGCTGATAATAAATTATTATTGTTCCCTGGCCCATCATTCCTGGCCAAGAATGAGGATCCTTTAAGAAGGAAATCTCCTGTTCTTATAAGAAAACTTAATTTAGCAGAAAAATATTATGCCCAGTTCAAGCACTTAAGATTTACCTAGAGGTCACAGCAAACATCCAAGAAGGTCCGATTTTCCTAAACCCCAGCACAAATAAAAACCACTCACTCTAGAAGGGCTAAGAATAATTTTAGTGTACTTCACTAAAAAGGCAAGCCCACACTCCTTTCCTAGGTCACATGATATTAGGAAAATAAGTACATCGTTGGCCTTCTTCAAAAATGTCTCTTTTGAAGAAGTCTCCAAAAGTACAGGGTGGGCATCAGAAACAGTGTTCTTAAAACATTACTGCCATGAGCTTGAACAAATTTTGTCTACACTGCATATCAGTATGTGGTATGGTTAGTCCAGACCCCACAAGCTCTACAGCAGAAAAAAAAAGTTAAGTGTACCTTAGTTTTATCAGACCACTGAGCTGATTAACAGCTCTCCTAGGGCTGGCCCGAAGGATTAGACTTATTTTACATGGCTAAGAACCAACTGGTTACTTAGCAACGGGACCTACAGCTATTGTGGAATCTGAACCACATGATAGCGAGAAATGAATTTCTATCACCAGAAATAAATTCCTCTAATTCTTCATTAGCCGGCCGGAGACTTGAACTCGGGCCTAGCGAGTGCTAGCCCACAACTCTATCGACTCGCCCAACGAGGAACTTCTACAGCAGAAAACCAGGGGTCTTCCTAACAGGTGAGTATGCTGACTATTGCTGGGGGAAGATGCGACAAGACTGCAACCACACCCAGCATACTTAGGTAAGTCACTACAGAACTTCACCCTAAAAATGCAAGTTCTTGTTTAGTTTCTCATTTCTTGTTACCAAAACCACAAAAGGTTTTTTAGAATAAGGAATGGGGCTTGAAACTTGTGGCTTGACCTCGGACCTGAAATGTTTTTTGTTTTTCCTTGGGTTTTTGCGATTAAAATTTTGAGAGCTTAAGCCTTTTGTCACCTGTCAATTTCTTTTGTAAAGCTCCTTGAGGATGAAACAAGTGACTACACTATCAAAAAACAGGTTTTGACATAAGCAAAACCTATTTTTGGTAGTCGCTGTTGAGTCCTCAAAACCCTCCCACTTCCCTGACTAAAAGGCATGGGATTTGGGCAAGGGATCATCCTACATTGACCAGCAGAGAGTAATGGGGCTGGTCTTTTGCCTGCCCCGGTCGTAAACAAGATGGCAGACACACATGCGCAATAGTCACTTCTTACAGTTTTGGACGTAGGAAAAACTGGGTTCAGCTTCGCTGAAGATAAGGGAAAATCCCTCTTATCTTTGAGTCCATCATACCCTATCAAGTGTCATAGTGTTTTCATTACAACACAATATCTGGCTACAAGACCAGGCTAAAAAAAAATATTTCTTTGATACTAGTATAGTGACCATGGAGTGCTGGCACACCACGGGGGCTAACTCCTTGAGGACTCAACAGAGACTACCAAAAACAGGTTTTCCCTATGTCAAAACCTGCTTTTAGTCCTAAAGAATACAAGAAAAGAGAAGCATCCTCTTGAACAAAGCCAACATTACAAGATAGGCCTTGAAGATGACTTAATATGTTTCACCCTAGCAAGAACTAAAAGAAAAATTGTCTTCAAAATTAAATTACTATGAAAAACTTTATCCAAATTCCATCCTAAAAACTGATAGGAATATTTTGGGGCTCCCAGCTCAAAAGATCAGAGGACCTCTTTGAAAACTAAGTCATGAGTGATACTCAAGTTAGTGCGTTGCAGAACTGAAGACAACATAAGAGCTCTATGAAAAAATTCGCAAACTGGTGAAAGTTCCCGCGTACTAGTGAAAGATATGCTCCACAAAAATCTGCGATAAAGTGAAGCGTGAAAAAGTGGATGGTCCACCGTACCATCCAGTACATCAAGAAGAAAGAGGTGGAGATAAGGAAGACTATGGATGCTAGCTTCTGCAGTAAGATGGTTTCCACTGTGCATGATAAGAGCATTGTGAGGATGGAGTCGGCCTTGGTGTCGTGGATAACAGACTGCCGTAAGAAGAACATCCCCCTCAATGGCAACATCATCCACAAGAAGGCACAAAAACTCTACCAGCAGTTTTCAACTGTTAAGGAAGGCGGCGAAGTACAGGAAGCAGACTTCTTAGGTTTCAATGACCCCGCTGAAGAAGAAGAGGAAGAAGCAGGATTACTCACCTAAACAGAAGCCAAGGTAGAAGCCCACAAGACTGCATTAACCGACAGGTTCATCCTAAGTAAAAAGGTGAGGATAAAGTAATGCAGCATGATCTAACAAGCACTTAAAAACGAATGGAGAATCTTCTGAATCAGGGTTGAAATCCATCAAGGTTAAAGGATGAAAAGTGGTGGCAGAAACTGGCAAATGTGTGGATTGAGAGAGTGAGTCAGCAGGTGCCTGACAAAGTAACTTACTGGGGCTTCCAGCAATGGTGTCAAGGGAAGTGACTGGGAAGCACCAGACGGTTGGGAGGCAGAGGGTGACAAGACAACTGGCTGGGAGGGAGATGGTTGGATGGGAAGAGGAAGAGGGTTCTCACAAATACAAAAAGGTGAGGAATACAAGCCAACAGAGGGGCACTGAGTTAAAAAGGGAGGGCTAACATCAGATATGGAAGAAATATATGATGATATAGGGTGATAAAAGATTGAACAATTGAAGTACTGATAATTTATAAATTACAGAAGTAATTTGGATACTATGCCTACAGACCCTAGAAATCTCAACAGTATCACACACGTTACTTTCACTCTAGCCAGATGATAACAGAGCACAAGTTGGTTGATGTGAATGCTAAACTCTACCAAATAAATATTTTGGAGAATGGTTCGATTTCAAGAGGCAGCAATGGGGACAAGCCTTTGTCCCAAGATATACCTAGGTTCCCTGGCAGAGGAGAAGACCTACTGTCACAGAGCAGTGCAGAGGGAAGGCTACACAAAAGATGAAGACTCCCAATACCTTCTCCCATGGGGACAAACCAAAAAGGATCAATCACTATGAAGGACACTGCGATCCTTACCCATGACATACTCGGTTAAGTGCTTAACTGACACTAGAAGCAAACTCCTATCTTCCTCAAGTTTCTCCTGAATCACATAGTGAGTATCAGAAGACAGAGCAGGAGTGAGAGAGAAATCAGACCTATTGTGAGGAGGATAGGGACAAGAGAAAGGACAAAATGAGTAGACCTGTGGCTGGACCCAACTAATTGTCTATATAATTTATCGGCCTCTCACATCTTCTGATAATTTAAAAGTTATTTATTTTCTCATCGGGCCACTCCTTATATTTTTCATAACGAGAGGAAAAATCACACTTATTACCCCTACAGGTAACATAACCTTG
The DNA here is from genome assembly GCF_040412425.1 of Macrobrachium rosenbergii. Classification (NCBI taxonomy): domain Eukaryota; kingdom Metazoa; phylum Arthropoda; class Malacostraca; order Decapoda; family Palaemonidae; genus Macrobrachium; species Macrobrachium rosenbergii. The sequence continues at coordinate 33,273,029 of NC_089792.1, read as the reverse complement.
TGACCACCATGCCCAACCAAATACATGTGGTTTGTACACAATACTTTCCTACTGGACCTAACATTTCTATCTCGGCTTGCCACTGATGACAAGATGCAAAATAGAAAATAAGCACAGTACCGTATATGAGGCAATCAGCCAAGATATAACCAAAATGAGTACAGCCAATTCACACCATATGCACAGGGACACAGCAGGACAAATTCCTACAAATACTTAAACATTCTAAAGCCATCTGTTGGAAACAGATGATTACCGTATAGACTTTTCATCTCTGTCAGCTAAGCATTATTCCTTCCTTATTTTGAATGCCAATAGCCCCTAAAGGCACAAAGAAGTAAGCTACCTTTTACAGTAGGTAAGATTCATCCCAGATAATATATTTGACATGAATTTTCAGTTTAATGCTTTACTTTCTACCTTAGCTCTAATGAGCTCATTCTGCTCATTACTGCTATAAGAATATGAGCCCTTTTTTAAAGACAGTTTTAGTCAGTGTATGACCGACTTGTTTTGTACTCTTTAATAATTCAGTATAGTTCCTCTGTGGTCAACAAATCTACCTGTCAAGAGTTCTCTGTGATTCCCTTTCTACTGCATCTACACTCATCAGGTGAATGGTATAGTGGTGCTGTTGGAGTTCCTGGTTTCCTGATACAGTAAACCCACCGTATTCGCGGGGGATGCTTACCACAAGTCCCCCGCGAATAGCTAAAAACCACGAATGCTTAAAACCCCTCTAAAAACACTTAGAACTGCCTATTTTGATAGCTCAAACACAAAAAAAACTCTAAAAATGCTTATACCCGAGTATTTTAATAGTTTTATCGCAAAAACTGCATTTAATCATGTAAATACAGTAATTAGTGAATATTTCTCGGTGAAAAATACCGCAAATGGGCAAATTTTCCGTGAATAATGTGCACATATGTTCACAGAGAAATCCGCGAATCGTGAGAATGCAAATACGGGGGGTTTACTGCATGCCTTTCGTTCCTGCCATCTTCAGTGCCTTTGCTATAACTGACTCCAGCCCTTCCTCCACAGCCTACCTCAGAGAAGGACAGAAGCGATGAATGGAAGTTCAAGGACTTCCAGCAGCCACCAAAAATAAGCCTTTCCTTCATCCAAACCTGACTTTTTATAGTGTACCCACTGTTCATCCTCAAAGGAGAATACAGAAGAAATTGACAGGTGACGAAATGGCCTAGCTCCTGAACAAATGATCCCAAAAACCAAGGCATGACAAAGTCACAAAAGTTATTACCTACCTTCTTTTATTCAGGATATCCATTCAGGTTTGACAATGAAGGAAAGGGTAAAAAAAAAATAAGAAACTATGTTTATTATTCTTTGTGGTTCTAAAGTGATTTACCTATGATGCCAGATTGGGATACATGACTATTGTGTCCCCCACCCCAGCAACATCTAAGAATTACCATGGCATCAAGTAGGCCCCTTGCTCTCCACTACGGTACCTAAGGGACTAGGACTTACCATAGCATCTATCAACACAGCAGAGTCAAACTCATTTTATGTCATGGCAGCAATGTTCAAGGAGCAGAGCCTCTAATAATTACCTTGTAAACCTGGAGACTTCTTAAAAAGAAATGCCTCCAACAAAACCCAGGGATGCACCCACCCCCTTGACATCATGTGAAACAGGAAGGGGGTGGGGTTCTGCTCTCTAATTTGGTTAAATAAGACAATTCTCAGCCCATGAAGAGAAAGTAATTTGTTTGTATTAGTGTAAGAAAAATGGACCATCTAGGAAGTTTGCTGTGACATCTAGGAAAACCTGAAGTTCTCATTACAGGCGGTCCCCGGTTTACGACGGGGTTCCGTTCTTGCGCCAGTCAGAACCCGAAAATCGTCGTAAGCCGGAAAATCGTCGAAAATCGTCAAAAATCATAAGAAAACCTTACTTTTAATGCTCTGGGTGCATTGAAAACGATGTAAACTGCATTATTATTGAGTTTTACATAAAAACCTTCAAATTATGATTATTCTGCCGTTTTGGGGCCATATTTCTTCCGTCGGATCGGCAGACGACGCGTGGCCGTAACTCCCGAACATGCGTCGTAAGCTGGGAAATAATTTCTGATGAATATATTTGAAAAGCGCCGTAACCTCGAACGCCGTAAGTCGGAACCGCCGTGAAACCGGGACTGCCTGTATTAATAAAAAAAAGTTTAACCAGACCACTGAACTGACTATCAGCTCTTATAGGGCTGGCCCGAAGCGATTTGGATGAAATAACAGGTCTAGGCTAGAAGCCTAGCACTGGAACCTAACAGGTCACTCGGTATGGTGAAGAATGAATGAAAATGAAATTAAAAGTTGCACAAAGGCATACGCTCTCATACTGGTACACAATCACACAATAAATATATTTATACTCATGTTTCCATATATACTGTACTCACTAAAAGTTATATTAAAATTCAAAATAAATTAAGTAAAATTAATAAATAAAATTTTAAAATTTAGTTGTTTTTAAAATTCATTAGGTTTTGAATTTTTATTATTTACTTTTTATATTTTATCAATTAAATCACAGCTCCTCATGAACATTAAAATAGGTATTACTGAAAATGCTGAAGATTCCAACAAAATTTCTTTTACTGATCTATTTCCAAAATTTGATAGTCACCTAGCCCAACAAAATAGCACGACCTGCAAATTTCAAAACGTTTTGCTGCCGGTTAATAGAAACTATAGCAATGTAATTATTTGGTAAGTTACTTATATAAAACTTAATATTAATATCTGAAAATTAATATTGTAAATCATTATGTTATCATAAAATGTATAAGTAGATACAGTATAGTATTTAGTCATGAAAATAACATGAAGCTACAGAATACTGCTGTATGAAAAAATCCGCAAATGGGCGAGTTTCTAGCGAATAATTTATAGATAGGTTCCACAAACTGTGAGAACGCGAATATCAGGGGTTTGCAGTACTGTATTTCACTTGGTTATGTCTCAATAGGGTTACTATTTATCAACGCTAAAATGGAAACAAAAGTAATACAGTAAATTCTCAATTAAAATTAAATAGAAAATATCTCAGATGATATTCATACATATACAAAGTTCATGCAGTATTTTCTGAGCATACAAATTTAAACTTTAAGAATAAATATTTATTACTACAAGTTTACCAGGGAGCAAGCACAGAAGGTATTACTGTATAGTAATAATAATAAACAATCAGACAAAATATGTTCGGATTTTTATGAAACTTTTTGTTTCTTTAATTGCCTTATAGCATGGTAAGCAGTATTTATACAGTAAATTCTGACATTAAAAAATCTCATTTATTAATTCTACACTATCAAATTAGCATTCTGCAGCTTTTCATAATAAGCAGCTTTTCCTAGACTACAAGAAAAAGCAATATACAGTACACTGATTAAGTGTTAAGCATCTAAAACTAAAGATATCATAAGTTTTCATAATAAAACATAAAAACTACATTTAGTGAATAAAAATTATAATGATTTAAACATTCATTTTAGAAATTTCATTTGTAATTATTTTCTGACCATATACAGTTTCATACCTATATTCATCATACAATCTAAGAAATTTACAATAGCCCAAAAAAAAAAGGATAAACGCAAGCACGACTAAAACTGTTCTAATTACAAACAGAAAACGTATTAAACTTACCATATTTCTATCCTTGATGGAAGACTGCAGCTTCTCCAAATATTTTCTCTCATTAAATCTATTATGAATTCTGACTGCTCTTCCTCAAAGACTGCATATACCTCGATACTAAGCAGATTCCCACAAGCTTTGCTATTTTCTTTGAATATCTGAAAGATGATCATAAAACAAAGATTTTCATATCAGGCAGGAGATACCAAAAATTCAAGATAATTTGTATTCTTCCTGAACATACAAACCTGAAGTCCTTTTTGTGGATAACCTTCAGCAACAGCTGGTGGCAGGTAGGAGAGTAGTGGGGTAATAAAGCGACAAATGTGGGGATGGTCTAAGGTGAAGTTATGATATATGACTTCCGGGTTGCATACCTACAAAAAATGCATATCATCTTGAATTTGAACTTTGTTCCTATGAGAATACAAACCCTCATGTTTTATATTATGACTCACTCCAAGGTGGGAAATTTTGTATCACAGAACAAAACTGGCACTGTTCTGAAGGAATCAGAACCTGAGATCAGTCACCTCTATCTTATCCCAAATGATCTGTGCAAAAGGCATGAGACTGAACAGTTGGCTTGCCAATGCTTGGAAATGCCTGCTTCTCTCTCCCAAAGACCAATCCAAGCAACGGTCATGAATGTTGTCAGAATCGTAAATCACCTCTCGATGATCCACGCAAGTTTGTGCATATATATGTCAATTACTCACTCTGGTCTTGTAACTTACCTTACAAGATCTAACAGATTTCGATAGGGAAGACGAAGAAGAATCCATATTGCCAAACACAGACCAAAAACCCTATGATCCAATTGTTAACCCAGAAAACAAACAAATTTTAGAGCACTTGTCTACACATCTGGCCGTATTCACAGACGCGACGACTGATCAACCAAAGCACTCACTGTCTTACGCCCATCCCCTAAAGGGAGGAGGAGTAACTACTGGGAACGTTCCCTCGTTAACGATTGTTTCAATTTCAACACTTGTCAAACCTGTGCCAAGTAGCAGCAGATAAAGCTAATGATGGAAGGGTAAGTTTCATCTCAAAAAACCTATTTTTGGTAGTCGTTGTGAGTCCTCAAAGGAAGTTAATCTTATGGTCCCCTCAAGGCTCCATAAGACAGACCAACCAATTTCAAAGAATTCTCTTCTAGTTGGCCTTGGCCAGAACAGTGCATGTTGGCACAAAAATAGAATATAAGGACTCAAGACAAGAGGGCTCTATCTCTTTGTCTACCTAGGTTCAATTCTTGTCCTTTACACACTGATGTGGCAACAGCACATTCTATGTCGGCCATTTCCTCATTACTTTTTCAGGTCTATGCAGGATAATTGTTCACCCCAGTCCCATGCCTTTTCATCAGGGAAAATGGGTGGGTTTGAGGACTCACAGTGGCTACCAAAACTAGGTTTTTCCTATGTCAAAACCTGTTTTTTGATAGCATAACCACTATTCATCCTCAAAGGAGCTTACAAAAGATATTGACAGGTGCTGAAATGGCTTAGTCCTAAAAATTAATCCCAAAACAGATAAAACTATTTATATAGTAGATCCCTATAGCACTACCAGTCTACTCCTACCCATTGCCATGATCATACTCAGATGAATCCGGGAGACACGTTGGCCACTTCAAGATTTTGACCTGTATCTAAATTTGATACATTTACCTCTAAGTGTATAAAACCCTACGGGCTATGCTCACCAAATTTGACTTACTCTTAATAGAAATATATGGAAATCACTGGAAATTTAACTCCTCCTGGTGAGTCACATTGGCGTGTTACTCGCCAGTTGTAGTAACAGCGAGAAAACTATTATAAGGAAATAGAGAAGACTCCATACAAGATCAATGCAGCTGATCCAGCGATTTCTTTCAATAGTGCCTGTTTAAGAGAGGACCTCTTGCCAATATTATAATAATAATAATAATAATAATAATAATAATAATAATAATAATAATAATTATATAGTGTAACTTATTAAAATATTCACTTACAGTATTTCTTCAACTCTCATGGCATGATCCATAACTACCTGATCTCAGTGAGGACACATCATAAACCTATAGTAAACATGAGGGGAACCTTAATCTCCCCAACAAACAAAAGAAATGTTTTGGCTAAACTAGTCATAAGAAAGGAAAAAATATTAATACAAAATTCTTTGCGAGTATGTGAGGAATTTGTGAAACTGCTTCATTGCAATATGCCCTAAATGTTGGTACAGTAAATAACTACAGTCACACCTAGGCCATGAAAGCTCTTTTCAAAGCCTATGCAATGAACTTTTTAAGCAGACATTCAAAAAGTAAAGGTAAGTGAAATGCACTGACCTGCTTCTATTTTTCTTTACTATAGCCTAATTATATTTGTGCACAGGCTAGGCTAAAGAAACTTCAAGGTTTGGCTGGGGTTTTGGAGTAGCCTAGATGAGGCTAACCACTGAGCTATTTACTTATGTATATTTTGTAGTTTTCAGCACTCACTTTAGACCTGTTAGGTGATTACTACTGCTGAGATACAGTTTAATAATATAAAGGCCAAGAACAGTCCCATTCTCTGTCAAAACCCATGGCCCTGCCCCTTAATATTTTATAGGATAAAAATAATAAATCAGAAAAATATACATTCCATTATGTATCATTCTTGACATAAATAAAAGATACATAATATTGTAACAATTATTAAGACAAAAATGCATTAAATAACTTACTTGATGTTTCTCACTAAAAATTTTTCCATTTATAATCCCTTTCAGGTATTCATGAGCATCCTCTAGCCTTTCAGAAAGTTCTGAAACTGGTATCCTAGTAAGCTTGGACTTACAATTTCTGAGGTGATCAATTCGTGGAGCTGACTCCTTCAAAATTTGAAAACTTTCATCTGGAAAAAAAAATTACACTATATCTTATAAGTCCTTTTCATTCATGTACCTATTAAACTGAAAAGAGGAAAACACTTGACAAAAGAGGGATGGGTCAGTATTAACATAAGGATAAAAGACAACACTGGGCAAAACAATTTTTTTAGATCATGAATAAGAAATATTACGGGAATAACTGACTGGTATATCAGAAGCTGATGAAGACCTGAATGTGCTTATACATTTACAACACATTTAGTAGATGCAAAACACCAGGTTATGACAGGATAATAGCAGAGATAATATTAATTGAAACAACACCTCATATACTAACTAAACTGCTTTGCAGAATATGGGAGGAGGAAATAGGAAGCCATAGCTAAGTTACCAGAGAAAGGTGACCTGACTAAAAGTGGTAATTACAGCTGTACTATACTTAAAAATGTTTTGAAGTGAACAAGCTGGATTAGAAAAGGCTGGAGAGGCATTAAGGTTTTGTGTCAAGACACTGTACAGCAGGTGACAAATTTAAAATTCCCTTCTCAATGCTTTTGCTGATTACTGGAAGCCATTTGATAATGTCCACAAACCAATATATTATGGAAGGTCTTGCCTCACTGTGGCATTCGCATTCAATGTGTAAAGCAAACTGGAATTATCCATGAACAAAGTAAGGTGCAAGTTAATGCTGATGGGCCTTGTCCAGTGAATTTACAGTATATAGTGGGGTGCTGAAAGGGAATATTATTTCACATTTGCTGTTTTGCCTTCTCATACATTTACAATAAAAAAAAAACTGGTCAGAGAAGAAGGTTCAGAGTGGGATAACATCAGACACTTAAGACTTAGAATATGCAAATGATGCTGTTTTTAAAAGCAAAACACCACGAGATATACAAAGCTTGCCTAATAGAATGCAACCTATATCTAGAGATGGGATGAGATAAATAAATGAAAAACAGAAGTAATGAGGATACAGTACTGTATGCATGAAGGGATGAAATAACAATAAACAGAGAAAGGATCAGTAAAGTTGAACCTTTTTATTTATTAAATTTGATATTCAGTAAGGTTGTCTTGAGCTGGACTTTATTGAAAGACTGAAAACGGCAAATGAAATAATGGGCAGGCTAAATAAGATCTGGAAATTATACACGATGAAATTTCACGTGAAGGTACGATTATACATAAGTCTAGTAATAATCTGTGTCGCTATATGAACATGAAACACGGTATGACAGTGAAACTACAAGTATATTAAAAAAACTTATTTGTGATGGAGCTTAAGATGAATATTACTGGTCAGATGGCAGGATAGCACTATAAATTTTACCCTAAGGGAAATCATGGAAGTTCCTCATGTAAGGAGATAATGATGAAAGGGAGTTGGAAAAGGCTTGGAAAAATCATTTGTGACAGAGTCAGCTGTGCTCCTGTGGGCACCAGGAGAACTGGAAGACCCAAGACCTACCTGGATGAGAATTATGGGAAGGGAGGCTGATAATGAGTAAAGATTTGTTGAAGATGTAGCACAAGAAAGACTTGAGTGACAGAATTCACAGAAGACCTTTGTGTCATGTGACACTGAAAGTGATGATAACTTACTTAAAGTTACTTATGCCAACTAAAAATTATTACCAGTTATTCCTATTCTTGGGCACCTTCAGCACACTCCAAGGCCCTGGGGAAACAGTTACGGTCTATGTTAGGGTTTTCCATTAGGTTGATGAATACACCCAAATACCTTCCACAAGTCCTTGTAAGTTTATGCACACGTGTTGTTCGTGTTGTTGTCATCAGCATCTTCAGTGGCTTCCTTTTCCATCTCACCAGCAGTAACTGCAGCAACTACCTTGCTGTTGGACGACAGCTGGAAGCAAGGATTGCAACCGCCATTATCCAGCCACTCTCGTATGTCACCCTAATGAACATCGTTACCTCCCTTTGCGAGTTGGGCATGAAAGTCATTAACGAAGCCTTGGAAGTCAATCACGCCTTCTTCCCCTTCAGGATACAGTTCAAAACATGATCCAAGGTCTGCATTGTGATGTCACTGCACGCATCTGCAAAGTTGTAGATGGCAGCCTTCGTTGAATATTTTTGCAGATTATCTAGCCTGTTGCCCCAAGTATCCAAAGTTTGCTCCTTTTTCCAACTGTCCTCCCCTCATCCAGGAACTTCCTCTGGTATAGCTATATCTTTGCAACAATTACACCTTGTCCATTAGTTGAATGAGTGCAGTCACACTGAGGCAAAACATGACCTCATACAACCTTTATCCCCAACCAACCGGATTGTGGTGCACTGTCTAGGAGTAAAGCCTTCACTGAATGTCTGATAATGCCAAGGTCCTGTGCCAGATGATGAATAACCGCCTGATCTTGGAGGTGGCAATTCAACAACTCATGCAGGGCATGTGGTTGCTTTGCATGTCCAACTACAATTGATTTGCAATAATGGCTATCAGAAGCATTTGTACATAATAATCCACCCTTGCATTGCTTCAAAGCTTTCTACAGGGTAAGGAACTTACATAATACTCCCACATACAAGGAAAAGAACTTTTTTCCTGAAACAGAAGGCATGTTGCCTTTTGGAAAGGAAATAAGGTGTAATGCTTCTGGTGAATTTCAATCTTCTCAAGTACATCAGAAATTCAGTAACTGTAAGAACAGTGTCCAGGACAAGATCAGTTACGCTAATCATAGAATCTATACCACTCTGGTTGGTACAATCTCGTTGTTGATTCGTTTCCTAGTGTTTCTAGGAAACAACTTTCTTCCTAGCTTCATAAGGCAATCAAGTGAACTTATGCCTCCTCTGATGAGGAAGCCCAAGAGGTAAGGGGCATGGGACTGCCCACAGCCTTTCAGAAAAACTTCCTCGTTCAACAGGTGACGAGGGCAAATGTCTGGCATAGGCAGAAAAACCTTTACCTCATACTACCTGAGGGAAATTGCCCACAAATCCCTAGACACCTCCTTGGGACTGTGGTGGCTGCTTAACAAGTTGTGTAAGAATCCAGCTCTGTCCAAACAAAAAAAAATCTTGCTTGAGTTCTTTAACTTAAGAGTGAATCTGGGGGTGTTAATGTGGAGTGAATGAACTCACCTTCCCTTCCCTCACCTTGGAGCAGCATGCCAAAGTATCTGCTGGAGTCAAACCACACACAGGTAACTACATCTTCAGTACCAAATCTTACTATAAACTCTAAGATGCATCTCCCTCCCCCACTTCCCTCACGGGGATTTCATGAATATCCAGACATTTTTCCCTTACCTGAGTCCTCTCCTTAGACCAGTCTCACTCATGCCCAAGGCTCTGTCATCCAAAACACTTGGCTGAACAAGAGGTTACCAGAGTCATCACATCCCTTCCATACATTTGTATTTCATAAGAACAAGTAAATAAATCTTTAAGTAATCTGCAGTTTTCCTATGTCCAATGGACACCCCATATTTGTGGGGGTTATGTACCACAACCCCTTGTGAATACTGAAAATCTGCAGTATATTGGAACCCCTCTAAAAATGCTTATAACTGTATATTTTAATAGCTGGAACACCAAATACCCCCTAAAAATGCTTACAACTGCCTATCTTTATGTTATTTTTGTGATTAAAAACATTTTTTATGACAAAAATGTATTTAGTCACAAAAATAACATGAAAATACAGTAAATAGTGAATATTTTTTTACGAAAACAACCGCGAATTACTGAACTTTCCGCGATTTATTGAAAAAATGGGTCACAGAAAAATCCGTGATTGCTGAACCACGAATAAGCAGTGGTCCACTGTATACAAATCAGTGCCTTTTATTATAATCCCAACTCAACCTCAGAATATTTTTTAACAAGACAATATTGCTGAGATGACAGCCAGCAACTATTACATTACCGATTTGAGTACTGAAAAACAAATTACTGTCCTGCAGGGCACCCAAGTCATGGACTTTGTCAGCAGTCAGAACTGGATTCCTATTTATCAGCTACATATTACAAAGGTTTCTTAAATAATTTTTCTTTCTCACCAACATAAATTCAGCTTCATTTTCATTTAGTTTTAGTTGCTTAAATGTCATCCATGCCTTAGCACTGGTAAGACTTTTATTTTTCAACTGTTTCCATCATTTCATTCATGGATAAATAAAATAAAGCTAACATGAAGTAATGGGTGTATCTGGTAACGAAGAAGAGTCTAATATGCATTTAAGTAAATAATGAAAACTAAAAACAATCCCTGAAAACAACCTTTTAAGGAGTTTAGGGATGAGTTCCCTTTGGCATACAAATAAAGAATGGCCAGGACTTACTATGGGTGTAAAGTGATCACCATTCAAAGGCTGGCGCTCTTCTACACGTGGCAATTATATAATGTCATATCCTTAAAAGTATGAAATACTATAAAGTGCAAAAAATATACAAACCTCCACTGACAGAAGAAGGGAGGCTGCTTACTGGATCTATGTGCAATGACAATGAGGTCTCATCTTGCACAGAGCTATTTTCATGAAAGGAAAGTGATGACAAACGTCTGCACTCATTTTCCATTTCACTGTCCTCATTCGAAAAATTTGAATCATCAAAAAGTTTCCTACTGAGAGACTCATTTTTCTCTGACTCCTTGCCATGACAAGAAATACTGGAATCGGACATCTCTGATGAGTCAGCAAACATGTCAGTACTTAATCTTTTCTGATTATAATTTTCCCTAGTTTCTTTGTCTTCTTGAATTGCTTTTCTTTTTACTGACCTAGACCAGCTAACATTTTTCTGCATATTATCACACTCAAACTCATTTGAACTCTCACTGTCCATACTTAGATCTTTTCTGTGCTTTTTGTCAGCAGCACCAAAAGTGAATTTCTTTAGAAGGTAGTCTTTCATAGTTGGTTGACTAGATGGTCTCTTTATCATTTTACATCCTGCAGGTTTCTTTCTTTTTTTTGTTACTTCCAGAATCCTTCGAGTTTTGAAGTTATCATTCCATATCTGACTTTCCGAAACATCAGCTAGCAGTGGACTCTCCTCCACTCTTCTTTTCCGCACCTCCTCTATTTCCTTCATAACCTCTCGTAGAATTTTTTTCCCTTCACGCGTTTTCTCAGATTCAAACAATCCAAATTTTCTCTTTCCTGTCTGCCTGTTACTTCTGGTCTTCTGTCTATGCTTTGCACTGGTCACTGCCATTTTAGTTTTAACTAGAGATTTTCCACTGAACCCTTCGGACACATTTTCACAGTGATTTCCTCTTCGATTTTAGAACAGTGTCCCAGATCATTCCCAACACCCTCTGAAATATCTGAGTTACTGCAGGGCTTTTTCTTACACCATCCAACAACGTTCTGGGGATCAATACTTACACTTTCACTTTTGTTCTTGCTCCCAAATGACACTTCATCCTTTTCCTGGTCTGCAAGTTTTAAATTTACTGCGTCCTCCTTTTTTAAGTTTTGTGCTTTGCTTTTATTTTGGCCATTTAATTCATTCACATCTTCACTTGAAAATAAAAATTGAGAGGACAGAGTAGTCTTGGTCAAAGTAGAATCTGCTGTCTCACAAAGCTGGCTTTTTCTGTCCAAAGTAATTGAACTCATATTTAACACACTACTGCTTTTTTCCTGGGCTAAACCAAAATGTTTTGCCTCAAGAGAATCATCATTAAGACGCGTATTCTTGTGACACAGCATATATCTTTCACTGTCATCTTCTTTGTTACATAAGAATGAAGTATTATCTTCACCAATTTCATTATCTACATGAATTTCGCCTATCTCTGTTTGATAAATACTTGAATAATTACATCCAAATTCCTCATTATCAAATTTGCAAGAAAGTTGTTCATTCCCTGGACTATAACTAAGTGGTATTTCATACTCATCACTGAAGTTCTGACATGAAGAAAATTCATTTTCATTTGTACTATCAACAACATCTATCTTTTCGCTTTTGGCAGAGTCCATTGTAATATCACCTAAGTAAGATTTCTCTGCTTTAGTAGCATCACCTATGAAAGATTGAGTATTATTATATGAAACTTGAAGTTCATCAGATAGGGAAGGAATTTCAGTATTGGTGTCCTCTAGTGAATCATTTGATCCCGATTTTCTTCTAGTTCTTATCCACTCGTTCATTATACTCGGACTGTCACAGTCTATACTAACATCAATATCCTTTTCTCTAAATGCCTGGTATACGCTATCTCTGCCACTACACAAAGGGGCCTGAACCTGTCCACGTTGTTTAAGCACCAGTTCATCACCGTCATCAGTTAATTCCTCAGAAGAGCTATCAAATATTGATTTCTTGTGCAATCTTTTATTCTGGTCAGAATCAGGAGGGAGAACTCTGGGCTTCTGCTGGGACTTAGTCCTGAAAAAAAGCAATATATTGGTTAACAAAATAATGTTTCTTGGTATTAACTACATATACTAAACATATACATTCATTATGAAACTGTACCAAAGCCTTTTCCCTCTGTTCATAATTACCTTCAAATAAATAAACAAAAACAAAGGGAGCCTCTAGGAACAAAAAAAATATAGACAGTCTGTTACTCTTGACAAAAATTTCCAAAACAAAAAATCAAAAATCAAAATAAAATTGATTCAATACAAACATACAACTTGCAGCCATTTCATTTGTCAAAATGTTACTCATACATGCCCCCTCCAAAGCAAGAAATAATCTCAATCTTGCCACACAGTCAGTGCACCTGCACACTTAATTCAGAGAGTTTTTGGCACCCAAATCATTTCAATCTGTGTGTGGCAAACCTTTGACAAACTGAATGCAGGTCAGGAAAGTGGTTTACTAAGTGTAAGTAATGTGTATGTAATAAAAATCAATTTTACTTTGTATCTTAAGAAAAAATTCTATTTATTTCATAGCAATCACAGCAAACACATGACTTACAGCTGATTCTTAATCTAAATGAGAAAGATTCAAGTTGTCAAGTCTCCAAATGCTAAACTGAGACCTAGACATGACTAGCATTAGAGATAAGAAATGTATGCCACAATAAATTGAAGACTATTCCTATATTGTATACAACAACTTGTGGGTTATTACGACTTCTTGGATGTACATCTTAATATTCTCAAAAGCAACAACTGTGTAGTAACTACCTCATCCCTTGTGTACAATAAAAGAGTAGATAATCCAGATGACTGTGTTATAAGGATGTCATTGTGAAGGAGAGCAGGAGTGAGAAAAAGGTAATGACTGCTGTACATACCCTAGTTCCTCACAAGTCAAATGGACTATTTTTCCCAGTGCCACCATTGCACCAACCTATCCAAATTCTTTTAAAAGCCACTGATGTGAATAGGTACTCATCTCATGAGCCCTCACTTTCCCCTGAGCTGTTAGCTCTCCAATACAGTTATACCTCAGTTAAAGGACTCTATCCTTCTAGAAAGCTATCCTTTAATCAAACTGCCCTTAAACCAAGAGAATTTTTCTCATAGGAAATAAGAGTATTGGATTAATCCATCCCAAACCTCCAAAAATACAACAAAGAAGCATTTGAACTCACATTTAACAAGCCTAGAATGCAAAAAATTATGCAAAAAACATAAATGCATAAAATAAAAGCAAATTTTTTCTTACCTCACCTGTCATTAGGAGAGCTGCTGGTGTGTAAGTGGTAGGCAGTGAGGAAAGAGAAGAGAAATCTTACTGTGCAGAATGGCAGCCTCACTCCATACAAACACCAAGCAAATGTAATTCTTGGATTGTTTCTGTTCTGTTTCTTTCTACTGCTTTCTTCTTACAATTCACAGTGTCCCTTTCTAACTAAAAACCTGTCCAATGATGTTTGTTTTTGCCTGCATTAAAATGTTCCATTATTATTGTTATTCAGCAGATTTATAGTATGGTTTACTAGTTTAGTTAGGATGATATTTTTTAAGAAAAAATTTGATTTCTCCTCCAGTGAACATACATTCTTTTTATTAATGAACTAGGAACATCTTCAATCACTTTTCTATCTGCTTTTCATTCTCAGGCTTCATGATGACTTAACCCGTATTAGCACTAGATACATCAAGTAGTAGTATTAAAGTAGTTTAACCAGACCACTGAGCTGACTTTCAGCTCTTATAGGGCTGGCAAAATAACACAAAGAAACACAAACCAGTTTAGTGGAGTTGTGTACTGAGTGACAGCTATGAGTAAACTGCGCGATTCCTCTTTGTTTCAGCTGGGAACCACACACACACACACACAGAGGCATGCCTAATCCCATGTCTATCCTTCATCCAAGCCAAAGAATGTTAACTGAGTGGATTTTTCCTCAATAGACAAAATATCCCTTAACTAAACTGCCTGTTAAGCGAGGTGTTCTTGAACTGAGGTATGACTGTACTGCATTCTCCTGTACATAGACACTAGCCTACTTACCAACATTCAAGTTATGAACATTTAGAAAAACGAACAAACATGATCATAAATTAAAATTCTGTTCGGAGCACTCCCTTTTGCCACCCGTGTTCAAATTTTGCACTGTGTGCCTATTCTGCCTAGTCACAATTTTTGCCGCTATCCATGCCGTACAGCACCGTAGCCCATGCCAACCCACCAACCGACTCTTGAACTTACGCTAGTGGTAAGGCATTGTCTGTTGTGCTCCAAGATATTTGTGTGATTTTATTGTGAAATATCGAGTCCATCCTTTTTCCATTATGGCTAATGGCAAGAGTAAGGCCAGTGAAGACGGTGGCAGTGGTAAAAAGCGACAAGTTATCTCAATGGAAACTAAGGTGGCAGTTACGAAGAAATTAGATAGTGGTGAAAAAATGGTAGAGGTAGCATGCCAGTATAATATGAATCGTTCAACTCTTGGCACAATCTTTAAGAACAAAGAGTGAATTATGGAACACGTAAAAAGTGCTGTGCCTATGCAGTCAACAACTATAAGCAAGAGAAGATGGAGGCTAGTAGAAGAAATGGAAAAACTTCTAGGTATCTGGACAGAACACCAGAGACAAAGGTCTGTACTGCTTAACTTCATGCTGATGCATGAAAAGGCTAAAAGCCTTTTCAACGACTTGAAGGCTAAGGCTAGCGAAAGTGCTAGTGAAAGTCAAGCTGTACTGCCAAGAGACTGGGATTCCTTTCAAGGTTCTCTTAATCTTGGATAATGCTCCTGGGCACCCACCGCACTTAAGATGATTTCCATCCAGATGTGAAAATTGTACATTTACCACCTAACACAGCTTCACTCCTACATCCGAAGGATCAAGGCATAATAGCCAATCTCAAGAAATAGTAAACTTGTCGTACTTATAGGCAAGCACTGAAGGAAGTGAATGACCCTGGTGTGCCCTTATGTGACGTTCGGAAGGGATACAACATTTATAATTGCATCAAGAATATTGATGCAGCATGGTGTGAAGTGAGATAAACATGAATGAAGCATGGAAGGCTTTATGCCTAAAGCTTGTCAACAACTCCAGAGGATTTAATCAGAAAACGGAGGCAAATCATTAATAGTCTCGTAGACATAAGTGAAAAGCTACAGCTTGGACTTTGAAGAGCTGGCTGAATCTCATTCAGAGGAGTTAACGAATGAAGATTTAATGGAACTGGAAGAAGTGCAAAAAAACAGAAGAACATGAAGAACCACCTCTTCCTTTAAATAAGTTTGAAACGAAATTGATGGCCAATATGAGATTGCAATCTTAATGATGGGCCTTTTGGATGTCCTGTAAAACAGAAGTCCTGAAGATCGGTCTCTACAATTCTTGGTCCCTTAAAGATATAAGCATAAAACCCCCTGGGCAAAAACAAAGGTCAATGTCATCATGATGACTAGTGAATAGCACTGAAACACAATCTTCAATGCTCTGGTTAGATTCAGGCCTCATAATAATGTAAAAGGTAGTGAAAGGACCAGTAGGTATCTTAAGTCTTTAACATGACTGATTTTGCTGATAATAGTTGCCTTTAATACAAGGTGTAACAATGAAGCTTGCTCTATGGATTTGAGGTGAACTGATCTGGCTTGTCTCAGATATGGGGGACTTGCTCATTACAAGTCAATAGACTGAATATTCTCTCCCAATTCAAAACTAAATTTTGGCTCAATTCATTTTCCTTTGCTTACATATACCTCTCATTCAATTAAAATTAAATTTTGTTCATTTTTTTATAAAAAAAAAACTTCCTCACAAAATTTACTCAACGTTTAACACAGGAAATTGCTAGATTATTTATAAAAAGACTTTGTTACAGAAACTATAGACAGAACTGAACTAAATCATGAAGTGTATGTGTAGTGAGGAGCTATAGGCTCCAAGGTCACAAAGTCACAGCACCTTTGTGTGTCTCATATTTGCTGTTGAACTTATTCATGTGTGTGACTACAGCAGTATGTTTTCCCCAGTAGCTTGAACTGTATTTTTAAGTAAAGCACCCAAGATATCATTGGCTCTTTGTCACTCACCAAATGCTTGCTGCAAGTGAAATGTTCACATGAGCAACAATCCACTGATTTTGTTACATTTGTTAGGCGCATGCGCGAATGCCATTTCTCTCGACCTTTTAGGAGCTGGAAACAGAAGGATTCCAAAAAGTCTTCAGAGAAACCACTACTAAGATATTACGGTAACATCTGAGAAACAGTTAAACTGTTCCACTTTCGCTTCAACTCATCAGAAATACAAGTAATAATTATTCACAGCACAATATAACTCTCTGAAAATGATTCGATACTGTGTTTTTTTTATAATGCTGAAAAATTTATTTTAATTTTAAACTTTTCATCATGAATCTTACAATTTCAGAGTACGTGCTTGCATACTGAACCAAAAAACATGGCAAAATCAATTGGGAAAATTCATGTAAGGAACTATTTTTATTTATTTCAGATTAACAATCATCACTTAAAAATATTCACATATGTAACTGTTTTCATATGTTCGATTAACAATGATTTCCTATTCTGTAGTACACATGCAAGTGAAATTACACTTCTCTGAACCACAAACCTTTGAATTTCAGAGCACTTGCTCTTACAATGCATGCTGCAATCACTTTAAAAAACTTCAAGTAAGGCACATTTTATAACTTGATTGACAATGATTTACAGTGTGTGATTGCCTACAGTAGTGTAATAATATATTCTGGAATACAGTACATGAATGGATTTACACTTTATGTAATCAAAACATCTCAGACTTTCTGAGCATGTAACAGTAAAATGAACAAGAGTGATTCTATCATTTAAAAAAAATGCTTTGTCCTTTAAATTTAACAAAATGTTGTAAGCATATTGTATTATGCAACCACACTGTACACTATAATTAGAACTTTTAACACACAAGAAAAATAACCGCACATACTTTTATTTGCTGTAGCAAAAGCAGAAAAGATCACACTGATGCAGAGCACAGGTTAATAGGCAGTCAACAGATGCTGAATGAACAACTAAAGCATGCACAATAGTCTGGCATGATGGCTCACTTACCCAGAAAAATAAAGACCCACACAGGTTTTAACTGGAGAGTGCCAGTTGCATGTATTTGTTTCACTGTTCAACACCTCTAGCATACTTACTATATTGTTCCGTTAAGTATTACATTTCTTTTATCTTTATCAGACTTGGAAGCATCTGTTAAGCAACAAAATCCTTAAACTGAGGTAAGAAAAAAATGAATTGTTATATCTACTACTGTACCAATGTTTTAATTAAGCCTATGATTTCATATGCTTTACGAAACTTTTTATCTTTGAGCCAGTGTGTTCCACAGTCAGGTACAAGTTACAATTAAGGCTAATATGAAACAATGTTGACAGGTTAACTTCCCAATGTACAACTAAAAACATGGCAAAAAAATGGCTTTCTAATACCTTTGCTAAACTGGCAGATATACAACCTGATTAAAAACATTGATACAATTAGCATTACATAACAACACAAACTTACTAATATACTCTAAGAAAAAAATTTTTTTAAATGATTAGGATGAGAAATATTTTATGTTTGGAAAATAAGCTAAGCCTAGGATTCTACACTCATTCTTGCTATATTTTTAGATGTTATCAACTCCTCTTTAACATGACAAAGATTATAAACACATTATATATATATATATATATATATATATATATATATATATATATATATATATATATATATATATATATATATATATATATATATATATATATATATATATATATATATATATATATATATATATATATATATACATACATATACATACAGTATATATATATATAATATATATAATAATGATATAAAACACCTGCTTTTACTTATAGGACTTACCTGGTAGTTACATATAGCTGTCGTCTCTGACGCGGCAGAATTTTAAATTTCGCGCTAGCGCTAAAAACACCTAGGTGATCCCTCTACCAGCGCCCTCTATAGGTAACAAGGAACTATCCCAACAATGTTCTAGAACCCATTAAGTTTTTCTGCCGAGAGACCGTAACACGGTCTCGTTTGTGGTTGAATTTTTGTCTGCAATTTATACTTAAGTATTTCTTTGTGGTTTTTTGCTAGCTAGCGCTTTGCTTTTGTGGTCGGAATTAATTCTTTGTACAATATGTCTGATTCTGGTTCCCAGTATAGATATTGTGCTTTAGGCTGTAGGACTCGTTTGCCTAAGGCGGCTATCGACCCCATTCAGTTTGCTCTTCATGTAGGGGTAAATTTTGTAATTCAGAGGATACATGTGAGGAATGTATGCATCTAACAACGGATGAATGGTCAGCCTTAGAAAAATATCTACGGAAGTTAGAAAAGGACAGAGTTAGGAAAAGCTTCGCAGAGGTCATCATCTGCTAAGTCTGTAGGGCAGGTAATTCAATCTGTTAACCCTCTCCTATTAACTCTCCTTTGTCCGACCCTGTTGATCCCAATCCTATCACCGTGTCAGAGTTAAAAGTCCAAATGGACACTAAATTTTCAGCTGTGCTTTCAGCCATCCAGACGATGGGCCAAGCCATTGAAAAATTGGCTCCTCGAAGTGAAGTGTTAGTGGAGGAGGTGTCTGTTCGGCCCACTCGTTCTCCCAGGTCTAGACCTCTGTCGGACTCCCTGGTTCAGGAGAGGGGCATGTCGAAAACCGAAAGGAGGCGAGTGGGGCTTGCTCCTGAGCAGTCACCCCTCAAGTATTCCTGTTGTGCATTCCCAGGATGCTTCCGCACGCCATAGAAAAAGGCGCTGCTGGGGATGTGTCTTCTAGTGGTGATGATTCGCTGACTCTTCCTCGAAGTGGGCGCTTCAAGCATTCTTCTCGCCCTCTCAAGAGGTCTCGCGCCGTCTCTCCTGCAGCGATTCCGAAGAAAAGATCGTTGACGGATCCGCATGCGGCTGTAGCTTCTGGGAGGATCCTGAACCTTTTCCTCCTCCCTCTTCAGTAGATCAGCCCTCTCGCCGGAAGGAACCTACGCGTACTATTGCCCGTAATAAGCGTGTTTCCGTTCCAGGAGCGTCTACATCTCGTCCAGCCTCATCGCAGATAGTGCCTCCTCCTACTACCGGTCAACAAGATCCCCGTTTTGTCGCCAAGTCACGGACAAATTGACGGATCTTATTCAGTTCTTTTGTGGCGCTCGTGCTGCTTCGGGAGCACCTGTTGCGGAGACACTTCCTTCGAATGCGCCACAAGTCTTGACTCAAGAGCCTCCCACCGCATGCACCAATGAAGAGGCTCAACCAGACGCTTCAGCATTCTTCTCTGGCTCCGGATTCGCCACGCTTGGTTGACGAGCGCCACTTCAGCATGGCGCCGGCGCCACTTCAGCTGGCGCAGCGCCACTTCAGCTTGGCGCGGCGCCACACTTGACGGATTCGGGCGCCACACTTGACGGATTTGGCGCCACATCGGCATGGTCGTAAGACTTTAGATTCCGCACGACCTACTTTTCGTCAGGAAACTGTTCCTGTGCACCAATTGTCTCCTGTGTCTTCTGTAGACGAAGAAATCGAAGAAGATGTAGAAATAGAAGAGGACTTTCCAGGAGTCAAGGAGAAATCTTCGGGTTATAAGGAGTTACTCAAGTTTTTCGTGGAAAACTTTGGGGACTCTTTTAAGCCTTCGACTCAAGCTTCTCCCAGATCGCAGTTTAAGAGGGATAACGCATCGGATCCAGCTCCTTTACACGCCCTAGTTTTGGCGATTTCGCCAAGAAGGCTATCAAGAAAATTAATTCCTGGCTCTCTCAGACAAGAGAGAGCAAGGCAAGAGTATGTTTTGTCTTCCACCCTCCAGATTGGCTCATCGCAGCCGCATGTGGTACGAGACTGAGAACGTTTTTCTTTGGGTGTGTCTGCCTCCGCTCAAGGAGACTTCTCCAGTCTAGTGGATTCAAGTCGTCACACAGCTCTTCAATCAGCGAAGATCTTTTCACGCAGTCAGAGTTGGATCATCTTCTCAAGAGTATTTTCGCTGTTGTGGAGGTCATCAGTTTCCTTGATTGGTCAGTGGCGGCTCTGGCTAGGAAAGTCAAAGAATTGGACTTTTCGGATGCGCAGTCGACGGATTTCACTTCGGTAGTCGACTGCATAGACAAGGGGTATGCGATTGTGCCTTGGAGCTAACTTCGGTTTTTGCAACCGGAGTTCTGAAGAAACGACAACTCTGGTGCTCTTTTTGGCGGGGTGTTTCCCGCAGCCAGAGGTCTGCTCTCCTCTTTGCTCCTTTGTCGAAGGACCACTTGTTCCCGAAGGAATTAGTTCGAGAGACTGCTGAAGCTCTCACACAAAAAGCTACACAGGACCTGTTGGCTCAGTCAGCAAAGAAGCCAAGAAGACTACTCCGGTAGCTACTTCCACCAAAACTTCGGTGTTTTTGGACACTTCCAAGACGTTCAGGGGCAAGTCTGCTTCTCGGCCCTTTTCCAAGTTTCGTGGGAAAGGAAAATCTTCTACTCGACCTTCCAATTTTCAACAAAAGAAATGAGTGTGCTGTCCTCCACATAGCAGTAGGTGCCAGACTCCAGTCGTTCTCGGAAGCCTGGCAAAAGGTCACTCAAGATCCTTGGACCTTACAGGTGATCCGAGAGGGTACTCCATCCCATTCCAACAAAAGCCCCTCTATCGGACGCCCAGTCGTTTTTCCAACATACTCCAACGACTCTCAGAAGTTTTGCCCTTCGAGAAGAAGTAGAAGCACTACTAAGGAAACAAGCCATCGAGTTAGTGCCGACCCCATGCTCTCCGGGGTTTTACAACCGTCTCTTTTTAGTTTCAAAGGCATCGGGAGGTTGGAGGCGGTTCTAGACGTGAGCGCATTGAACGTTTTTAAGTAAAGAAGACGAAATTTTCGATGGAAACGACAGAGTCAGTGTTAGCATCTCTTCAACCGGGCGACTGGATGGTCTCGAGACCTCCAGGATGCGTACTTCCACGTTCTATCCATCAGGAATCAAGGAAGTTCCTGAGGTTTGTTTTCCAAAGCAAAGTTTTCCAGTTCAGAGCTCTTTGTTTCGGACTGTCAACTGCACCTCAAGTGTTTACAAGAGTTCTGTCAACGGTGGCGAAGAATCTTCACTTACAAGGAATAAGGATGTCAATGTATCTGGACGACTGGCTTGAAAGCACACACTCCAAAGCCAAATGTGTGGAGGACCTAATGAAGACATTATCTCTGGTAAAGGAACTAGGCCTACTAGTCAATGTTCCGAAATCGTCCCCTGTCACCA
Source organism: Macrobrachium rosenbergii (assembly GCF_040412425.1). Lineage (NCBI taxonomy): Eukaryota > Metazoa > Arthropoda > Malacostraca > Decapoda > Palaemonidae > Macrobrachium > Macrobrachium rosenbergii. The sequence continues at coordinate 33,250,808 of NC_089792.1, read as the reverse complement.
TCACAGCAGATAGTTTATTTTGGGAGTGAGAATGGACTCTCTGACTTTTCGGGCTTCTCCATCAATACGGAGAGTAGAGTCTTGTCTAAGCATGATAGACGACTTTCTACATCGCGAGGTTTGCTCAGCCAACCAGTGGATGAGCTTACTGGGGACCTTAGCCTCGATGGAGAAGTTCGTAAAACTGGGAGACTCAAGATGAGGCCTCTGCAGTTTTATCTACAAAGCCAATGGCCACGCAAAACCCATCCGGTTCCCTTTCTTTTCAAGATCTCAGATCAGATCAAGAAGGAGCTGTTCTGGTGGAATTCAAGGGAAAGGCTACAGGAGGGAATTTCTCTTTTTATCAAGAACCCAGACCTCACACTCTTGTCAGACGCTTCGGATCAGGGGTGGGGAGCGACTTTAGACAACAAGGAATGTTCGGGCCTGTGGCAGGAAGAACAGAAAGAACTGCACATAAATGTGAAAGAACTGAAAGCGGTACATCTAGCCCTGATACAATTTCAGCAAGAAGTAAAAGGCAAGGTTATTCTAGTTCAGTCGGACAACACGACAGCTCTTGCTTATATCAAGAGGCAAGGGGGCACTCATTCCTTCTCCCTGTATCAGACGACCAAGGAACTTTTAGAATGGTCGGAAGAGAACGAGGTCACGTTATTGACCAGGTTCATAAAAGGCGAGAGGAATGTAACAGCGGATCTTTTAAGCAGGAAGAACCAAGTCTTGCCCACGGAATGGACCTTACATCCGCAGGTTTGCAAACGATTGTGGAATCTGTGGGGTTGTCCGCTAGTAGACCTATTTGCTACAGACAGAACAAAACGCCTCCCAGTATATTGCTCCCCAGATCCGGACGACAAGGCACTTTGGGTGGATGCAATGACAATGAGTTGGGATTGCCTAGATCTTTACGCTTTTCCACCGTTCAAAATTATCAGGAAGGTCTTGGAAAAGTTCAGGAACCACAAGAACACCAAGATGACTCTAATCGTTCCTTTCTGGCCATCGAGGGAATGGTTCCCAGATCTTCTCCTCCTCCTCGCAGATTTTCCGAGGATCCTCCCGTCGAGGAAAGATCTACTCAGACAACCCCACTTCCTGAGGTTCCATCAGAACTTGTCCGCTCTACGGCTTGTCGCCTGCAGACTGTCGAGCGACTCCTCAGGAAGAGAGGTTTTTCAAAGGAGGTTGCAAGCGCTATTGCGCGACTCCAGAAGAAAGTCTTCGGCGCAGTATACCAGGCTAGATGGAATCAGTTTAGAACCTGGTGCAATAGACATGGAGTTTCGTCTTCTAAAACCTCTCTAAATCAAATAGCTAAGTTCTTGCTATCCCTTTTAAGGAGAAAGGATTGTCTTTGAGCACGATTAAGGGTATCGATCAATGCTTGCTTCGGTATTTAAGCACAGAGGTCTAGAGACATCTCGAACAATCAGGATCTAACAGATTTACTTAAGTCTTTTAATACCTCGAAGACGAAAGTTCCTAAACAAATAGCATGGAATTTGGACATCGTCCTTAAATGGATTTGTTCAGATCAATTCGAGCCTTTGGCAAATGCATCGCTGAGAAACTTGACTAAGAAAACTATTTTTCTAGTAACACTCGCAACAGCCAGGAGGGTGAGTGAGGTTCATGCATTGACAAAACTATTGGTTTCTCTCAAGGAAAAGCTGTTTGTTCTTCCTCTCTTAGGTTCTTAGCGAAGAACGAAGATGCGTCCAGACCATGGCCGAGGTCTTTCAGCATTAAGAGCCTTTCAGATCTTGTGGGAGAAGGAGAACAAGAGAGATTGTTGTGCCCGGTGAGAGCCTTAAAGTTCTATATTCACCGAACAAAAGGTATCAGGGGCTCTTCGGAGAACTTGTGGTGTTCTGTGAGAAACCCGTCAAGACCACTTTCTAAGAATGCTCTTGCTTTCTTCTTAAGAGAAGTTATTTCAGAAGCCCATGTGAATTGTCAGGACTCAGACACGGAACTCTGAAAGTGAGAGCACATGAGATAAGAGCTGTAGCTACTTCTTTGGCTTTCAGGCACAACCTCTCAGTGCAAAAGATTGTGAATTCTACATTTTGGCGATGTAAGTCGATCTTCGTGATCGCATTACTTGTCAGAATTGAAGACTGATTTTGACAATGGCAGTACCTTAGGGCCTTTAGTAGTTACTGACACGGTGGTGGGTGAGGGAGAAAGAGGGCAACCCTATCCGACTAACATTTTCTCCTTGAAGTTGGGAATTGAGTTTGGTTGCGTCGTTTGTAGGTACTATGTTGTTGGTTTAGGAGTACCTACAATCTTTTAATTTTATGGTTGAAAGTTTTTAATTTTATATTTTGGTGATGGAGGTGATCCCTTATTGTTAATTTGGTTCTGCGCCCAGAGCAAAGGGCATACTAAGTCTTGTCCGTCACGGCGTTGTCCTCACGGCAAGTACTAACAGATTGTATCTGACACCGGATCCTTTATATCCTGTCTATACAATCGAGGGATAAGCAGACTACAGAGGCAGTAACCACTGAGTCAGCAATCCTTCAAGGTAAGGAACTAAAATTCATGTTTTGATTTCTAACAATATATGTGGCTGACATGATCCCACCCTCTAAAGGTGCCAATCAGCTATATGTAACTACCAGGTAAGTCCTATAAGTAAAGTAAAAATGATATTTTTATGATAAAATAAGGTTTTACTTATACTTACCTGGTAGTTACATGAAATAAACCCGCCCACCTCCCCTCTCATGTCAAGTGGGCTTAAAACTTAATGGGTTCTAGAACATTGTTGGGATAGTTCCTTGTTACCTATAGAGAGGCGCTGGTAGAGGGATCACCTAGGTGTTTTTAGCGCTAGCGCGAAATTTAAAATTCTGCCAAGCGTCAGAGACGACAGCTATATGTAACTACCAGGTAAGTATAAGTAAAACCTTATTTTATCATAAAAATATCATATTTATTGAACTTTAACTTAATGGCCTTCTGTACTTATAAGCTACAACATAAACACTATTTTTTCTATGCTATTATTTTATATGTGATGCATTTCTTAATAAATCTCTTCAGTAAAATGTTACATATAAAATGATGGTTAATTTAGGTTAGGGACAGTGTGGAATTGCTGTTAACTGTAAAATATCTGGAAAACATTCTAATGAAGGTGTAAGGAAGGTATTGAGTGACATACTGGCTGGGTGTTGTCTAGTTTATTGCTGGTTCCTTACTGAATGAATGTACAGAATCTTCAAGGTTGTTATTGACTGGTGCGAGCTGCAATGTAGTTTCTACAAACAGACAGGACAAAACAGAGATTATGTTTCGGACATCTGTGCTTGTCAACAGACAAACATTTGGCGATTGTGAGAGAGATAATACTGTAAACGTACAATGATAAAACATATATCAATGGAAAGGCCAGGAAATTCCACATATGAACATTTGCATGAGATTCGAGACAGATTAACGAATACAATGCAGTAGCGTAATGTGTGAAATGACGAGACATTTGGCATCTTCACAAACAGAAACATACATGCACTTTAATACTGTAAACAAGATTCGATAGAACATTATGAGTACATGGTCGGAATGCTTGCATGGCAATGCAATTAGTGGTGATCGTACATGAATTGAGAGAAAAAAAAAAAAAAAAAGTATAGCTTAGTTTTACCAGACCACTGAGCTGATTAACAGCTCTCCTAGGGCTGGCCCGAAGGATTAGACTTATTTTACGTGGCTAAGAACCAATTGGTTACTTAGCAACGGGACCTACAGCTTATTGTGGAATCCGAACCACATTATAGCGAGAAATGAATTTCTATCACCAGAAATAAATTCCTCTAACTCTTCATCAGCCGGCGGCGGGAATTGAACTCGGCCCATCGAATGACGGTCTGAAGCTCAACCAACTCGGCCAACAAAGGGCTATGAATTGAGAGAACAATGACAGAAATGTTGTATGGAAGAAGTTGCGTTCCTTCGAGCGATCGCCACTGACGCACGGGAGGGAGGGAGAGAGCGGGATGCTTTGTTGGATCTTGTTTTGTCCGATGGCTGACCTACCACATGCGATGCCCTGGGACCACACATTGGTCCCTTACAATACTCCCCCCCACAAAGCAAAGCCCCGATAGCTGAAATCGTCTTGCTGACAATGTCGAATGGGCACAAAGGGCATGGGCTTTGGGCGGGCAGCAGGCTGAAGGATGACGCCGACCAGCAGAAACTCCAGGAGGATGACAGCAGGCTGAAGGATGACGTCGGCTGATCCTTCAGTAGCCAGCTCGAGGAGGACGGTAGCAGGCTGAAGGATGACGTCAGCTGGTCCTTCGGTGGTCAACTTGTCCAGTAGGAGTTTGGGGGTGGTGTCAGGCTGTCTGGAGGAGGCATCCAGGGTTCCGGTGTTGGGGTGGGTCATCTCGGAGGGTCGGACATCTACTGTAGGCTCAGGAATAGCGGGAGGCTGAGTGGAGGAGGCGGTGAAGGATTCGTTAGCGCGTGGGTCGTCATTGTGGGTCGGACGTCTACCATCGGCTCCTTCAGGTCACTCTGGGATCACCAGTATAAGGAAGGTATTGAGTGACATACTGGCTGGTTCCTTACTGAATGAATGTACAGAATCTTCGAGGTTGTTACCGGCTGGTGCGAGCCGCAATGTAGTTTCTACACACAAACAAGACAAAACCGAGATTATGTTTCGGACATCTGTGCTTGTCAACAGACAAACAGATGGCGGTTGTGAGAGACATAATACTGTAAATAAGTTGGTGAACCCCATGGCCTTATCTTAAGATGTCAAGCATATCTTAAGATGTCAAGCATACAAGGGGGTTTGATGCCCTTAGCCTTCGAATTTGTCCCAGAATTCATGGCTAAGGCCCAAAACCCCTCTTGTCATGATGACACATTTGATTCCTTCTCAATTCCATCTCTTAATGACTTTGGTAATAACAATCCAAACAAATTGCTCCACTGCCCTGTCAGAGCACTATGCTGCTACCTGAAAAGGACTCGCCATCTCCGACCGGGGTGCCAAAGGCTCTTCCTTAACACTGGCCAGAACAAGAAAGTGTCCAAGAATACAATCTCCTTTTGGCTGCATGAGACTATCGGACAAGCTTATGGTTCGACTGTTCAAAGGATTTTGAAGGCTGGCACATGGCTTCATCAGACCACCTTCACTTCCTTCTATCTGCGGGACACTGCCCACAGGCCCTTGGACGCTTTTTCCTTGGGTCTGGCGGTGGCTGCTCAACAGGTTGTTTAACTCATCCAGTGCCCCTTGTTGGACAGTTTGTATCTTACCTAAGATGATGGTATGAAAGCGAGAATGAATGGGATGGCTGGTCTTCAGTTTCCTTTCTTTTCCTCTCTACCCAGTGAGCGAAGAAATCACTCCATCATGTGCTGGATTGGGTCTCATACAGGTGAGGCTGTGGCCTTATTGTTTAAGTTTTGCTTATTCCTACACGAATATAAAACTTTGGCAAAGTAAGTCCCTCCTCTATCTAGCAAGGGGAGAGAGGATTGATAGCAAACTATTGGTGGCTACGAAGGTTTTTTATCTACAGATATAGTTCTTTAACTTCCTCCTACATTGTCTTATCACACTGTACGGAATCCAAGAAGTCTTGACTGTTAAAAAATCACTTATGTATTATGTCAGAGACTTTGGTTCCCTTCCATAGGCTTCTATAGGCCAGGAAGAGTTACTAGGTGTGCTGAACTTCCAGTCAGTTCCAGACTTTCTTTCCTCCCTCCAAAAGTGTGGTATGCATCCCCACGAATACGTGGGGGATGCGCACCACACCCCCTAACGAACAGCTAAAATCCTCGAATACTTAAAACCTGTCTAAAAACACTTAGAACTGCCTATTTTGATAGTTTGAACACAAAAAAACCCTCTAAAAATACTTATGCCAGAGTATTTTAATAGTTTTATCACAAAAAGTGGATTTAGTCATGAAAATTTTAAAATACAGTAATTAGTGAATATTTCTCAGTGAAAAATACCACGAATGGGTGAAATTCCCGCGAATAATGGGTAGATACGCTCCACAGAGAACTCCGTGAATAGTGAGACTGCGAATTGTGTTTTGGCATTTAATTACAATTAAATGCCAAAACACAATTAGCAGGATAAAGTGGAACATATAAGAAGCAAAGTTGCACACTATGCAAAGTACAGTGCACAGGTAGGTCTACATCTCCTATGGGTGTTGGAGTAACTGCAGTATCTTCGGATAGGAAAAATGAATTCTCATTACCTTACACACCTTCTGTTTTTACAGTATAATTGTCTTCAATATGTGAAGATTATTATGAATATGCTTTTATAAATTTGCATGTTGGCCATCCTGAAAGGGCCATAAAGGCACTTGAAAATTACTGTTCAAAAACCAGTATAAGGCTGGCTTTCAGCTTTGGTTTATGATACTGAAATAAAAATTTTGTAATTGCATGCAGTTGCAGTAGGGTTGTGATATTCAGCAATACAAAAGATGTAGAAGCAGCAGTGCTATCCCCTCTGAGGAATAGGAATGCTTGTTTTTTTTTGTATTCTATACATACAGGAAGGGGGAAATTCTATTATTGAATGGATGGTAAAATTGAGATTAAAAGGATCAATGTATTAGTTGCCACTATTGGGAAATGGCTATGAATTATTAATTCTGAAAACATCTCTTTCTCTTGTGAGTCATTTCCTTCCTTACAGGACTTTCAGTTGCTATAAGAGAATGGCATTTTATAATAGTGGTTAACCACTTTCAATATATGTTCTGAGTCCTCTAATGAATCAAAGATTTTTATGCATAGTAATATTAAAGTCAGAATAATTATTTCCTCGCTGATTCAAGGGAGTGGTAGCTGCAATCCAGGCAGGTTACAGATCAATATATACAGTGTATAACTTCCATGGTCAATTACCGATACATCTGTTGCCGTACAATAACATGAGGGTTAACATGTCAGAACCCACATGTCCTAATAAATAACTTTTCCATTATGTTTAAGACATTTTTACTTTTGCTTTCTATAAAAGAAGATGCACGTTAAAGATTAGGCATATACGTAGCAAGGATCTTACAGTTTGGCTTATAGATACTAGGTGGTCTTTCATACTGAATTCTATTTCATAGTCTTTCTTCTATTTCACATCTTTTAAAACACAGGAACCAATTCCATTTCAGCAGAACTGAAGATATGAACATCACGCTGTAAATCTGTGGCTGTATAAAAAAATTCATCCTATTCTGTAGATTTTCTTTATTCCATAAGGTAGTTGACTAATAGGCTAATTTATGGGAATGTGAACAGTTGGCTACTTAAAACACTTTCTTAAGGAACACACATTTCTAATTAAAATATGTTAGAATAACGACTGTCTAAATGTATGTGAAATACAAAAATTTAAAACAAATTCTATGAAGAATTCTAAGATTATAAAATAAATAAGAGAGATGAAACCAAAATAAGGGGAAAAACAGTACAATTAATTTTCTAAACAAATATAAAACTTACATGCATAGGACAAGAAAAACAGTACTACTATGAATACTGTACATGAAAACCAGAACTTAGGAACTGGTAGTGACTTAAAGCCTTTGATGAGCTTAATTTCACTACCCCGATCTTTACAGCAGATTATCATCATACAATAAAAATGGGATAAAGTGATATAAACAGTAAAACCCAGGACAATTATGGACGCAAAAAATTAACAGCAAACTCAAGGACAATTATGGACCCAAAAATTAGCAAAACGGTGCACTGATATCAATCATTCTTTTTCTATTCCATCACAGTGCCTGTTTTTATGGTCATGGACCAAACACCTTTTAATCATCTGAAAAAAGAAAGTATTATTGTTATACAAATCTAATTAAAATACTATACCATTTAAAACAAGAATATATTGAATACAAACCTTATTTAGATGTTGTACCTAACTATGCTACAGTTTTCACGCTGCACCCTGTCATATACACATAATAAAGCATCTACAGTGAAAGAGAAGTGCCTTCATACATAAAATACTACCAGCACAGTATTCTTAAAATATATACAATACCATAGCCATAATTAAGGAGACATGTCAAATATAGTTCAAAACTAAATCTGGTTACTGTAAGTACTTAACTATGGTATAACAAAATTTATTGGTAAATTTAACTCTACTAAAATAAAATTATGTACACATACATGCTACACAGTAATACCCCAAACTTGCGCGATTCGAGTTGCACAAATTCACACACACACGCGAACTTTTCATTGGAACCTAACTAACTGTCACACACTTGTTTTTCACAGACATGCAAACATTTGCTGAGAAACCGTGCAAAAGTGTTTATATTTAATTTTTTATGTAATTTATAAGTTTTCAAGCTTTTATGTGTAAATTAAATAACATTAAAAAATAAAAGTAATAATTTCTCTCTCTCTCTCTTTTACTGAGATGAGAGAATTTTTAGGGTACACATATATGTTTGTTTTGTATAAATAAATTTTTTACATAATAATAAGTACTAATTTTCAAATAATATAATAATAATAATAATATAACTGTAATTACAAAATTTGTATGTGATAAGTATTTCAAACAAACAAATATCTTTCCCTCATCTTCTGTTTGAAGCTCAAAGGCAAAGCTGTCAGACGTCGATTTAACATGACAAGAAAGGAGAGTGTTGTTGATTAGTGGGTCAAAGGTTTCTTATGTAATTCTCTCTCTCTCTCTCTCTCTCTCTCTCTCTCTCTCTCTCTCTCTCTGTCCGTAATAATTCATACAAAAATTCACTCTCTTAAGTAAAGACAACTGTTCTCTCTCTCTCTCTCTTGTTCGTAGTTACAGAGAAAAATGCTTCTTCTCCTAATGTTAGTAATGGATTGTTAATAGGTATTCCTTTGCAAAAAGACAATGCATATAGTGTTAGTTTGCTACCTGAGTAGTTCTGGACATAAACTTCACAAGTATCACCCTCCATGTGGACTAAAGAATTATCCACCCTGACAAATTCTGGTAACTCTTCATTTAGTAAAAGAACGTCTTTTAACTTCTATCTCTTCTTTTCCCCTTGGATGTATTTTTGTTAAACACTTTGGATGCAAAATTACCTGTCTGTTTAGTATAGATTGTACTTTATTATCATCAGCAGTGCTTACACAACATACTTCTTCATCTTTTATCTCTGCAAAGTAACAATGTTCAGCATCTATACTAGTTTCTTCAGTTACTGCTATTATATCATTAATATCTACTTTATTTTGTTTAACAACAGTACCTCATTTACTAATTTCCCTTCATTATCACAACTGATTACTACATTGCTATAATATTCTGTATTTATCTCTGCATATTTATCATCACATATGTCTTGTTCCTCGTCATATTCAGAACATTGGGGATCACCTTTACTTATTTCTGGGTCACTTCTTTTGTTGGAGGGTATAATTTCTGGATGTGCACATCTTAAATTTCTAGTCTGTAATTGTGGAAATTCCTCCTTTCCATTACCATCCAATTTAATTTGATTGTTCTCTTGATGATAAATTATTTTATGTATGTCTTTCTCGCTTGTTGAAGCCGTCTCAGACATTGACCAGATTTGGGTGAAACTTTTCTTCTTCGAGCGTAAAGCATACGCTCTTTTTATTATCTTGTGTAAGGTTAATTCTTCCTTCTCTACAATTCAGTATAATTCCACATTTCTTCATTAATTTATATGAGAACAACACCTGTGCAGGAAAGAATCTGTCTTCTAGAACTATAAAACTTTCAACAGTTTTATGTGACGAAAGGTCTATTTCTAAGTTCACATTTCCTAAACTTTTAATCTGTTTACCCGCTACTCCTTTTATTATTTTGCTTTGACCCTGAATTAGCATTTCTTTAACGCCTAAGTAATTTGTTAATGTGTGTTTATCAATTATGCTTACACTACTACCTGAATCCATAAGGACAATACATAATTTATTCTGTATTGGAACTTTGATGATAGGTAAATCCTTTCTGATTATTTCTTCTTCATCTATGGAAAATACAACTTCTTTACTCTGCAATATGGATAGCGCGGATGAACCTTCACTTCTCCTTTTTGGTAATTCTTCTACTCTTAATTTATCTTCTTGAAGGGACTTTCTTGTGGTATTCTGTGTAGGGATAAATTGTCATTGATTTAAAGACTTATTTGATGTTGAGCGATTACTGCTTAATTCATCTATTTCTTTATTTCCTTCTTGTGTTTTAAACCAGCAATTCTTTGTTAAATGTCCTACTTTCTTACAAATCGTGCAGATTCTAGGTTTTCTACACTCGTTTGTAAAATGATTTGTATACCCACAGTTTTCACAGGCTGTCTTTGGTCTCGCCCCTTGAGCAGAATAGTTCACTTGGGTTGAAGTGTTTGTGTTTGAGTTTTGACCATATCTATAAGGTTTGTGCAGTCCACTCTTTGTTAGATTGTTTCTTCCCCTTTGATCTGGATTCCATTTTCTTTTAGTATTTTGGGCATATTTCCCTTGGAAGGTATTTGGTCTATTTCCTACTTGTTTGGAATTATCATAAAACTTACTATTCATTTTAAAAGTAGGATTATTATTTCTTTCCTTTCATTTTGTGCTTCTGTTGTTCCCACAAATTCCTTGGACAGATTTATCTCTTTCCTTTGGATTTCTTCTCTCATTGTCTTCAATGTTTGAAGGCTTGTTTTCTTGGGATCAAGTTTTATTTTTCTGAAAGCCTTCTTTTCCTCTTCTCCAAGGGCATTATATATTGTTCCAAATGACAAGTAAATTAAAACATGTCGTAGCTCAACTAAGATTACGGGCACTATCCCCAAACTGAGTCTTGTCTCCTATAGTAATGCCTGTCTTCATTAAGTCTTGGTTATTTTCTACTGCATTCTCCACGCTTGCATACAAATTAGCAACTGTTTTATATTGTGGGTTAAGAAATCTAGTTATGTTGTATAAACTGTCAGTCTTATTTACTGGTTCCCAGAGCGATAAACAAATTTCTTTAAATTCTACATAGTTATTAAGTTTGCTAAAACTTGTGGAATTCAAAGTTTTATGTGCGTCTCCATGTTCTAAGCTGACGAGCAACAAGGCTTCATTTATTTTAGCTCTTTCATCTGTTATTCCCCCTGAAATTATACAACTATCTGCATCTGCTAGCCAATGATTTACAGTATAGGATTCGAGTCTACTTTTGTCAGGATTGGAATCAACCACCTGTCCACAGAAGCATGTGGCGGTTGTTATTGCTGCCGCCTGATTCATTTTGTAAAATTGTAAAGTGCGAGTAATATTAGTATTATTACTATTATTATTACTGTTAGTAGTGTTAGAATGATTAACACTATTTCGGTTCTGGTTATTTGTGTTATTATTGTTAGTGTTTCCTTGCACTACAGCGGAGTGGGAATTTAGTCTTGAAATTCGACTTCGTCTAATTGTCGACGGTCTTAAATCGTAATGTGAATATCTAAGTGTTTAGTAATTCATCAAAAACTCTTTGCATGGTCACACAAAAAAATTTTTCAATCAGAGTACATCGATTATAAAAAAAAATTTTTGTTATATTGTACCAAAATTAAAACAATTTGTCAAATTGTCACAGTAAAAAAAAATTAAATTCTCTACTGAGTTCAAGTGCACAAGTAAAACCTTTTTCAATACACAAAAGAAATTCTTATATGAAACTGGGCATCATATCATCAAAATTCATGACAATAAGTACACAAAATTTATATATAACTCCTCGAATAATCATCTTTTAGGGTTACCTAAGGTAATCTAAGCAAAAACAAGTCACATAATCTCAAGAAATATATTGAAAATAAAGAACACAGTTTACAAGTGTTGACCTACACAGATACCTGCCTTTTGTTTTTCTTGGTGCAGCTGACTGTGAGACAGGTGTTTGTAAACCAATGGATTTGTGCTAAAACAGTAACATTACAGACGTGGCTTTAAGTATGTTGCTTAAATACCTATGAAGAGACAGATTTATGCCAAATTTTCAATGTTACACTGTCTACCTTTAATCCATTTCCTACTAAAATACTGAATAGTGTAAATCTTGTGCTCTTCAGTTCATTTAAAATATATGGGTAAAAACATCTAAATCAGAAAACTATAATATACTTCACCTAGATATTATTGCAGAATACGTTTTATAGTCAAACCAGTTGGTGGTGGCCGCTGAAAGGTACTCCCACCCACTATGTAAGTGTCAGAGTCTAACTATATTTGTCATTTTTCCTCAAGGAAAACGCTCTGTTTAGAGACATGTCCGAAAACCTAAAACACAATAATGAAGACGGATTAAATACTAAGGTGGGTTTCATTGGTAACAATCCCAGATTATCCTTGTTCTCTTTCCTTCTACACCTGACTTCAATATCTTCCTTTCTCTACCTCTTTCTTTAACATCCATAGCAATCTTAAAGACAGATTTAGCTTAAAAGATTAGGATTTCACTTGTGTTGTTCAAAAGCCATACAGTTCATATCAAGCTAAATTTATGACAGTCCTTTAATTACAGTTAGTCTTTCATCTCTGTGTATAAATGGCAGCATTGTTGATACAATAAGTCACTCAACACCACATAATGGAAACCTTTCCTCAGCATGTTCTCTCTGCTTACCCAGGAAAATCTTGAGAATGTTTTTCTTTTGTGAAATATTTATAAACCTATGTCAATTTAATCTCTGCACCCATTGTTATTCCATAGATACAGTATATTCTCTCTCTCTCTCTCTCTATAGGAAGCAAGTCTTCCATCATCTGTGGAGGTATCCTCATTTATAAACAGATTTTTCTTTCTCCTTTCATCACTATAAAATCTTGCATTATCTACTGTCTTTTATTATTTATATGATTTTACTATACTTTTCACAGCCAGATTTGGGTATTTTTGCTCGTCTTAGTCTCTCCATTGTAAAAAGAATTAAGCTGGCCTTGTGCCAGCACAAGCTCTTGCTTCTAAGCAGCCCTAATTGAGAAAGAAAGAGCGAGAGACAGCGAGCCAGTAAGTGATGTTCATCCTGTGAAAATAGCAGAAAAAGGAGATGCTGTATTTCATACTTGGGGGAGCAAGAGAGCTGTCTAAAATGAGAAGCAGAGGAAGCTTCAGTTTATCCGGCTTGACCAGTCTTTACCAAGTGATCAGATTGGTCACCCATTTCTCTCCACAGTGTTCTCTTTAAGAGGAAATGACAGAAATATTTAGGCTCTCATAATACATTCTGGATGAGAACACCTCTAAGCAGCCACCACCGACTGGTTTGAAAAATTTTAAATCGTTTAGATTCAGAACATGAAAATACCATCAACATGCATATAATCAATTATGCTAATACACATGAACATAAAGAGGACATCAAAATGCAGATAATCAATACAGTGTAATGCTATTATACTAATTCTTGAGGTTTATATATCACTACTGGGCACAAGATCACTTAATATAAAAAATAAAATGTCACTTACATGTTTTTCATCTTTTTTCGCCCATTGTACCGTAGTTGCAATGATGTAGGCTCTGAGTCGATACATTGTTTCTGACTTGATGGAAAGTAATCTGAGATAGTATTCGTTACCACAAACGAACTGTCTAATGTCTTGAACAGTTGTTTATCTGCAGGACTCTCAAGTCGGGATGCCTGGCTTTGCATACGAACACTTACTACAAGTCTTTCTGCACATGGTATCAGTGCTCTATATCTACCACCTTAAAAAAAGAAAAAATTTAATATTGAAACATATTTATATAGGGATATAAACTACTATGAGATTCAGAGGCGTCGTTTTTTTTTTTTATTTTACTCCTTATCAAAGAATCAGATGAAGGTGAAAGTTGGCATGTTAATATTTCACAACCATACAAATATATTAGAAATATATCTAGTAATGAAATTCGATAGTTTTCATTTTTATAAAGTAAAATTGGTTTGCCAATGCCGTATCCAGGATATACGTGGCAAGGATCCTCAAACGTTTATGACGTAGGTAGAGTAAACAATCTATGACGAATTTAGTCCCGCCCATAAACCTTACAAACTCATTCACTTGGGGAAAATCAGCTTTAAACCCTTACCTGTCAAAAGATCAAAGAATGGCTAATAAGATTTGGAATTGTCCCGTGGTTGCAAAACTGCATTTGCCTTTGGCTTGCAACCTTGTATACGGGAGAGAAAAACCGTGGTAGTACTTACTACTCCTTGAACAGGTAAGAAATCGATTTCAGATTACGTAATTATTTCCAGTCTGATTTTTATTTTGCGAAAAAAAATATAACTATTGCAATGCCTTTTTGAATTGTGAACATTTCCATTGAGTACCCATTATGTAGTGAAGAGAGAAAGCAGAGAGAGAGAGAGAGAGAGAGAGAGAGAGGTGTAAAAGGATTGTTCAGTCTTTATAGAATTATTATTGTTCTGAGAAGATTTTTGGGAAAGCTAAATACAACCAGTAATGTATTCAAGTTATCAGTACAGCAATGGACCATCTGATTTAAGATTTGTTGTTTTTCCATAATCAATGTATAATTGCTTTAATATATATATATATATATATATATATATATATATATATATATATATATATATATATATATATATATATATATATATATATATATATATATATATATATATATATATATATATATATATATATATAATTATATATATTCTTTTCTGTCCTTTAAGGCCTTATGACGCGTTGGACAAGTTTTGGGCATGACTGCAGGGGCAGTAAGGGCCAAAGTCAGCCTCCGTACCTCCAGTTCATGTCATTCACCATCGTCAGTAACACCAGTTTCATCAGCACCATCCGCCTTTTGATAACTTTACTGTTGGTGCGATTCGTCGCTTTATCCACAGAAAGTTTGATGAGAAGGAGTATTTTACGGTTGGCTCTCTAACAATGGACCTTAAAACAGCTGGCATTATCTCAGAAAGGACATCACCGAGTTCAGTAATCCGCCTCCTGCATTCTCTGGGATTCAAGTATAAAACTACACAACGGAAAATGTATGTGAGGAAGGAGTCTCTGGACATAATTTGCCGCCGAATTAATGCTCTACGGGATCTCGACGCCTCAGGGAGGACGGAAGGAAGGTGGTGTACGTTGATGAAACTTGGTTCACCACTAGAATGACCCATAGCAGGGAATGGGCAGACACCACGCAGGATATCACCAGTCCCTCTTACAGCCGTCAGGTCCCTCCAGGAGAAGGTGAACGATTTGTGGTGGTAGCTGCTGGCACCAATGAAGGCTTCATTGAAGGCTCGTATCTGTGCTACCCCGCTAAGTCCAATCAAGGAGATTATCATGGCGAAATGAATGCCAAATTGTTCGAACAGTGGCTTACGACACAGCTTCTACTGTCCCTCCCAGAGCCATCGGTTCTTGTGCTAGATAATGCACCATATCACAGCACACTAACCGAGGAGAGTCGATGCCCTATGTCAGCAAACAGAAAGGCGGATCTCGTAAGGTAATTACAATAAATCACAATATATATATATATATATATATATATATATATATATATATATATATATATATATATATATATATATATATATATATATATATATATATATATATATATATATATATATAGACATCATGAAATACATTATACACACGCATTAAAGTTAATGACTTGACTGGAAATTTCATATGATTCAATATTCTATTAACTGTGTGAAGTCAGTAAATTATTCTTGATGGAAACAATATCAAATCATAGTTTAATGATACAGTAATAACGGTATGTAAATTAGCATTCTATGGTCTATTTCCACTCTAATAATGATTAATTAACTTTTCTCGACAGGTGGCTGGAGCAGCGTAGGATATCGTTCCCACCTTTGGCCACAAAATCTGAGCTGTTGCTCGTTTGCCAAAAGAATCGTCCGGAAAGGAGATATGTGGTGGATAACATCATCCGGGAGTGGGGCCACGGTTGTGCGCTTGGCACCCGCTCACCCAGAGCTCAACGCCATTGAACAGGTGTGGGGTCATATGAAGAGGCAAGTGCGTTCATCGCTCCGTCGATTTACGCGGTCTGACTTGCAGGCCAGGTTGGAGGAGGCAAGGCTTTCTGCTACCCCGGAAGTGTGGGCAGGAGCAGTTAGACAATCACGTCATTTTGAGGAGGAGTACTGGGAATTGGACAACATCCGGAGACTTACGTGGATCCAGTCATCATTAATTTAGTCAGTGATGATGAGGATGATGATGATCTTTCCTTGATAGTGATGATGATTGTGATTTGTAAATAGATTATGAATAGTTTTTGGTGTTTCATTTGTACATTTAAAGGGGGAATTACAAATAAACAGAGTAAAAGTAAAATACATTTCATTTGAAATATTTTTAAGATATACCCACACCAATAGTAACAATGATAGAGAAAAAAGGGAATATGGCAACCCTTGTTCCCCTCAGAGTCATCGCTGATTTCCTCAGGTCAGCTACGTTTCCTCTACGATAATCGGTAATTATATATGCTTGAGGGTGACTGGAACTGGCATGTCTACCCATTGTCATGCCCTGTCACCCATGAATTAAGGATAAGTAAAATGAAATAAGATAAAAGGCTAAAAGAAAATTTAAAATGAAAAACGAAATGAATAACGAAACTCTAAATACCAAAAAATAAAACAAAACATTCGCTCTTCAACACGTTCTTTCTCAGGTTTGTGCCATATAGTACTGTTTCATAAGGGTAATAATGCTCAGCTCCATCGCCAATAGAAATGATGATTTTTATTACAATAAAGTAAAACATAGTTACATATAGATAATAAATCGAATATGTGATGTCCAAGGCTATAACGGTATGAACTTTCATTTATTTGCCTGGATGAGAACTGCTGAAAACTTACCAAAACTTACGACATTTCAGTCACTGCTTCTTTGACAGGACTCCTTCCCTGAATGCATGAGTTTGTTCCCTCATTTGCAATACTGCATATTTAACTTGGAGGAAAATTACTTTATACATTTCTCAAATGAAAACCCGAATTCTGGGAGGCCAGGACCCATTACACAATAAAGAAACATTTGCAAAGTCTTTATGAATAGCTGAAAGATTCTGATGTGGGCGGGGGCATCTATGCTGCCGTGGAAATACAGCAATAGTGGTAGTAATAGTAGCAGAATGTATAATTTTGGCCTTCAGGTTTATTTATTTGATCATTGGTGATCATTTAGCATCTTTGCAACTACTTGAGAAATGTATTTTCATCGTCAGTAATTCAATTCTTAAACTTCATGAGATAATTCAGTATTATCCTGAATTATGACGTAGCTTAGAGGGTGGAGCCATTTGTAACGTCACAGGTAAACGTCATTACTGTCTTCTAAGCCATGAATGACTTTTTAATGTCTCTGACTACAGAAAGTGGTGTGTTCTTCTATGATCAGCTAAAACTATAAGTCATAGGTACAAGATGATGTTAGAAAATAAAATGTATGGTTGTGAAATATTCATATGCCAACTTTCACCTTCATCCGATTCTTTGATAAGGAGTCAAATAAAAAATTATTGCGGTGACGCCTCTGAATCTCATAGTAATTGTTATTCAACAAACTCACTACATGTACTTACAATTAGCCTAAGTTCATGATCAATAGATTTCATACACTTCGGTTCAGAATTTAAGAATACTCTCTATTGGTCAGCAGCACTGCACATGTGCTAGATGCCTTTGGATTCCCAGTCAGTAAAACAAGCACCCCACCATTCCTATCGCTAGCATATTGATTGATTGGTTGACCTATCTGATAATATACACTGGCATCATACTGTATATACAGTACTACAGTATGTATATATATACAGGCAGTCCCCGGTTATTGGCGGACGTTCCGTTCTGAGGGTGTGATGATAAATGAAAATCGCCGATAACTGAAAATCGGTGATTTTCGGCACTTTTTTTGGCGATTTTTGGGCTTATCGACGCCAGATTGCCATTATATATATATATATATATATATATATATATATATATATATATATATATATATATATATATATATATAAGGCAGTTTGGTTTCACGATGGATCCGACTTACAACGTTCTGAGGTTACAAAAAGCTTTTCAAATATATTCATCAGAAATTATTTCCCGGTTTACAACGCATGTCCCAAGGTTACAACACATCGTACGCCGATCCGACGGAAGAAATATGGCTCCAAAATGGCAGAATAATCAAAATTTGGAGGTTTTTGATAAACTCAATAAAAGTGCAGTATCGTTTTCAATACACCCAAAGAATTAAAAGTAAGGTTTTCTTAGGATTTTTCATAATTTTCGACGATTTTTTCAGTTTAGGGACAAGTATAGCGTAAAAACGGAACCTCCTTAAATAAACTGGGGGACTGCCTGTATATATGTATATATATGAAAAACATTTAGGATGAATATATTTAGTTTTTTTAGCTAAGCAGTTTTCTTTGGAGATATTCTGGGCAAAGGTAAATGGAAACAGTGCCTATGTATTCAGTGAGTCAGTGCTGACGAAGGCCTGGGATCAGTCTAGCTTCTCATGGAGACAAGGGGGCATCATGCCCTGGGTGATGCGCTGGCTATGTTGCTGGAGGTCAAGTTCTGGTTAGAGTGTTCATTCGGAACAGGGCGTTCCAATAATCTCTGAGATGTTCAGCTGGTAATACTTTGATGACTTAGGTGTTTTTTTCATTCAGCCAGGATAGCCAGGTGATTCGTGGTCAGTAGCTTATGGGCTATGCTGGTGTGAGTGGGTTTGTGTGTTGCAAGAGCATCAGTGTTTTTTTTTTCAGGTTGGGGAATTGTTTCCGGGTATTTTTGCATCACAGAGGGTTTTGAAGACAAAGGGGGATATTTTTACAGCAGTGTTTTTTTATGTTGATTTATTGTTTAGTGTCGTAGGGGGAATAAGCCGGTTCAAGGGGGAGCGAGTGTTTTTTTCTGATTACATTGCATGTGGCCCAGAGTTGCTGTGCAAAGTTAGGGGGCAGAGTATCCCATTTCTTTCCCATTCTCTAGTGTTTTCAATGTATGTGGGGGTAGACTGGGGTAGTTGGTTATGGGGCATGACTTGTGTTTTTTCTTCGTGATCGGCAGTTCGCATTAGCGATTAGGAACTAATGTGGTATTATGGAATACTTTGTTTTTTCTATTTTGATTATTTTTGGGGAACTTGCGTTATTGTGTTGATAACTGCTTGACGGTTGTTGGGTTATTGGGAGTAAATATTCTTCAGCTACTGGGAAAACATATCTTAGTCTTCTTTTTTTTTTTGCCTTTTTTTTCTCTCTCTCTCTCTCTGAGAACTTCCAATTTGTCTTCACAAAGATTTTCTTTTGGTATTTCTGTTAGTGTATGAAGTGGAGACCGGGTTGTGTTGTTGAGACTTGGAGTCTTATCAATCCCGACAACATGGCGGAGGGTGCCGTCAGACAGGGATAAAGTAACTATCTTTCACAAGCTTACATCAGTCGTCTCTGGGGTTCAGCCATTTCCAGGGTTGGTTGATGGGGTTCTTCCGGTACCTCTCAAAATTTTTATCGAGGGTGTGTCGAATTACCTAGACACCAAGAAAATTACAGATGGGGTAGAGGCTTTGAATGAAGCAAAAGGATTCCTCAGTTTAGATAAAGGGGACATAGGACAATGTTGTCAGAGTCATCAATTTTTTAAGAAATCACAGTTGGCTAATTTAATTTTCAAACCCGCTAACTAAGTCTCCAAAGAACTTCCCTAAGGACCTCTAAATGTTCCTCTACAGAATCAGTGGCAATCAAGATGTTGTCCATACAGACATAAATAGACTTTCCTAATAATCCATGCAAAACTGTATTTACTAATCTCGTAAAAGTCATAGGGCTATCCGACAAAACAAACGGCATCCACGTAAACTCATAATATCCCTTCGGCAAACAAAAAGCAGTATACTTGCAACTCTCCTCACTAAGAGGAACCTGTAAAAACCCCTGCATCAGATCAATTGAAGAATAGATATTTTTACCCCCGATTTCTACAAACAAATCGGCAAACATGCCACAGGATAGTGGTCCAGGATTGACTTATCATTCAACTTACAAAAATCCACACACACACACGTACTGAGCCATCCTTCTTAGGCACTGCTAACAATGGAAAATTAAAGGGTGAGGAACTGAGCCTAATTATACCTTCATCTTCCCACTTATTGACCTCCTGCTCTACCTGTTCCCTAATCTTAAAGGGAATCCTATGCGTAGGGACAAAAATAGGCTTAGTCTCATCCTCTAAATAAACCTTGTGTTCTAACACATTAGTTAAGACATTGATCAGTATGCCTTGAGGTTTCAGAGGGGAATGTACTGCTTCTCCTATTTGCTCATAAATATACCTAGGGATTGCTATTGGTTTTAGTTCTTATCTTTTATGACAGTATGTCAGCTATAATAGTAATTTTGCAAAGAAAAGTGCAAAGAAATATTAGAAAAAACATGTATACCTCACAAAAAGTTACTGCATCTCCCCATCTCAGTAAATCCCATAAATATTTTACAACAAATATACTCAGAATCTGTTACTGATTTTAGTTCTTATCTGTTATGATACTGTGTGAGCTGTAATTATAATTTTACAAAATAAAAAAATAAATAAATTATTAGAAAAAGCATGCATAAATTGGTTAAATTAACATATTTTTAAGAGTGTCT
>NC_089792.1:33177598-33227598 GCF_040412425.1 Macrobrachium rosenbergii | reverse complement strand
CAAAAATTTAGAAATGCTGTGCGGGCATAAATTGTCAGCTAAGTAATTACTTGGTAAGTTACTTATATAAAAGCATTCATTAGCAAAAGCTGGAAACACTTTATGGCTCACTGAGGTAGGCAGCTAAGCTGTAGTAAGCCACCACTTTTCTTTCTGCATCACAAGGCTATCTGGGGTGGATGAAGATGGATTTTTGATAAAAGGATCTGGTTTGTAAACCTAGGAAAAATACAAATTTGGCATATGCTCCTATGGAAATACAGACTATCACCTTCATTTAAGAGACTCACTCCTTAGGTGAGAAGATGGTCCCTCAACTGATTGTAAAGTTGAATCTGCACCCAGAAATGGTATGTTCTTACTCATGAATATTAACAATACAATCTGGTATATCGATGCAAGAATGATTGGGTCCCAAGCCAGAGTGAAAACTTTGGAGACCCAAGTGCTGCTACAAAAGTTGGCATAGTATCTGAGTTAATAAAAACTGAAAATTGATGAGTTCAAATTACAGTTTTACCACTTCATCGCCACCCTGCTACAAGAGAGAGCTGAGGGAGTCACACCTTATGAGTCAAAGCTCTAAGATAGGATATTCCACAGTGAAGTCTACCTGCATCATGGCCTGTCCAGTACACACTCAGCTTTACTACAGTCTTTTACAGCAAGGGCATGAAGGCAAGATGCTTTTCGGTCTGAGAGGAGTTTGGACACTAAACCACCTTTAAGCAGCCCACAGAGGTACTCACGAATGGTTCTGAGAACTCATGGACAACGTCCCTATAGGCCACTTGCCCTTAATACCTGTAAATTAGAAAAGTTTCTCTGAGAGGCCAAGGATGGGCCAATGCCCCTCATGTCATGAGTTCTCATCAAGACTGGACAACTGTCCTCCTCACAGGATGAACCATGATGCCCTTGATCAGCTCATAAAAACAAAAGAAAGGGTGTTCTTGAACACCTTGAGCCTGTCGATACTGCAGTGAGACCCTGACATTTAGGGCTAAGAGGTCCAGTTCACAACAGATAGTGCTGCAAGACTCACACTAGGTACAAAAGCATCTCATCCAACTACCCTAACAAAATTTCTGGGGAAGGGACCTGAAAAATCATCATATCTTTTGTCAAAAACTAATTCTGAGTTTCTGCCACAAACTCATGAACAAAAACATGAGAGATCCCCATCCCCTGAGTGCCAGATAATACACAAGGCTGCACAACTCACAAACATGTTACAATAAGGCTGAGGCTGGCAGAGCAAGTCTTGAGGATGAGATCTTAATGCAAAGATTTTCCCATGAACTCTAAAGTAACCATTTAGATGAGACTTCCAAGGTATACATAACTGTTCAAAGCTCCTATGAGCACAGGAAGACCTAGTTCAAGGCTGATTAATAGGCATGACCACAAGGCTTGAGAATAGATTTTCTCAACAAAGATGGAAGAGTAAGTCCCCAGTTTGCCAAAAAGAGGCCCTACCCAGGGAGACACCCATCTATGACACTATTGGAGAAAATGGCCCCACATGCCTGGTACATGTTAGATGTGGCTACACCACCTCCAATTGTGTGTGGCTAACAGAGAAGGGTGGGCCAAAGGAGAACCCTAGGGTGCTTCAACCAAAAGAGATACCACTTAGCATGAGGGCAACAAGGAGCTAAGAGGTTCATCTGAACCCTGGAATGCTAATCACTCAGAGAATGACTGACAGAAGAAAAAGGCAAGATGTCTAGACTGCCCCAGATACATCTAGAAAGCATCCTCCAAAGCAGCCCAGGGCTCTGGAACAGGAGAAGAGAAAATCAGGAGCTCCCTGTTTACTCAGTTTGTGAACAGATTCATCACCAGAACTCCTTAAAGCTCAAAAAGCCTTTTATACATGAGAAAGTACAGGCCAATCTACCCTTCCTAACTTCCCCTGGCAATTGAGCTTGTATGCCAAAATATTTCTTCTGGCCAGAATGTGTCTGGTTGATAGCTCCATGATGTAGCAAACCAACCACTTGTGCATCTGCATCACCAACCAGCAAAGGTAAAAGGAGCCTTCCTCCTCTTATTGATGTACATCACTACTGCCATGTTGCCACTCATCAATGTTATGAAATGGTCATCACACGATCTTGGAATGTTGCAGCTATCCACGATGCACACTTCTCCAAGATGTTGATGTTTGATGTCTCTATCCAAACACCTGATGCAGAGATATCCCAGGTGTGTGCCCCACACCTTGATGCATATAAGAAAAGAAGCATCTTCAGAGGTGGGGAGTTCAAAGAACACTCACTAGGATATTCCCACAGTCCTGCCACCAAGCAATGTCCTTGCTCACTCTTGACTCAAGGGTATGAAATGAGAGGGAGTGTTGTTTAAGGCCAACCAATGCACCTTCAGTTGCCAATGAAATGAGCTTGATACAGCCAAATCTATAATGTAGTCAGCCCCAGTTGTTTCCAGCGCTTTTTTTAATAACACATTCCACTTTAGTCATTCTGTTAATGGTGATTTTATTGTGTTCTGTTGATTTCTACTATGTTGTTTGTTATGAAGCTATGTGTTAGATTTGCTTCTAATTTCATATTGGTAATTTTAATTTTTTCAGGAGACATTGAGCTTAACCCTAGGCCTGCTACTCATTACCACAAGAAAAACTGCAGATTACTTTACTCATATATTTGAGGATTAAGGTAAAAATGATATTTTAATGATAAAATAAAGTTTGTTCATACTTACCTGGCAGATATATATATAGCTGTATTCTCTGTTAGTCCGACAGAATTTCAAAACTTACGACACACGCAGTGGAGATCAGGTGGTTAGTACCCATTCCCGCCGCTGGGAGGCGGGTATCAGGAACCATTCCCATTTTCTATTCAGATTTTCTAGTGCCACTGTCTCCTGAGGGGAGGTGGGCGGGCACTATGAATATATATATCTGCCAGGTAAGTATGAACAAACTTTATTTTATCATTAAAATATCATTTTGTTCATGAAACTTACCTGTCAGATATATATATAGCTGAATACCACCATTGGAGGTGGGTACAGACAGAATAGGATTTGGAAAACACACTACAAGTAGGTGAAAGATATTTTGGTTCCTTACCTGTTAGCATAGCTGACTTGAGTGATTACTGTCACCCAAGTCCGCTTCTGCTTAACTAGAGTCTCCAGCAAGGGTGTGACCTGTATAGCTGGTGAGTTCTAGATGATCTGTCAACGGGGCGTGACCACAATGTGACAAGACCATATTGACCATACAATGAGGGCAAATGAAGCAAAAACCAACCACCTGACCAAGCCTAACTAAGTTAGGATAACGCAACTAAAGCTAAAGATTGGGAAGACCACCACAGGCAGTCGACCCAACAACCATAAAAACACTATCCAACCATTTTCTATAGGATTAAAGGATGAGTGTCATCCCCTGCCCCCAGGAAAGTATCTGCAGGAAACGTATGGTCCCAGAGAAGCAGTTCTCATATGTCGTCTTCACATCTCTCAGGTAGTGTGAGGCAAACACAGAGTTGCTTCGCCAAAATGTGGCACCCAGAATGTTACTGAGTGACATATTTTTCTGAAAAGCCACTGAAGTAGCAACTGCCCTCACCTCATGAGCATTGACTTTCAAAGTTTAAAATCAGAGTCTTGACAGCATGAATGGGCTTCTTTAATCATATCTCTCAGAAAGAAAGCCAGAGCATTCTTTGACATAGGTAAGTCAGGTCTCTTTACGGAACACCATAAACTATCTGAGGGACCTCGACTTTCCTGGGTCTTGTCTAAAGTAAACTTTGAGAGCCCTAACAGGGCAAAGGACTCTCTCTGGCTCTTGAATTAGGATTTCAGCCATACCCTTGATTTCAAAAGCTCTTGGGCCAAGGGTTAGACGGGCTTTCATTTTTCGCTAAAAAGGAAGGGCTTAAAGAACAAACAGCATTATGTCCCTTTAAAGCCTATATGCCTACTAAAGGCTTGCAGTTCACTAACCCTCTTTGCAGTTGCCAGAGCGGTTAGAAAAATAGTCTTTCTAGTAATGTTCCTCAATGACGCAGAATGAAGAGGCTCAAACGAACTGGACATCAGGAATTTAAGCACAACATCCAAATTCCAAGAAGGAGTCCTTAGGCCGAGGCACTTTAGAGGTTTCAAGGATCTGAAGAGATCGTGAAGGTCTTTGTTGTTAGACAGATCCAAGTCTCTATGCCTAAAAACAGATGATAGCATGCTTCTATATCCCTTTGATAGTCGGGACTGCAAGTTTCACATCATTCCTCAAAATAAGAGGAAGTCTGCTATCTGGCTCACAGAGGTCGTGGTAGAGGAAATGCCCTTCTTTCTACACCATCTCTAAAGACGGTCCACTTGATTGGTACAAATTGCTGGAAGAGAGTCTTCTGGCTCTGGCAATAGCCCGCCACTGGTCTAGAAAAACCTCTCGCTCTGGCCAGCTTCTCGATAGTCTGAATGCAGTCAGACACAGAGCGGGAGGTTTTGTGGTATCTCTCGAAGTGGGGTTGTCTGAGTAGATCTGACTCTCATGGGCAGAGATCTCGGGGAAAGTCTACTAGGAAGGACATGACCTCTGTGAACCATTCCTCGAAGGCCAAAATGGGGCGATCAACGTCATCCTCGTCCCTTCCGACGACGCAAACTTTCTGATGACTTCTCCGATGATTTTGTACGGAGGAAAGGCATACACATCCATCCCCGACCAATCCCAAAGAAGAGCGTCCACTGAGAGAGCTCCTGGGTCGAGAACAGGGGAGCAGTAAAGAGGAAGTCTCTTCGTCTTGGAGGTTGCGAAGAGATCTACCAAGGACGTCCCCAAAGCTTCCACAGTCCTTGACACACCTCTTGGTGAAGGATCCATTCGGTCGTTGGGAGCAGTTGTCGCTGCCGACTTAGAAGATCCGCACGGACATTCTCTACGCCTGCAACAAACCTTGTGAGGATCGTAATATTTCGGGCCTGAGCCCACAGAAGAATGTTCTTTGCTGCAAGGCGAACAGGGACCGAGAGTGAGTTCCTCCCTGTTTCTTGAGGTATGAAAGGGCCGTGGTGTTGTCCGAGTTGATCTGAACAACTGGTTCGAGACTCGCTCCTCGAAGAAAAGAAGGGCCAACTGAATCGCCCCAATTCTTTGAGGTTTATGTGCCAGGACACCTGTTCCCCTCTCCAGGTGCCTGACACTTCTTCCCTCCCCAGTGTTGCTCCCCACCCCGAAATGGACGCGTCGGAAAACAACACTAGGTCGGGTTCTGAAGTTGAGAGAAAGGCCTTCTGCCAACTTCGATGGATCGAGCCACCACCGAAGGTGATTCTTTACCTTTGGAAGAGATACTCAGAGAAGCTTCCAGATTCTCCTTGTCTTCCAGTTCTCTGCAAGGAAGAATTGAAGCGGTCTGAGATGCAGTCTCCCCAGGGAAACAAACTTCTCCAGTGATGAAATGGTCCCCAGCAGACTCATCCATTCCCTCACCGAGCATGTTTCTTTCTCAGGAAGGCTGAAACTTTTCTAAACACTGAAGTTGTCTTTCTTGAGACGGAAATGCTCGAAAAGCCACTGAATCCATCTGAATCCCCAGATAAACGATGGACTGAGTCGGGGATCAGATGGGACTTTTTCTAAATTCACCAGAAGTCCCAGGGACTTTGTCAAGGTCAAAGTCGTGTGAAGATCCTCCAGACACCTTGTCATTGAGAGGCTCGAATGAGCCAATCGTCCAAATAAAGAGAGATTCTTATTCCTCCAAGGTGAAGCCATCTCGCAACATTCCTCATCAAGATCGTGAAAACCATAGGAGCTGTGCTGAGCCCAAAGCAAAGGGCCCTGAACTGGAATACCTGTCCCCCCAGGACAAATCTCAGGTATTTCCTCGATAGAGGATGTATAGGGACGTGAAAATAGGCGTCCTGGAGATCGAGAGAAACCATCCAGTCGCCTGGTCTTAGGGCTCCCATGACCGACTGGGACGTCTCCATTTGAACTTTTCCTTCAGAACAAATGGTTCAACTTGCTGACGCCCAGAACTGGTCTCCAACCCCTGACTGTTTCGGAACCAGAAACAGCCTGTTGTAAAAGCCCGGGATTGTAAATCCGAGACTTGCTCCACAGCTCTCTTCTCGAGCATTTGATCGAGCAGGTTGAAGAGAATCTGCTGTTTCTCCTGATGATAGGATGGCGACAGATCTCTGGGAATCGACTCAATGGAGGCAAGTCGAGGAATGGGATCTTGTATCCCTTTTCGATGACTTGGAGGGACCAGTTGTCCGTCCCTCTCTCTCTCCAGGCTTTTGCAAAAGAAAGGAGCCTGGCTCCTACCGGTGTCTGAAGGTCCACGGAGTCATTTCTTGCCCCTGGTCTTAGAAAGGGCTCTACCTCTTGAGGGACCTCTGCCTCGAAAAGGACGATCTAGAGGAAGGTCTTCCACGAAAGGGCTTCTGAATCTTGGAAGTCTGCCCAAGGGAAGAAGTCGAAGAAGGGGCTGCAGGACGTCTAGAAGACTGGGCCAGGAGGTCCTGAGTAGCCTTCTCTTGCAAGGTGGAGGCCATATCCTTGACTAAGGGTTGGGGAAAAGATGGCTAGAGAAGCGGAGCGAACAACAATTCTGCCTTCTGAGTAGGAGAGACCGACTTCGCCGTGAAGTTGCAGTAAATGGCTCTCTTCTTTAAAAGCCCTGTACAGAAATGGGCAGCCAGTTCTTCAGAGCCATCCCTAACCGCCTTGTCCATACAGGATAGGACACTAAACAAGTCTCCCAGGCTAATGGAGTCAGGGCTACGAGCCTGCAAGTCCAAGACTCCCAGGCACCAGTCCAAAAAGTTAAAAACTCTCTAAGGACCTGAAAAGGCCTTTCAGATGGTGATCAATCTCAGATAAAGACCAGGACACCTTTGCTGAAGAAAGGAGAGACCTTCTGGGAGCATCCACAAGGCTGGCAAAATCCCCTTGGGAAGAGGAAGGAACTCTCCAACCAACCTCCTCTCCTGTCTCGTACCAAATTCCTGCTTTACCACTCAATCTTGATGGAGGTAGGGCGAAAGAAGTCTTGCACTGAGCCTTCCTGGAGTCCATCCACTCTTGAACCTTGTTAAAGGCCCTCTTCAGAGAGAGAGACGTCGAGAAGCCATCTTCACAAAACCAGAAGACTTTTGTGACTTAGACGAGGTTAGCTGCGAGGGGGGAGGGCGAGGAGCAGAGGGTTGAAACTTGTCCCCAAACAAGTCTTTCAGCAGCCTAGTTAAGACTTGGTAGTCTGCAGAAGCTGAAGAAGAAGAGGACTGATCCTCAACTGCAGGATCCGAGCGCAAGAAAGCTCTCCTTCTTCCACAGGAGCAACGGAAGGGGCAGGAGAAGAACCGGAAGGACGAAGTCCTTGCAGACCAACATGCAAAAGGGACTTCTGCTTGGAAGAAGTCCGAGAGGAGTCACGAAAGTCACGAGCAGAAGAATCAAAATGAGAGTCTCGACGGCGTTCCCTGGACGAATCCCGACGAGCTTCTTGACGAACGATCCGACGAGAGTCCTGGTGAGAGCGAGCAGCGAGGGAGGCGTCATGCCTCGCAGCAAGAAAGGCGTCGTGCCGAGCAGCAAGGGAGGCGTCTTGACGAACTGCAAGGGAGGCGTCCTGACGAGCAGCCAGGGAGGCGTCATGACGAGCAGCAAGGGAGGCGTCATGTCGAGCAGCAAGGGAGGCGTCCTGCCGAGCAGCATGAGAAGCGTCACGCTTAGCAGCATGAGAAGCGTCACGCTTAGCAAGCATGAAGCGCCACGCTTAGCAGCATGAGAAGCGTCATGGCGAGAAACAAGAGGGTCGTCCGAGCGAGGCGTCAAGCCTGGCAGCGTGAAGCGTATCAGAAAGCGGAAATTGCGATCCCTGCCAAGACCAGTAAAACGCTGAGCAACAGGACTTCTAGCGGGGCGAAGCATGAGACGACGACGAACGAGGAGAAGGAGAAGGGGAAGGTTTAGACCTCTTGATCGGCAGGCGGGAATCCTTCCGACGACGTCCGCACATCGGTCTCCTTCTGGGCCATTAAAGAAGCCAATTGCTCCTGCATGCCTAGGAGCAGCTTACTAGTAGGGAAGATTCTCCTCAGGAGAAGGACTGATCCTATGAGAAGAAGAGGGGCGAGGGGACGCCTTCTTGCTTCTCACAGGGGAAGCAACAGCCTTCTTTCTGGAGCGAGCGGAGCGCTCAAAAGCGTCATCGTCCGATGACGTCCTGGTCCTCTTCTGCGGTGGGATGGCGTCAAAATCCTCCGGAGAAGAGCGAAGAGTCGACGAGAAAGGGACGTCAAGGAAGCGTCCCCTTCTTTGAAGCTTCTCTTCAAAGGGCGAGAATCCCGAGATTTCCATTCCCGGCGGGAGGAGGAATCGGGGAAGAGAAGCAATCCCTAAGGATTCGTGCCGTGCACGATCCTTGGCAGCCTGGGAAGCGTCATCAGGACATGCCGAAGGGACGCCAGATCGGTGGGGGTCCGCGTAACCCTCTTGCGGCTTCGACTTGCCCACTCCCTGAGTCCTGGGAGTCCGACAGAGGTCCAGACCTAGAGGCGTTATACGGCCGATCTGACGCCCCCTCCACAACACTAGGGGGACGGACACTATCACTGCACTTCACAGCACTTTGAAGAGCGAGCATATTAGCTTCCAAGGTACGAATGGAAGACATAATAATCGCCAGGGCATCACCATCCGCAGACACAACCCCAGGGTTGGGGGCAACACCACAGGGTTAGGAAGAGCTACGTCTACAGGAGGGTTAACAGGTGAAAAGCACACTACCCTGACTCCTACCACTTCTGGAGGAAGACCTCCTGAGCCTATCTCGCTCTAGCTTTCTCACATAAGAATCAAAAGTCCTCCAACTAGCATCAGACAAAGATTCACACTCCTTGCATCGGTCATTCAACAAACAAACATGTCCTCTACAACCCGAGCATACAGTGTGAGGATCTACCAAAATTTTCGGTAGCCTCACCTACAGTCTTGCACACGGCAAACTCGATAACTAGAAGAACTAGATTCAGACATCTTAACTCCCAGAAAAAAACAAAGCCAAATCCAAAACAATCCACAATAGCGTATGCCTAGCCACAAGTCCAAGTCAAAAAACCAAAAATCAAACAAATACTCAAGTGACAATCAAGTTTTATCCGAAATCCAAGACGGAGGTACTGAAAACAAGTGTTGACAGTACCGGCGACAGAGAAAATCTGAAT
This sequence comes from Macrobrachium rosenbergii, assembly GCF_040412425.1. Lineage (NCBI taxonomy): Eukaryota > Metazoa > Arthropoda > Malacostraca > Decapoda > Palaemonidae > Macrobrachium > Macrobrachium rosenbergii. Next base: position 33,218,373 of record NC_089792.1, on the reverse strand, counting down.
AGAAAATGGGAATGGTTCTGATACCCGCCCTCCCAGCGGCGGGAATGGGTACTAACCACCTGATCTCCCATCTGCGTGTGTAATGTTTTTTTGTTTATAAGTTTTGAAATTCTGTCGGACTAACAGAGAATACAGCTATATATATATCTGACAGGTAAGTTTCATGAACAAAATTTATATTTATAGTAAAAATTTGCGATTTGTTTTACAACACTTTTCTAAGGTTAATTGATAAAAATCTTTGATTTTCAGATCATTCAATATGTGCCAAGATTTCTGCTTATCAACAGGTGAGGAGTAAAACAATTTCCTTGTCATACATCCTAACAGAGATTTGATCTCCAGTTATCAACAATTTTTGCTTATTGTCAGGAGCATTGTCAGATTTTATTGAGTCCCCGCCAATAACCAGGACTGTCCAAGATGCTTGACCACATTAAATTTGTGATGATTCTACCTACTGTTAAAGATAGTTGATTCCCACATTGAAAAGAGGATGGTGGATAGTGAAAATAGACAATATTCTGCTCAGCCAATCGAGCTAAAGGTTTCTTGCATGACCCCAAAACAGAAAATACTCATTTGATCTGGAATCCTTTCTGGATCTTACTGCTGCCAGAAGTTGGATTCCATTCAGGGGCAAGGCTCTCACACGTGTGCAAAGCGAAGAGCAGCCTTGCAGAGAAAACTGCTTCAATTCAAGCCAGAATGAAACAAGAGCAGCATGAGGGGAACCCTGTGCTTTCCTTGTACAAAAAGCCCCATAAAACAAGTCACTAAAAATAAATACCTTTATGATATAAAGGTACACTCCTATACAATATATGTACCTTCATGCTCCCAAATATTAAAAAATTTAAAACAAAGAGAATAAACCATTGCTCTTTCTTCGGTTCAGGAAAAGAATTTACTGGCTATTAATAGCGGCTCTGAGGGCTTTACCTATTTTCAAACACGATTTTGCATACTTAAGGTGTGAGCAGCCAAAACTAAATTGTGACTTCTATTGCAATGCATTAATCCCATCCTCAAGAGACAAATTGTTATGAAACTAAATGAAGTTGCAACAACTCTCACATTATGAGGGTTTACCTTCAATAAAGGTAAAAGGTATGGAACTTGTTCTCATGCACTAGCCTAATCAAATACATCACAGAGAAACTCATGTTCATTTAACATAATCAAATACATATAACACAGAAAACTCATGTTCTTTGACAAAGACATTCAAAGTTTCTAAAACCACAAAGCAAAAGGTTAACTTTGCTTCTTCCAGGCTTAACCTTTAACAAAGACATTCTAGGTTTTCTAAAACCACAAAAACAAAACTTTGCCTCCTCCAGGCTTAACCTTTGACAAAGACATTCTAGGTTTTCTAAAACAAGAAAAAAAGGTTAATTTTGCCTCCACCAGGCTCAACTTTTGACAAAGATGTTCTAGGTTTCTAAACTCACAAAACAAATGGATAACTGCCTCTTCCAGAGGGTTGACCTATCTAAGTAAGTTTTAATTGCCCCAACAGGACAGAGAAGTGTTTCCTCCTCTTCCTCACCAAACAAAAGTTAAATTGGAATTCTTACAGTTCTCAGAAAAGCTTAGCCTTAACATCATTCTCAGCTCTAGCTCTGTTATGGTAAAAGATAAAATAGCATTTCCTTTACAACAGTCTTAAGGAGAGTGCTTGCAATAAATTTACTTTTAACTGCTGATTGTGCAAAATAAAAGTTTCACAGGACAGTAAATAATTCAATGGAACTCATTCCAGAAGCTCAAAAGAATCTGCAGATAAAATTTAGACCTTTATCTAAATTCCAGAGACAGATTGGTACTGTTACAAGGGCTTAGTCTCAACTGCTTAATCCCACATTAAGGTGGTGATCATCAGCCAGATCTAATTGCACATGACAAATACTGAGGAAAGCATGGAATGATAACTTTGAAAGTAGAGAGGAAAATATTTTTACTGTATCTAACTAAAGAAAGCAGAGAAACCTGATGTCTACAAGGTTACAGATGCTGAAAATTTCTCTAGAATGGCACCCTGAGCAATACAAAAACCGCTGCTTCTGACAAAAGGCCACAGTTGTTTTCCACTTAAGGATTGAACCCATGATACCTTTGAAAATCCCTTATTGGTAGGAGAGTCTTGGAGCAGCATCTCAAGCGGTACAAAGTGTGAGATGACACCAGGAAGTTGAATGGAGTGGAGCTCCAGTGCCATGGAATTCTGTCCAGTTTGAGTCAACTTTTGGCCTCACTGGAAGAATAAAGGACAATTTCTGCCAAGAGAGGTAGAAAGTCTGAAAATCTTTTGCTCTGAGGCATCCATGGACAAGTACACTAGTCAATCAAGTGACTTGAACTTGAAATTTGCTCAATACTTCCTTGAGTGTAGATAGACAATGGGGGGAAGGCCTGTGAGTCTGAATCAGCCCAAACTTAAAGAAATGCATCCACTGCTCAAATCTGAGGGCCCTCAAAGGGTAAGAGAAATCGCTCCAGAAGACTGGTGAAGGTTCCTGTTCATCTAGGTGCTAATAAGCCCAAATTTGAGCACTCCTCTCAAATCCCACAATAACTGTCAAATTGAGTGGATGTAATGGCCACTCAGAAGGTAGTTTTGTTCTTCAGACCCACCACTTCAATTGCCAAAAACACTGTCCAGAGCCCCTTTTCCACAGAATGAACTATGAAACCAATATTCTGTTGTTCATTTCACTCAAAGAGCGATCTTTCCACTATGACTGTTAGTAATCAGTTTGGACTACTGATAAACCTGGGAAGTAGATGGTCATTCCACTGCCCTGACGTCCTCCAAGCTTTAGCATGTGTGGTGTTAGCCATTCTATGGTGGATTTAAGTAAAACATCTGTCAAAATTCATCTTTGTTTCATGTTACATGACAGAAGGAAAACAAAACCTGGATGTAGGTTTAAGAATAAAATTTTGAACTCTTAGTTTCACGTTTCTCCTACAGAACCTGGTGACAATGATGGTCCTGGAATTCAAACAAGTTTAATGAACATTAGCACAAGTTGTAATCTCTTCAAAAGCTGAGACTGTACTGTAACTGAGCCTGAAATTATTCTTACAGATGACTGGCTTCCCCAGCAAGGCCATGTTTCCTAAAAAAAAGCCCTTACTGAATGAGCTTCCTTAAGGGCTAAAATTCTTCAAGGAAGCAAGTGCCTATTCATCTTCTGACTTAGTCCCAAGCCTGCTAATTGCAAATATCATCCCCAAATCACCAGATAAGAATAAGGAGTTAGGAAAGTCAACTGAAAATCAAATTACACAGAGACACTGTGCCAGGTGAACCAACAGATCCTTGGCCTTGGAATACTGAACGACAGAGTTGACCAACTTGAACCAGGTGACTCAGTAAAGAAGAATTGCTATTGAAAGTTTGGACCATTGGCTTATAGACAACACATTCCAAAGTGAATACTTAAATAGGTGCTGAGGTCACGAGCTAAAACAAAGCGCCTCACAGAGCAATACCTCCTCTGTAAATACGTCTCGAAGGAACTTGTGAGACTGAGGATGCACTGGTATGAGAAAATGTCTTTCATGTCCACCAAAACATCTGATCATTCTTGGGGAAGTGGACAATAGTGTGTAAAACCATGCTGGAAAAACCAAAAGCATGGGGACAGACTTGGGTAAAGTTATTCAGTCTTGATGTGTCCATCACTGGTGCTAATCTCTGGATTCTTATGGAGCTAAGAAAGTCAGAGGTAAAATCCCAATGAATTCAGTTTGACACCTGTCCATTTCAGTTCTCTCTAATTTACAGATCCTCCTACTAAAGAATGTGAGACTTGTATTAGAAAAGACAAAGGAACAAGTTATAGGAGAATAAATCAGTGGAGGGTAACCTAAAATGAAAATCATAACTCACCTTCAGTGCCTCAAACACAAAAGGTGAAAAATAAGGCCTGTACCAATGTAGCCTTCCTTATCAGCTAGTTTTAACCTGAGCAACATATGCTTTTACTACAGCCAGGATTATGTGTTCTCACTTCTTCCAAACCAAATTAGTATAAGCATGAGAACATTAGCCTGTTTAAGAGCATCAGAAATGAGTTTGACTGCTGCAAGTTAAAACTAACACTCATCTGCAAAAACTGGCAAAGCTGGTGCCAAAAACACTTATAGCTGGCTTCACAAACTCGGGACACTGCCACCACAAACACACTAAACTGGAGTTCCAACCTCTATGCTGATGCAGTGAAGAGGCACTTATACTGGGGAGCAAAAATTCAATCAAAGATAAAATTGTAGGTTTCACCAATCTAAACTGAGACTTTGTTTCCAGCATGTCCAAAGCATTTGTTAATCTAACATTGTTCATCTCTTCACAGGAAAGAGATAAAAAAATTTGGATTTCTCATTTCCATAAGAAAACGGTTTGCAGGCTATGATCAAGTAAAAGGAAAATCACAAGAAACAAGAGGAGGACTAGAGCAAGCGACTTAATGAAAAAAACCAGAAGATAAGCCCTGAAGAAAAAAGGCAGCTTTGTGCTCCAGAGTATGATTTAAAAAACTTATGAAACATGCTCTAACTGAAGGAAGAGCTTGGATTATCTTTCTCCAAATACTTTAAATGCCAAAATACTGAAGACAATTAAATGAGGATACAGCAGAGTGCATATCTCCAGCAAACACTGATTGGCAAAGTTACTGTGAAGATCCTCCAATTGAAACTTTTTGCCAGAGGGCAACAGTGGGTGACAGGAGGCGACAGCTGGCACCAAGAGGTGTCATAAACAACTGGATGTTGGGAGGCGGAAGGCATTTGAGGTCAATGGGAAAAGACCAGTCTGAAGTTTGACATCCATGAAAGTCCACACTAATCAAGTATGACTCATCACTTCCAATGGTTGAATAATATTTCCCTGCCAAAGAAAATGGGAAATGTTGGGAGGCATTCTAGAATAAGAGGTGTTGCCACAACTGAATAAATACTCAATCCGAATTGTTTTATTGTCCCTGATTGCTTTAGTCAACAGACTTGAGTGCATTCCAAATATAAACACATCCTTAGAAAGCTTAAGTAGCTAGAATAATATCAAACCTTGAAACAATAGTAGATATTGTAACCATCTAGATTAGAAAAGAGAAACAATAATGAAATTTTTCAAAAGTTGAGATACAAACTGATAGCTGAAAAAGAAATTACATTAGCAGACAAAGGATTTAAAATGAGCAAAAGATGAAGAGATGGGTTAAACAACTGACTGAGTCAAGTCAACATCAGAATAAGTACAATCACTATAGAAAAATTATTAATAAAATGGTATTTTCATTATAAAATAAGTTTTTAAATATACTTACCTGGTAGTTACATATATATAGCTTTATCCCGCCGATTCGTCGCGCGCACGGCAGAAATTCAAAATTCGCGGCAATCGCCGATAGATGGTCAGGTGGCCATACCTGAGCGCCCTCTACCAGGTAACTAGAACCATTCCCAATTGTCCTCAGAAATTCCATGCCCCTGTTCTCAGAGGGGAGGAGGGAGGGACCTTTTATATATGTAACTACCAGGTAAGTATATTTAAAAACTTATTTTATAATGAAAATACCATTTTTAAATATCTAACTTCCTGGTAGTTACATATATATAGCTGATTGACACCATTGGTGGTGGGTTAGAGAACCAAAACACCGTTGGGAATTCGTATAATTACTAAACACTAAAAATTAGCTGTAAACATACTCTGGTTCTTACCTGATAAGGAAGCTGGCTTCATAATTATCCTGCCTCATTCGCCTGCATTCCTTGAGAGACCCAGCGACCCATCCAGGGGGCTGTAGAAAGTCTCTATGGGGCTGTCACACGGTCCTCGACCTTAACATGACTAGACCACCACCCTTGCTATCCTGGCATAGCCATGGACAAAGAGCTGACCACCTGACCCACTAAAATCACTAAATAACACACTCCATAAAACCTAACTTAGACTTGCAACCCCAGACTGTGGAAGGTTGCAACAACCTTCACAGACAACCTGTGAGTTCAAATCAAGAAAAAGGCAAGGGTATAATACAAAAAAAAAGGTTATAGGGTAGAGGCAGTAGTACCCTCTCCAACTACGGCGCCGGAGGCAACGTATGGACCCAGGGAACAGCAATCCTCATATTGGGTCTGTACTTCTTTCAGGTAACAATCTGCGAAGATAGATTTGCTTCGCCAAAAAGTCGCTTCCAAAATCGATTTCATAGACCTGTTGTGTCTATAAGCCATCGAAGTTGCCACCGCTCTTACCTCGTGCGCTTTGACTTTGAGGATTGGAAAGCTTTTCTCGTCACATTCTTGGTGAGCTTCCCTTATTAAGTCCTTGATAAAGAACGCCAGTGCATTCTTTGATAAGGGTAACGAAGGTTTCTTCACTGAGCACCAGAGGTGATCTGTCTGACCTCTCATGTTTCTGGTCCTTTGTAGATAAAATTTTAGGGCCCTAACTGGACAAAGGCCTCTCTCTTTTTCCTGTCCTACTAAATGAGACAGCCCTGGTATGGAAAAAGATCTGGGCCATGGTTGAGAAGGGTTCTCGTTTTTAGCGAGAAAACCAAGTTGAAGTGAGCATACTGCATTTTCCCCATTGAAGCCTACTTTCTTGCTAAAGGCTTGTAGTTCTCCTACCCTCTTGGCTGTAGCCAAAGCGACCAGGAAAAGGGTCTTCTTAGTGAGATCCTTCCATGAAGCCTTGTCGAGAGGTTCAAACCTATTCGAGGTTAAAAATTTTAAGACTACGTCCAAGTTCCAAGAGGGGTCGGGTTGTCCTTCCTCTTAACTGTCTCAAAGGACCTTATGAGATCCGTGAGGTCCTTGTCTCCCGACACGTCAATATTTCTGTGACGGAAGACGGAAGCAAGCATGCTGCGGTATCCCTTGATGGTAGATACTGCTAGGTTTCCTTGGGTTTTCAAATGCAGAAGAAAATCTGCCAGTTGAGTTAGAGAGGTACTGGAAGAGGAAATGTTGTTTTTCCTGCACCATTCCCTGAAAACGTCCCACTTTGATTGGTACACCTTGAGTGTGGACGTTCTCCTCGCTCTCGCGATGGCTCTTGCAGCTTCCTTGAAAAACCCTTCGCTCTTGCCAGTTTTTCGATAGTCGAAAGGCAGTTAGGTTGAGAGCGAGGAGATTTTGATGGTATCTCTCTATATGTGGCTGTCTGAGTAGATCGTTCCGACAAGGTAACGATCTGGGGGTGTCTACTAGCCACTCCATCACCTCCGTGATCCATGGTCTCATGGGCCAAAATGGAGCTATCAGGGTCATGCGGGCGTCGTTCGACTCTCTGAACTTCTTCATGACTCTGTCTAGGATCTTGAATGGAGGAAAAGCGTACATGTCTAGTCCCTCCCAATTCATGAGGAAGGCGTCCACCGCCACTGCTTCCTGGTCTGGGACTGGAGAGCAGTAGACTGGTAACCTCTTCGTTCTCTGTGTCGCAAAGAGGTCTATTGACGGTTCTCCCCACAGATTCCAAAGCCTGTTGCACACATCGTGATGTAAGGTCCATTCTGTCGTGAGAACCTGTCTTCCTCTGCTGAGAAGATCCGCTCTGGCGTTCTTCTCTCCCTCTATGAAGCGGGTGATCAGAGTTAAGTTGTTCGTTTCTGCCCACAGCAGGAGATCTTTGGCTGCCTCGTAAAGGGAAAACGAACGAGTGCCACCCTGTTTCCTGATGTAGGCCAACGCTGTGGTGTTGTCTGCGTTGACCTGTACAATCTTGTTCTGGACCTTCTCCTGAAAGTGGACTAGTGCAAGATGAATGGCCACCAGTTCCTTGACATTTATATGCCATTTCTTCTGATGGTTTTCCCATAGACCTGAGATCTCGCCCTTCCCCAGCGTTGCACCCCATCCCATGTCCGATGCGTCTGAATACAACACTAGGTCGGGGTTCTTTTGTTGAAGTTCGAGGCCTAATTGAAGTTTTTTTTTTTTGGGGTCGTTCCACCAACTCAAATGTTTTTTGATTCCCAGAGGGATCGGAATCCACGTCTCCAGATCTTGGCCTCTTTTCCAATAGCTTGACAGATGGAACTGAAGTGGACGTAGATGTAGTCTTCCCAGGGAGACGAATTGTTCGATCGAGGAGAGGGTCCCCAGCAGACTCATCCACTCCCTCGCCGAACAGGTCCATCTCCCTAGAAAGAGCTTCACCTTTTCTAAGCAATCTAGAATGCGTTTCGGGGCTGGAAAAGCCCGAAAAACCACTGACTGAATCCTCATCCCCAGGTAGATGATGTCCTGTGAAGGCGTTAGCTGTGATTTGGCTAGATTTACTACCAGACCTAATTGTTGCGTCAAATTCATTGTAACTTGCAGATCCTCCAGACACTTTGCTTGCGATCTGGCTCTGATTAGCCAATCGTCCAGGTACATCGAAATCCGTATCCCTTTTAGATGTAACCAGTGAGCTACGTTCGATGCCACTCGAGAGAAAACGTAAGGAGCCGTGCTTAGTCCAAAACAAAGTGCTCTGAACTGATAGGTTGTCCCGAGATGCACAAACCTCAGATATTTTCTGTAGTTCGGGTGAATTGGTACGTGAAAATACGCGTCCTGTAGGTCTATTGAAACCATCCAGTCTTCCTGTTTGGTGCCTGCTAGGACTGACGCAGATGTCTCCATGGCAAACTTGACTTTGCTTACGTACTTGTTCAGTGGACTTACGTCCAGAACTGGTCTCCAACCCCCCGAGCTCTTGGGTACCAGAAAAAGTCTGTTGTAAAAACCCTCTGACGAGAGGTCCTTTACCTCTTCTATTGCTGCTTTTGATAGCATCTGGGTCACCTGTTCTTGAAGAGCTGCTGCTTTGCTCCCGAGTAAGTAGCTGTCAACTCCAACGGTTCTTGTGAAAGAGGGGCTTCCTTAGGAAGGGAATCTTGTATCCTTCCTTCAAAACTTCGACTGTCCATACGTCCGCTCCCCTTTGGCTCCACTCTTGCCAAAAGTGGGATAACCTGGCTCCCACTTGTGTCTGGAGGTTGTTGTGATCATTTCTTGGATTTGGGTTGCTGCTTGGGGTTCTTACGAAGTTGTCCTCCAGCAGCCATTCTCTGACTTCCTCTCGAAAGGGCTCTCCCACGAAAGGGCTGACGCGTAGGGAGGAGCTTCCTTGTCCTTCCTGGCTAAAAAAGTTTGCCGGAAGAACTTTCCTAGCAGTCCTTGTGATCAGATCTTGCGTTGATTGTTGCGCAAGGGCTGCTGATAAGTCCTTAACCAGCTCTGAAGGGAAGAGCTGTTTAGATAAGGGAGCATACAACAGTTCAGATTTCTGAGCTAAAGTCACCCAGACGACACGAACGAACACAACATAGCTCGTTTCTTGATAACACCTGCTGTGAAAAGGGCAGAAAGTTCGACCGACCCGTCCCTCACAGCTTTATCGAGACAGGCAATAAGGTGCATTTGCGTGTCATTCTTCTGATCTGACACCTCTGCAAGAGCTGCAAGAGTCCAGTCCATCAAGCTGAAGACTTCAATAGTTCTGAAGACGCCTTTCAGCAAATGATCCAACTCCGAAGTGGACCACAGAACCTTGGCTTTAGTCATGGCTGTTCTCCGTGAAGAGTCAACGAGTCTGGAGAAGTCCCCTTGGGAGGAGGCAGGAACTCCCAAACCGAGAGCTTCCCCAGTCTCGTACCACACGCTGGATCTAGAAGCCAATCTTGTCGGGGAAAGGAAAAAGTTGTCTTTCCTTGTTCCTTCTTCTTCAAAATCCAATCATTCAGTGTCGAAAAGGCTCTCTTCACTGATTTGGCCAACACTGTCTTCTTGAATGAGGAAGACTTCTGGGGTCTACCCATCAAATATTGGGAGGAGGACTCGAGGTACGGCCTGATGAAAATCGTTAGGAAATAAGTCCGCCAAAAGAGTAAGAAGTCTTTTCAGATCAGCGGCATGAAGAGTTTCTTGAGTTTCCTCTTCCAAGATCTCTTCCAAAGGATCGCTATTCCGATGTCGAACGAGAGGGGGAAACGTGTGAATCGTGCTGCTTGCGTGCGTCACGCATGCGTCCAACTTGCTGCGAGGGAGCTTCGCGATCCTTGTTCCCTCCCGTCACTCGTGCGGCTTGTTGCGGGGAAGCGTCTATGAGCGCTGCAACTTGCCGCGAGTTTGCGTCTTGCTGGTTGTTAGCGTCTTGTTGTTCTGATTCTTGCCTTACCCTCTTCTTGGGTCTGTTGACGTCCTTAGATTCCTTCTTGTGTGTTTCTTCTCTTAGTCCTTGCGACTTGTAAGAGTCAAAAAGAGACGCAAGGGACTGCTGGACTTCCGACAAGAACTTTACTTGAGGTGCCGCTTGCTGCTGGGAAACAACTGGAGATGGCACTGCACTAGCTTCCACAACTTCGGAGACTCTAGCTGGGATCTTTTGATGAAGAGGTGGTGACGCAGCTTGCGACACGTCCCATTCTGGGGGAGGGGGAGAAGCGTGAACTGAAGTCATGTATACGTCTTCTTCCTCCGACGAGCTATGCGTCTTACGCCTCTGTTTAGGCGCAGAAACGCCGTCTTCTTCCGACAGGAATCTCTCTGGAGAGCTCCATTTGCTGCAAGAGGGTTGTTGGAGCGGGAAGGGGACCCTGCGTCTCTTGATAGGTCTAGACTCTTGTGACTGACGCCAACCACGTCTGGGTCTTGCGTCATCCGAGGAAGACGAACACGTCCTCATCTCGCCTTTCCTGCGGCGAGGGGAGCGTCCTGGGATGCGTCAACAGGATCGCCGAGGGGACGTCCGCTCGTTGTTCAACGTCTCTCACCTCCCTTAGCCTGTCGACGTTCCTTCTCCCAGGGGTTGGGGAGCATGGAAGAGGTCTAGGGCTAGGAGCGTGACAGACACGAACGGACGCACCCTCCACTGCACTAACACTGTCACCGAACTTTTGTTGCAAACTATGCACTGCCCCCCACATCACTTCCCTATCCGAAGAAAGGGATTGTACAGAAACTCCTATGGCCGAAATAGCAGCCATTATATCCTTTAAAGACGGATTACTTACTCCCGACTCCGCAGGAGGATCGGGTACTAAAGCCTTAGGGTTAGGATCAGGAATATTAGTATCAGACAAGTTAGAAAGGACTTGACTATCAGAAGACCTAGCTGAAAGGACACTGGAAGATCTAGCTCTCCTAATTCTGTCCTTTTCCAATCGCCTCACATAGCGATCATACTCTCTCCACTCTTTCTCGGACAAACTTTCACACTCCTTGCATCTATCATCAAGTGCACACACATGATCTCTGCATTTCTTACAAACTGTGTGGGGATCAAGAGCAGCCTTGGAAAGCCGGTTCTTGCATCCCCTAACACACATTCTAACAACAGGGTCAGCCATCTTGAAAAGCAAGTACAAAGAACAATTGTAACAGTCAGAAATCGAACAGATAGGCTAACAATGAGAAACGAAAAATCCAGGGAAGATCCAAAATCAGCGAAAGCCATCAACAAAAACCAAACAAGTAATGGGTACTTCACCAATTGTAGTAAAGCAAACCAAAGTAGAGCGAATTTCCAACGTGTTGATAGAACGACGGCAGGGAATTTCTGAGGACAATTGGGAATGGTTCTAGTTACCTGGTAGAGGGCGCTCAGGTATGGCCACCTGACCATCTATCGGCGATTGCCGCGAATTTTGAATTTCTGCCGTGCTTGGATGATTTAATCGGCGGGATAAAGCTATATATATGTAACTACCAGGGAAGTTAGATATTTAAAAATACAATTTTCTGAAACAAAATTAATTCATTTGCAACACACATGACAATAAAAATGTCGTTAAGTGTGTCATCTTTTCTACAATATGCTCATAACAAGAAGAATCTCACTTGCTTGTCTGCAAATTTGGGTTCCCAACTCACCTTAGCAGCACAAAACAAAAAACTGGTCATTCTACGTGTTGTCTGACCACTTTACAAGCCATGCTGGATCAGTAGAAGAGCAACTTTTGTATTTGATTTAGGAATCAAATCCATTTCTTAATGAATGCCAGAGTAACTATTTTGATAGGATCTTGCTACTATTCAGACACTGACTCAGAGAGACTTGGAGCTTGCACAATACAGATTAAATGTGTCTAGGTGTCCATGACATCTGGGGAATATCAAGGGGTTGCTGATTGGACTGGTGCCTTATTGGTAAAACTACTGTATCGTCTGTACAGCAGCAGTGCTGACTCAATAGTGACAAGGGTTAGGAGGAAGAGGAAAATTAATGAAAGTCAGAAAAGTCCTCTCCTTTTGAATAGAGGTAATAATCTGATCAGCAGCTGCAGGGAAACTAACAGAAAAAGTCAGAAGACTTATGAATTAGGTCCTGAAGGTAAAAGCAGACAAAAGTACAGTATTAGGGGAAATCCAAAGGAAAAACTAATGACAGAAGAAAATTTATAAAAAAAAAAAAAAAAAATAGAACCAGCCCACATTATAAACCCTGACCTTTAAGCTGGATGCTGAGACCTTAAGATGACTTGAAATTGCCAGAAAGAAATAGACACTCCTATTTTGTGAACACTGGTAGAAAGAAAAAAAACAATCAGTTCACTACCAATACCAAAGCTTTGGCCTTCAAGATACATCTCAACAGCCCTAAACAGGTAAAAGGTCCTGCTTATCCCCAAGCTGAACACATAGGGATGGAATAACACATAAAGGTGCAGGATGAGACTGGGAGGAAGTTGTCTGCAGCTTTGCCACAAATCCCGGCAGAGGGTAGACCAAACTGTATCCAGGGTATGATGCCTCAGAGGAGCATCCTCAAAGGCTTTATACACAGAACTGGAAAGATGTTTTAACCCCTGAGACATGTCCCAGAACTGGAGATGAGTCCTGGGTGAAGCTTCCCTATCAAAACACTTCCACAAATGATAAAGCTCACTGGATGACTCCACATCCATGTATCTGTTCTCAAATATTATAGAGAGGGTACAAATGAGGCAGTATGTAAACCAATGCCCATCCTACTACACACTGCAGAAAACTGTCCACTTGACCTGATATGGTGTGGTCATAAACTGCTTGCCTATGTTGGCACTAACTTCACCAGACTTGAGCAAAAATCCTCTGTTTATAAGCACTGCTGGAGAGTCTCCATGCAAAAATATTCAAGAGAATGAGGGTCTGATGGTATTATCAAAAGCAAAAGAAAAGCTTCTTCAAATCTAGAAGAGCTCTTGGGAGGTCCACCAGAAGAGAAAGGTCCAGAAACCATGCTTGCTGCAGCCAAAGTGCAAAGTGGACCTAATGGATTGCTGAACTAATGTAGTTTGTCCAGCACTGGTCTAATTCAGGAGGAGGGCATGTACTTCCAGTGTCCCAGAGAACCAAAGAATTAGTGCTTGATTACAGCAAGTGAAAAGGAGGTTACCCTACTCACCCACCTACCACCAATTAACTACCCAGTTACTAAGTTTCAAAGGCAGATTCCAATTTGCACTCCAACATAAAAGGTACTTGTTTGTATTCCAGTAGGAACAAATAATCATAATGCAACAACTCGATAATTTCTAACAAGAGGAAGTATTATATAAGGGTCTCCTGATAACATAAGAACGATAAAACAATAACTATTTGTATAACACACCTTCCAATGCTCATAGGACATCCATTTTGCTGTTTTTGTCTTCCCAGATGAAGTTTCAACATAACACCTAACTGGCCTTATTTCCACCATCAGACATTTTGATGGCTTTATCTGAAAGAAAAATTAGTATATATTCAATAACATTCAATAAAAATATATATACTGTATCATCCATATTTTAACTGGGAGGACCAGTCCAAATCTTAATGGCTGCCAAGCACAAAACTGGAATAATCTTTAAAACTAACATACTTTTACCATGCTTACAATGTCAGGTTTTCAAAGTAATTTGTATTTTCCTAACTATACAAACCTGAGGTCTTTACATAAGGGATATGCTTCAGTGCAGCTGGAAATGGCAATTTAACTTTTAAACAAGGCAGTTAAAACCATCTGACTGGCAGGTGTCCTGCCCAACTGGACAGTAAGCATTCACACTGCCTTTCAGCCCAGGTACCAGAATGAGGGGTGGCATGAGGTGGGCATATAAACTGTAATGACCTCAGGTTTGTATAGTTAGGAAAAATACAAATTACTCTGAAAATCTGTCATCTGTTCCTAAACAAAATACAAACCGTTGGTCTTTACACAAGGAAGACTTACTTCCTTGGAGGGAGGAATCTGAGTAGGTCTCTGAACTGACTGGTAGCTTGCCACACCTGGGTCCTCTTCCTGGTTGAGTAAATCAAGGAAGAGTACCGTGCCTCTGACATATTGAATGGAGTGTTGAACTGCATGTTCAACTGTCAGACTTCTGGGCCTTTTCAAATGAATGGGAGCAAACAACATCATTTGAAAAAGGGCAAGGATAAATCTATATGTTGGAAGCAATAAAGCAATATATAAGTACTGGGTTTTGTTTTATTGCTAGGCCCTTTCTCCCCTTGCTAGAGAAAAGGGCAGGGTTGCTTCTATACATCTACAATAGATAACAGAATGATTGCTCTATGTGACATTCACCTGCATTGGTCACCAGTTCCAGCACGTGAAGGCTCGCAACCTACCCTCTGCCCATAGGGAGAGGGTGTAGGATGGTGAAGGAGGAAGGGGAAGAGGCTAGTCACTCACACACACACACTTCTCTTTCATAACCGAACACCTTAGGCATGGTGCCACCTGTCCTCTTAGAGGAGCCAGGTAAGCTACACAACTTGTTGAGCAGCCACCACAGGACTCAAGGAAGAAGTGTCCAAGGACTTGTGGGCAATGTCCTAAAGGTAGAAGGATGTGAAGGTGGCCTGGCGTGACCAGGATACCGATGTGAAGGTGCTTGTCATTTTGGCCCAACACACCTGAAATCAGCAACTCCTCTGGTGTGCACCCCCTCCCACGCTCGAAGCATCTGAGAACAGAAGCATCTCAGGAGGGGGAGTGTGCAGAGACACTCCTATCACGAGGTTCCTGTCGTCTAGATACCAGGCTAAGTTCTATTTCACTTCCTCTGAGAGAGGAATGGAAAGGAATGGGGAATCCCAAGCCAGCGACCAGAACTCCATCATTCGCCACTGGAGGGAACAAAGGTGAAGCCGCCCATGAAGGACCAGCTTCTCCACGGACGACAGGTTGCTGAGGACATGCCACTGCCGAGCTGGTTGCTCCTGTTGAGACAGGAACAACCATACTGCAGCCCTGAACCTGCTGATAAGCGAGTCTAAGGGGAAGACTCTTACTGCTGCCATGTCTATCAGTATGCCCCGGTACTTTATCCTGGTGCTGAACTTGGGGGTTATGGTACTTTATCCTGTGCTTGGGGGTGAGATCGGACTTCTCAAAATTTATCACGACCACAGGTTGTGGCAAAATTCAAGGAGCCGATCCATCCTGGAGCAACCGCAACCGAGAGCTCACCAGGACTAGCCAATCGTTGAGATGCCTCAACAGAAGTATCCTGTGCGAATGGGCCCCAAGCTGACACAAGGATGAACACTTGCATGAACACCTGGGGAGTGGTTGAGAGCCAGAAACAAAGTGCCCTGAACTGGAGTACCGTCTCCTGAGGATAAGCGGTCTTTACGCATTTTGTGAGAAAACCGATGGATGGGTATTTGAAAATATGCATCCTTCAGGTCTACCGTAAACATGAAGTCTGACTCCCTGATGGCTGCAAGATAGCGTGTCATTTCCATCTTGAGCCAAGTCTGGCGAATGAATCGGTTCAGGGGAGAAAGCTCTATGAAAAGTCTCCAACCCCACATCGTTTTCTCTACGAGAAAGACTCGGCTGTAAAAGCCCGGGGACCAATCTATCATGACTTCCACAGCAACTTCCTTCAGCATCATTTCTACCTCTTCCCAGAGAGTGAGGTCCTTCGGTGAGTCGGGAATGCAAGTTCGGAGATGGACTGGATTGCTGGTGAGAGGTGGCTGTGACTTGAAGGGGAGTAGATAGCCCTCCCGAAGGACATCCACTACCCAGGTTTCGGCTCCGTATCACTGCCATGTTGCCCAATGGCTCGACAGGCAAACCCGGCCCCCACTAACAGCAGCATGCAGAATTTGTTTTCTAGCGCCCCTCCTCTGTTTTTTCTTTCCCTTTTTTGTTTTCCAGACTGGAAGGAGGGTTGAAAGGTGCAAAGCAGCGTACTTTCCTTGGCAGGGGCAGAAGAAAGATGGGTGTTTCCTCGGGCATCCGCTGTTTCGTTCAAGATGGAGTCCATCCAGCCACTGGACACCCAGTGTACATGTGGCGCTGCGTGAACTGTCGGTGCAGAAAGATTTTGAATAAGGTAAGCAGAGCATTTACCTTTCTTTTTACATTTGTTTTATTGCTAGGTGAATTGTGATGTTTTGGAACGGAGCCTAGTATGCAGTTTGTCGTTTTCTGTGACCCCAGTGGTTAGCGAGTGCAGCACAACATTACCTCTTGCCAGAACATACGAGCTTGCCAAGAATCATTCAAAATGCGGATAAGGCACAAAGCACCATTCCACCACCCCCTAACTGAAAGCAGAAATGTTAAAAATGATATTTTTATGATAAAATAAAGTTTTGTACATACTTACCCGGCAGATATATACTTAGCTATAGTCTCCGGCGTTCCCGACAGAATTTCAAAACTCGCGGCACACGCACAGGTAGGTCAGGTGATCAACCATACCCGCCGCTGGGTGGCGGGAATAGGAACCATTCCCGTTTTCTAATCAGATTTTTCTTCCACCTGTCTCCTGAGGGGAGGCTGGGCGGGCCATCAATCGTATATATCTGCCGGGTAAGTATGTACAAAACTTTATTTTATCATAAAATATCATTTTTGTACATGCAACTTACCCGTCAGATATATACTTAGCTGAATGGCACCCTTGGAGGAGGGTAAGAGACAGAAAAAAACTAAAAACGGGAAACAACATATGTTGTAGGATAAACAAAAACCATGGTTCTTACCTGATTGGGCAGAAGACTTCATGGATACTGTCTATGAGTCTGCTTGCCTCAGGAGCTTCAGCGAGGATGTGACCTGTGACTGACAGCCCTTCTGGATCGTGCCAATGGGGATGACCCACTAACATGGCAGAGCCTATAGCGGATCGTGTCAAAGGGGCTGACCCACTTACATGACCGAGCCTACACCTGAATCGTATCAATGGGGCTATCCTCTTACATGACAGAGCTAGGTGTCCATACAAATTACAAGGAACATGACAACCAATCCCGACCACCTGACCAATCCTAACCTTGTTAGTGATAAGAATTGAAAGGGGAAGCATAATTCCATCACCCTCTTTCAACCAACCATAAAAACACACACCACCAAGCTTTAAAAAAAAACAACTAAATTAACTAAACTAAATAGGATTGGATTCAGCTCCTGTCCCAGCACCGAATCCGGAGATACGCACGCTCCTAGAGAGAAGCACTTATCATACGTTACTCTAATATCTCGTAAAGTAATGAGATGCGAACGTTGAATTACACCTCCAATAGGTTGCCTCTAAAATAGACTGGAGAGACAACGTCTTGTGAAAAGCCAAGGAAGTAGCAATGGCTCTCACTTCGTGTGCTTTCACTCTAAGGAGCTTAAAGTGCTCATCCTCACATGAGATATGCGCTTCCTTGATGACGTCCTTAATAAAAATGACAGCGCATTCTTAGAGATCGCTCGTGAAGGATTCCTGACAGAGCACCAAAGACTTTCAACCGATCCTCCCAGAGATTTCTTCTTTTCTAAGTAGAATTTAAGGCTCCTGACAGGGCATAGAGTCCTCTCCAACTCATGTCCCGTCACAGAAGAAAGACCTTTAATTCAAAGGTTCTTGGCCACGGTTTAGAAGGATTCTCATTCTTCGCTAGAAATAATGGTTTAAAGGAGCATATAGCCGAACCTCCCTTAAAACCAACTTTGCTTGTCTAAGGCTTGTATTTCACTTATTCTCTTAGCTGAGGCAAGGCAAAAGAGGAAAAGTGACTTCCTGGTGAGGTCCCTGAAGGAAGCTTGATGAGGAGGTTCGAATTTTTTAGACATTAAGAATTTCAAAACTATGTCTAGATTCCAACTGGGAGGTTTGAAGTCCTGAATTTTGACGTTTCAAAAGACCTTATAAGGTCATGAAGGTCTCTGTTTTCCGAGATATTCAGATCTCTGTGTCTGAAAACCGAAGATAACATACTCCTGTATCCCTTAATTGTGGATACAGCGAGGTTGCAATGTTCCCTCAGGAAGATAAAGAAATCAGCAATGTTTGTCACAGAGGTACTGGAAGAGGATATCTTATTGGTCCTGCACCATCTTCTAAAGACTTCCCACTTCGACTGGTAGACGCGAAGGGTTGAGGATCTTCTGGCTCTTGCAATAGCCTTCGCAGCTTTGTGCGAAAAACCCTTCGCTCTGACCAGACCTTCGATAGTCTGAAGGCAGTTAGACTGAGAGCGGGGAGATTCTTGTGGAATCTGTTGAAGTGGGGCTGTTTGAGAAGATCGTTCCTGTGTGGAAGCGATCTTGGAAAATCTACTATCCATTCCAGTACCTCTGTGAACCAGTCTTGAGCTGGCCAAAACGGAGCTACCAGTGTCAGTCTCGCGCCTTCCGATGATGCAAACTTTCTTACCACTTCTCCTAGGATCTTGAATGGGGGAAAGGCATATCCGTCTAATCCTGTCCAATCTAGGAGAAGACTGTCTATTGCAACTGCTCTCGGGTCCGATATCGGAGAGCAGTAGTTTTCTAGCCTTGCATTCCAGTGGGTTGCAAAAAGGTCGATATTCGGCCTTCCCCACAGGTTCCACAGTCTTTCGCAGACTTCTGAATGGAGAGTCCACTCTGTGGGAAGGACCTGATCCTTCCTGCTGAGAAGGTCGGCCCTCACATTCCTCTCTCCCTGTACAAATCTGGTGAGGAGTCTGATCCTCCTCTCCTGAGCCCATAACAGCAACGTTTTTGCCGTTTCGTAAAGGGAGAAGGAGTGTGTTCCTCCTGTTTTCTTATATAAGCCAGGGCAGTCGTGTTGTCTGAGTTCACTTGGACTACTTGTCCTGCGACAAGGAACTCGAACTTGATGAGAGCCAAATGAACTGCTGATAGCTCTTTCTTGTTGATGTGCCAGCTCACCTGGTCTCCCTCCCAGGTGCCTGACACTTCTCTCGACCCTAGTGTTGCCCCCATCCCGACTCCGAGGCGTCTGAGAACAACACTAGGGTAGGGCTCGGTAACTGAAGAGACAGTCCTTGGCATAATTTTCGAGGGTCTAACCACCAGTTGAGATCCTCTTTTATCTTGTCCGAAATTTGGAACAAAGTTGCTAAGTCCTGAGACTTCTGGTCCCAACTCTCCTTTAGGAAAAACTGAAGAGGTCTCAGATGAAGTTTTCCTAAGGAGACGAACTGTTCCAGCGAGGAAATGGTCCCCAGCAAACTCATCCACTCCCTCGCTGAACAATGTTTTCTCCTTAGAAAAACTGTCACCTTTTCTATGCAGCGATCTATTCTCTCTTGGGATGGAAAGGCTAGAAAAACCCGAGAATCCATCAGAATCCCCAGGTAAACAATGCTCTGCTGCGGAACAACCTGGGATTTCTGTAGGTTTACTAATAGTCCAAGGGACTTCGTCATATTTAGGGTGATCGACAAGTACTCCAGACAACTGTCCTTTGATTGAGCTCGAATCAGCCAATCGTCGAGATACATTGATATCCTCACTCCTCTAAGTGAAGCCAGCGTGCCACATTCCTTAAGATGCCCGTGAACACTTGTGGGGCGTCGAAAGACCGAAGCACAGGGACCTGAATTGAAAAACTTTTCCCGAATCACGAACCTCAGGAACTTTCTTGACGAGGATGAATGGGAATGTGGAAGTAAGCGTCCTGCAGGTCCAGGGAGACCATCCAATCCCTGGACGAAGAGCTGCAAGAACCGAGGAGGTAGTCTCCATTTTGAATTTCGTCTTGATTATGAAGAAATTCAGGCGCCACATCCAGAACCGGTCTCCAACCCCGAGGATTTTGGGACCAGAAAAAAAGACGGTTGTAAAACCCCGGGGAATGGAGGTCTTGAACCGGTTCTATTGCTTCCTTTTCTAACATTTGTTCCACCGCTAGAAAAAGAGCCTGGTTCTTGATGGGATCCCTGTAGCTGGCGGATAACTCCCTGGGAGTTGAGGTTAAAGGAGGACTTTCCCTGAAGGGGATAAGGTAGCCTCTTCTTAAAATGGAGAGGGACCAGTCGTCCGCCCCTCTCTGTGCCCAGACCTCGGCGAATTGTAGCAGTCTGGCACCCACTGTCGTCTGGAGTACTCGTTCTTCATTTGGTCCTTCTGATAGAACGAGAGGAAGACCTTCCTCTCCTCTCTGGTCTTTTGCTCCTGAAGGAGGGTCTGGCCTTGAAGGACCACCTCGAAAGGGCTCCTGAAAGGGAGCCTTCTCCTTCTTGGCGAAAGGGACGGCAGGTCTGACCCTCTTCGAAGACTGGGCCAAAAGGTCTTGTGTCGCCTTTTCAGATAAAGAGCGAGAAATCTCCTTCACCAAGTTTTGAGGAAAAAGGTGAGGAGAAAAAGGAGCAAACAGAAGAGAGGATCTCTGAAGAGGAGACACAGACTTCGTGAGGAAAGAGCTGAATACTGATCTCTTCTTCAGAATAGCAGCTCCGAATAAGGCAGCGACTTCCGCGGAACCGTCCCTCACTGCTTTGTCCAAGCAAGACAAAACACTCACGAAGTCATCCAAACACAGGAATTCGGGATCCCGAGTCCTGTTGGCCAAAGCTCCAAGAGACCAATCCATAAAGTTGAAGACCTCCACAACTCTAAAAAGACCCTTGAGGAGATGATCCATTTCACTCATTCCCCAAGTCGCCTTCGCTGAAGCAAGGGAAAGTCTCCTGGAGGAGTCAACTAGATTAGAGAAATCTGCGTCAGCAGATGTGGGGAGCCCCAACCCCATAGGCTCCTTGGTCTCATACCACATTCCTGATTTTCCCAGAAGTTTCAAAGGAGGGAAAGAGAAAACCGTCTTACTTGCATCCTTCTTAGACTGCATCCACTCCCCTACTCCTTTAAAGGCCTTCCTCATCGAAATCGTGGAAGGGCGCATCTTGACAAACGAAGAGGGTCTAGTTGACTTGGTGCTGTCCCACAAAGATCCCGGAGAAGGAGGGCAGCATGACAAAGAGAATCTCCAAACTCCTGAATTAAAACCGAAGCCAACCGTTTGTAATCCAAACTCCAGCGTCCTTAGGAGAATCCTCTTCTGAAACTTCCTCCAAAGCAGCAGGCGGAGAGGAAGGCTTAAGAGAAGAAGAGCGCCTATCAGGAGAAGCGAGCCTGGAAGGAGAAGCACTCCTGTCCACCAAGAGCGCCTACCAGGAGAATGGCGCCTACCAGGAGAATGCGCGCCTGACCCGGACGAGCGCCTGTCAGGAGAGGGGGTCCTGTCCACTGATGAGAGCCTTCCAGGAGAGGGAGGAGGCCCTAAAAAGAGGGCGCTTGGTAGGAGAGCGGCGCCTGCCGGAAGGAGGGAGCTTGGAAGACGACGGCGCCTGCCCAAAGGAGAAGTACAGTGGCGAAATGCGCCTGGAAGGAGGCGCTTCTCTCCGATGACGAGCGCCTGGAAGAAGTGCGCCTGCTGGGAGACTGGCGCCTGTTCAGGAAAGAGCGCCTACGAGACGAAGAAAACTTGCTGGACGAAGGAAGCTTGGCAGGAGAAGAGCGGCGAGTTGAAGACGCTTAACTAGGGCAAGAGCTTCCTGGAACTCTTGACAGGAAGAAAGTCATCCTTCCTACGAGAAGAGGAGTCCTTAGCAAGAGATCCAACAAGCGCCGATAACTGCTCCTGGAGGCCGATCAAAATCTTCTTCGTCGAATCCTTCACCCCTGATGAGAGGAGGAGGGGGATCTCTGAGCTCTCTTCCTGACAATAGGAGAATCCTCGGGAAGCGCTCAGGGCTCGAGTCCAAACGCTCTACTCTAGGAGCCTTCCAAGATCTCTTCAAGGGCGCGACTCCTCAGCCGAACTCCAACCACGTCTCGGAGAAGACGAAGCGTCAGACGACGAGAAACACTTTTTCAGGATGCCTTTTCTATGGCGATCCAAGGCAGCCTGGGACGCAACAACAGGATCTGCGAAGGGACGCCTGATCGTTGGGGATGCTCTACATCCTCCCTGCGGCTTTCGACATTCCTCCTCCACTGGTCCTGGGAGTTTGGAAGAGGTCTAGGCCTAGGAGCAATGCGGAGCCGATCAGACGCCCCCTCCACAACACTGGGGACACTACACATATCACTGTCACTCTTACCTTCCTTCATCAAGCGCGCAGTTGCGATTTCACACGAAAGAAGTTCGCTTTCATCGCAGCCATTTCAGAGGACGAATCCACAGGTTCGATGAAGGGAGAAGGGGCTGAAACCAAAGGATTAGGAGAGTCTACTGGGTTAATTTCAAAATCATGCTCAGCAGAGCGAGACCTACTCGAGCTTCTGGAGGAAGCCTTCCTAACTCTATCCTTTTTCAAGCTTCTTCAGATAAGAAGACAAAACCTTCCATTCCTGATCAGACAATTTCTCACACTCCTTGCACCTATTGTCCGAAGAACAATCATTCCCCTACACCTCATACATACAGTGTGAGGGTCTGCAAGCTTTCGGCAACCTCACCTTACATTCTTGCCTAGCACACACACGGAACACAGGCGAAACATTAACGTCAGACATCTTAAAGAACAATTCAAAAGCAAATCCAAAAACAGTCCCACATAAGCGTATGCCAAACCAAAGATCCAATACGTCACCAAAATCAGGCCAAAAAGATCCTCAGCAAGCGAGAAAACGAAAATCAAAGCAGGAGGAACCAACAACAGATGTTGCCGGAACCAGCGACAGAGAAAATCTGATTAGAAAACGGGAATGGTTCCTATTCCGCCACCCAGCGGCGGGTATGGTTGATCACCTGACCTACCCTGTTTTGCGTGTGCCGCGAGTTTTGAAATTCTGTCGGGAACGCCGGAGACTATAGCTAAGTATATATCTGACGGGTAAGTTGCATGTACAAAAAAATGACCGTTACAAAATTAGCGTCCATTCTAATGTAAGTAGGGAGTAGCCTAACCCACGTTTATGTAGGCTCCAAGTAGCCTAGGCTAGCGGTTTCCGTAGGTGCAGAGTACCGGGTCAGCCTCACGTATGTAGCGTAGTGGGTCAGCCTCATGTATGTAGTATAGCGGGTCAGCATCACGTATGTACTGTAGCGGGTCAGCCTTAAGTACGTAGCGTAGCAGGTCAGCCTTAAGTACATAGTGTAGCGGGACAACCTTTTGCATGCAGACTAACGGGTCAGAAAATCGGGCATTTTGTACGTTACGGGCAGCGTGGAACCCGCCTGTTGCTTTCCCCAACTCAAAACCCCGGTTCCCAACAGGGTCCCCCTTACCGTTTAGTAGTTTTTCTGTTGCTTCTTCTTTTGGCACCACCGATAAAAGCAGTGTTTTTCTTACTGTTACGAAGCACAGAGGGATCATTTTTGTTCGTTGCTCTTTCTATAGCAAATTTTTGGTGTCAAAATGGGGGTCCCACGGACCTTCACAGGCTCCCAGGCAGTCTCCCTACGCCCCAAGAACAAGCATCCTCCTGAGGACAACTCCTCCTCCATGCAAAGAGAAACTGCTGGAGAGCAACCAGGCTTGTTGCTGTGTTACTTAGCCAGGGGCAAAAGTTCCCCTAAAACGCTGCACATGTGTGACAGCATTCCAGGATAGGAGCATACAATAACGTATCAGTTCTGAGGTTACTTATAGTTGACCATCAAAAAATAATGGTAAATTCTTGATAAGCAACCAAAATACTATAGAAAATCTTAATTTCCAAGGAAATAAGCCATGCAGAATTATACTATAGTTCTACTGTTTCCTTCAATGGGGTGTGCAGGAGGTGGAGCCCCCTAGCTAAGTAACGCGGCCTGGGTTAGGTTAGGGTAGGGTGGGTTAAGTTAGTATAGTTCCTTGGCATTTCTAAACAAGAGCTCCGCATGGACTGTTACCTTGGAAATTGATTTTCCCTATGCTTTTAGCGTTGCTGATGAAGGAGGTGGTTTTGTTTATTGTCCGCCAGGTATTATTAACCTCCTATCTACCCAACACAGTTGGAAACCCTTTGCGAACCCAGGGTTTTGGAAATATTGGGAGAAAGACAGGAGTGCCATGTTGTTGTTCTGGAATGGTTCCAAGCATGCTCAAGTCATCAGGGAGCCATACGTTTAAGAAGGGATTGGCTACAGAACCCTATTATAAAAGGAACTAGTTAAAACTTTACTTAGGCTGCGCAGCCTGATTCCTGCCAGTCATCGACCGGGCCAGACTCCTCATACATAAATAGACGTAACCTTTCCTATAATGCTAGGTCCTGACCTAACCAGATCTTACCTACCTAACCTAACTTAGGGCAATGTGCCCTGATCTGGCCAGGGGGGCAAAGACCCCAAAAAGGCAGTAACCTGTCCCGGCTTGACGACTGGCAAGAATCAGGCTGCGCAACTAAAGTAAAGTTTTACCAGGAATTATCCTAACCTAATGTACCTGAAGCTAACCTAACCTAGCAGGCTGTGTTACTTAGTCGAGGGGGGGGAGGGGTCTGCACCCTGGACCCCACGGTGAAGGAAACTCCACTTTTTACCAAAAGCTTCCCTATAACGCTGTGTACGCGCGATAGCATTCCAGGATGGCCAGCGTACAAATTCCGAGGTTAAATACCGTCGAACGACAAAAAATAATGGTAAATTCTTAATAGCCTAAGCAACCAAAATACTACAGGATAAATCAATTCCCAAAATAATACTGGTAATTCTAAGCTGGCTGTCCGTGGTGAGCTAGACTATGGCAATTGACGTTTTCCTATGTTATTTTACTTCCTTTAGAGGAATTTAAAGTAATATTTTGTCGGCCGGCTGTAACTAAGCTGTCATTGACCTTTGAAGACTACGTTTGACTTGTATTACCTAACGCAGCGGGGTAGGTCTAAGCCGGCATTCAGCAATAACAAGCCCCCACCTCCATAGCTAATACGGCAAAATTGTAACCAGGAAACCCCCTAAAAATACCAACCTTACATACCCTAGAGGTGTGTACTGGTTACAATTTTGCCGTATTAGTTATGGAGGGAGGTGGGGGCTTGCCGCGGAATGCCGGCTTAGACCTACCAAGTTGTTAGGTACTTAAGTCGTGTAGTCTTCAAAGGTCAAGTAAAATAACATAGAAAAACGCCAGTTGCCACAGTCTAGCTCACCGCGGACAGCCGGCTTAGAATTACCTAATACCCGATGAGGAGGAGCTCTTGCTTAGTTCTACCAGTTCCTATTAAAGTAGGTCCCATATGCCTTCCGTACGCACGGAACCATTCCAGGGAGGTCATCAGAGGCTAGCAATAAAATGTCCGTTCTCTCTCCCTGCGTTTTACCCCACCCCAAAATCCCCATCGTTCCCAAAGGGTCCCCCGATAAAGAAGAGGGGTTAATAATAACTGACAGCCAATAAACAACACCACCATCTTCATCAGCAACAATAAACATAAAGAAAACCCGAATTTCAAAGTTGTTCTCGTTTTACCGAGCAACTCCTCGTATTTCACTGTACCAAAGGGGGTTTAACAACAGTATTTTTCATCCTCTTACCTTCAGGAAATCTATGTGCCTCACGGACATGTTGCATACTTTAAAAACTGGCGATAAAATCAGGAACTTTAAAATTTACGAAATTGCGGGCAAAAGCGGCAGTAGTTGTAGTAGTAATAGCTGTGTGGTCTTCCTTTAAAACGGCTCCTTCGTCGGTTCTCGTGTGTTTTTTGTTTTTTTTGGCTGCTTGTTCCTGGTTATTTTCTCTATTTGTACCGTATGCTTTTAAAATAAATTCCTTCCTATTCTCAGTGTTCTCTCTAGTCAAATCTGTGGAAGGTAATATATTAGGTATTACACTTGTTCCTGGTTATTTTCTCTATTGTACCATATGCTTTTGATCAATTCCTTCCTATTCTCAGTGTTCTCTCTGGTCAAATCTGTGGAAGGTAATATATTAGGTATATTATTTCCTCTTTATTTTATAGGCATGAATACTGCACTAAAGCGAATATGTTCTTAAGTATACCTTAGTTTTACCAGATGTTCCTAATATTGTATGCTGAACAATAAAATACAAGTACTCCAAATTTTCACTTTCCCTCTTTGTAAGCTCAGGGCTTCACTGCTGAACCCAGGTTCAGCCACTAGGTTCGGTTTTAAACACAGAGCATCCTAACAGTCACATGCTTAGGCCTATAAGTCACGTGCACCTCCTGGGTCCCTGTAACCACATTACCGTTTGCACGGCGTATCAAAAACGGTTTTAAGGTCCCGGGAAAAAATAAGTTATCTTCAGGACATCTGTGCATATCTTTTATCTTCCACTGGTGGCCAGGGCCGGATTAGATTATGGTGCCCCAAAATAGGCCTACCTGTTGTGGTGAGACGAGAGGACGTGTGCCGACTATTTCTTATGGTTCAGCAAATAGTGCAAGTATTGCAGCATTGATTCCCATTTTACCAAGATCAAAAAATAACTGGAGCAGTACAAATGGAGTTGATAGCCGTGGTAGGCCAAACCAAACTCCAGTAGACACGTGTTCACAGTGTAGAAGGGAAGTAGGTAGGCAACAAAAGGCAGTAGAGTGTGATATGTGCAATGAATGGTTTCACTCAAATTGCGCAGACATCAGAAAGGTGTGGACATCATAAAATGGTTGTTTAGGGTGTAGTAATAGTATGATCAGCTAGCAGGGAGAACAGAGCGTTCAGGGAGGAGCACCAGATGCTTGAAAATAGACTAGAGCAAACTGAAACAAAAATAAAAGACATCAACGCGACTATCGCTGAAGACGTAAAAGAAGAGATTTTCAACAACAGCAATATAAGAAAAACAATTCAAGAAGAAATAAAAGAAGCACGTGGCAAAGAAAGAAGAAAGGGATATTTGATAATATTCAGTTTACCAGATCCTCGAGGAGGTGGTGAAGAACAGGATCTTAATAGGGATGAAGAAACCCGTAATGAAATTTTCACAAAGGAACCAAACCTAAGCAAAGGAGAATGGAAAATGAAAGAAGTGGTAAAGTTAGACAGGCTACATCCACCAAAATCAGAATAGAGCATATAAAATAAACAAACAACAGTCGGTATTATTTCCTGCCGTAGGTTCACTTCAAGAAGAGGCTGACTGTAGAATAATTCTGCACTCAGTTGTAGCTGGAGAAAATGGAGCTAAAGAGATAGTAATCGACAGCCCTGATGCGGAATGTTCTCGTAATGCTTCTACATCATCAAGAGAGTATAAGCGCAGAAAAATTGTTCTTTCTGACAGGGCGTACTGGAAAACATACATCACTCACCAGATATATACATGTGCATCTGTTGTATGTCTTGATGTGACCCACTTTCGTTTTGGAGAGAAAGTCCGTCAAAATTCGTAGTGTGAGTTACTTTGGAGGGCTAAAGAAATTTCGCAAGCACTTTCCAGTGTGGTATCAGCCAGTTTCTAACTCCTGAAGAGTTACTCTTTCCAAAAATATAGGGTGCAAATTTTTTGCACATTCATTGTGCAGCCATTTAAAACCGATCATAGGTTAGCTTATCCCGTATTGATACTTATTGCCTCTACCTTGTACAGCATATCCTATCCGTCCGTACTTCCTTCCACGAGGACCGATTCTTCCAACTCGTCAGTATTTCCTGACCTGCTGTTGGGCCTTGGATCCTTTGCGTCTACAGCTGTCATTTTCTTTGACCTATTTATCACTGGATTAATGGTAGTTGGTTTGTTTACACTTTTTGAACGGGTTTTATAATCTATTCTTCTTCGTTTTAACATTTTATGTTACGACAGTATCTTGTTTCCCTCTCTGGCAGTTGCTGTTTGTCTTGTAACCTCTCTCAAGGCTTTCTGACTGATTTCCTCAGCATATCCAATTTTTGCATCCTGTCCTCCTAATATCCGTAATATTTTGCTTGATGAAAAATGCTCCGTATTATCTTCCTATTTTCAGAAGGCACGAAATTCAGCCATGTATTTTCCTCTGAAGTTCGTTTTTATGTCAGGCATCTTTGTTTTCTTCATGATAGCCCCTTAGTACTCATTTCATTATTATAGCAATGTGGGCCATTTCCTTCTACAAATCCCATTATTCATTGCCTTTTTTTTTTCCTTTTATAGTTTCTTCTATATTTACCATAATTCTCTGTTTTACTTTCCAGGATTTTCCTCCAGAATTCATATTGCCTGTTTCCGTAAGATGCTTCAAGTATATTTTTTCAGTGCTTCGACTTCAGCACTTGTAACGAGGGTCATGACCTTGGTCTTCAAATATCTCTCTGACTACTTTTCTTCGGAGTTTATAAAGTTATGAAACAGTTATTATTCTGTATATTGTTCTAAAGGACACTGAGCATCTACCCGTGTCTGCACTTTAGCCCCAGTAAGGGGTACACACTTTCTGGAACCAAATTAGGATTTGCTTCATGAAGCAATATATTCCATTTGTTTATTTGCTACCAGCAAAAGGTTTTCACAGGAAGCATTTCTTGGAATGAATACTCGAATCTCACATTTTAACAATTTTTTTTTATCATGTGCGCATCAAAAGGCAAAGTATTTAGGAGCCATAATAAAAAAGTCAAATACTACAAAAATGTGTATAAGCTTGCTATTCTCTCCACATAAAAGAATGAACAAAGACCCAGTATTTGTGAATAGGTTTCTATTTCTCCGAAATGATGGTCTGACAGGACACTGGGTTTCAGGGAGAAACCATTACGCTTTGCAAAACACCCAGAGACGGCTGATATATGCCTCAGTTTTCCTAGTACAGTACTTATCTTTTTTCAGTAGTCTCAGCTTGAATTCTAAATAGGTATTACAGACATAAGAGAGTTTGTATGGCCTGCATAAATTCCGACAAAATCAATTGCTAGAGCTGTTGAGGAGGCTTATCACTTCCACTACTTCTGCTATTTTTACTTATGCATACATTATACAGTATTATCAAATGCCTATATGCATACACTCATACATATTCAATAAAGACTGTAGAATGCTGTGAATAACTGACTATGATTTAAAGTTATATTTTTCTGCTACGCAGCAGAATGGAAGGGGGTGGGTAATAAGTACACCAATAACTCTGAAATTTGATCATGAACCATCTCTTATGGTTTAGTTAGAATTTCGGTAAGTAGAGGTCACTTTGCACAGTTTGCTACTGATGGGTAATCGCAGTACATTTTCTCCTCAGTGAAGTGAAGTTTAACAGGACACTCCATCACAAACGCTTGGCCGTGGGCGCACTGGTAGTATTTTTCGCAGTTTCCAGGGTAGCGGAACAGGAGGCCATCTGCAGGTAGACAAAAAAAGTCAACTATTATACCTTTATAGAATAGAGCCGTGGGTGTAGCCACATTGAGGCAGCAGGATATTTTGGTGAGGAAAATAACTATGAGAACGTAAAATTACAGAATGTTACCAATGCGTTACAAAAGAATCTGAAACGAATGTTTTTTTTGCGTCCCCATTCCCCACCGAACTCCTGCCGGCTTCCACTTTGCTAAAATCCATAATACTTAACAGCTTATACATTCAGATTTTACGTTTTTAATTCCTGTAGCTTTCCTTCAAGAACTAATTTTAGCTAATTGCTAAAGAAACCAGAATATATTTTATCTATATTTTGCCAGTTTTCTTTTTCTACGAGAGCCCGTAATCATCTGAAGATATGAAAACTCTGCACATTAGTTTGAAATTTGGCGAGATCAGTGAGCCATCTCTTGACACTCAATTAAAAATAGTCACATAAAGCCTAACCATCAATGATTTGTACAGGATTCACTTCAGAATGCTATTCTTATTATTAAACAACTGATGGCTAATACAGTTGCAACTGTATCCATTTATAGAAAAATCTGCCATATTGTAATCAAGTAGGCGTTTACCAGAGAGTTATATGCATATGAAACAATCCACATCATGATGTTCGTTGAGGCTCAAAGCTTTTATTATCATCATAATTGTGTTTACATTAACTTTTCCTTCTACGGGGTTAGACGTGAGATGACTTATTTCCACCTGTTTCTGCCGCAAGGACTTCATGTCTTCGTTCCCAGCTGGTCTAGGTCTCAATCTTTGCCCTTCTCTGTGATTTCTGGACCTTCCAAGAGGTCTCCAGCCTACCTCTTCTATATCAACTGTTTTCAGTTCCTTATTCCTTCTCATCGCATTGTAATTTCCCGCCTTCTTCCAGCAACGTCAAGTACTTCTGGTCTTGCGCATGCGTAAGTCTGTGCTCATATATATATATATATATATATATATATATATATATATATATATATATATATATATATATATATATATATATATATATATGTGTGTGTGTGTGTGTGTGTGTGTGTGTGTGTGTCACTGTTTTCACTAAAGAACTTGAGTCGTGGTACAGTATCATTAAGAATTTCTGGTGCTCCCTGCCTTCATAATGCTCACCTAATTGCTAGACTTGGTACCCCGTCGAATTTCATCTCAAGATCTACAAATATGTGGTATAAGCTCAAAGATTTTATGATTCACTGAAATTATTTCCGCTGTTTCAACCAACACGCATCATTTGGTCTTAAAAGATCTGTCTTTTGTATCAAATAACTTAGAAAAAGTTAATAAGTGGCCTATTTGTAAGGTTATCTAAGTAAACTTTATCATGAATGTTCACGTCTTTTAAATAAAAGTTATTAAAGAAACAGAAAATTGATTCTATGCAAGCTTCAGCAGTTAATAAAGAACATTCAAATGGGCAATACATGAGACTATTTCGTTATTACACTTCATTCTTTTCAATTCCTAAGAGTGAAAGCAATCAAATAACAACCATATCTTCAGTTTCATCATAACCAGGATTTAATCCTGACTTCTAACCGACACTGCATCGACAAATAGCTTTTGAAGCACGTCACTCGTTCAAGTATTTATTCTTGCAGATGCAGTTCTTCGTTGGGTGAGCGGGTTCCGTTCCCAGCTACCACTCTGTTGGCCGCGAGTTCGAATCCCCGACCGGCCAGTGAAGAATAAGAGGAATTTATTTCTGGTGGTAGAAATTCATTTCTCGCTATAATGTGGTTCGGATTCCACAATTGGTTCCCAGCCACGCAAAATAAATCTAATCCTTCGGGCCGGCCATAGGAGAGCTGTTAATCAGCTCAGTGGTCTGGTTAAACTAAGATATACTCAGCTCTTCCAGATGCATGTAAATATTCAAGAAAAACGCTGACTACCTTGTAGATTGTCGTTGCAGATACCACATCTGTAGGTTTTCTTTATCCGTTCCTTGTCCAGTTCAGTGAGGTAGGCCCTTTGACCCACATCTGGAACGGAATCATTTATCCAGTTAGGAAAGAAGTACACTCCAAACCTTACTATGTCTGGTTGCATGTAACTGCTACTGAACAATTCAACATTACGTTTTAGAGATTAATATTTAAGTAAAATACAGTCTAGTGTGCTATCTATCTGATTTATGCAATATTTCAAAAAAGGGTTTCATAGTTTATCATTTTTGGCATTATTTTGTGTCATTCTGGATATCTTGGGCAAACATGGTAAAAATCAAGAACAGTGCCATAGAATTAAGAAGTCAGGACTAGATAATAGTAATAATTAACTGTGCCAGTGAAAACTTGAGAAATTCGCAGAAAAACTTTAGGGAAATTACACTATATTTTTTTCGTCGTGGGAGGTTTGTCTACCATTATTGTTGATTTGGGTTTAATAAGTAATCAAGAGTAAAGAAATTCATACAAGTTCAGATGGCTCACCCAAGGCTCCATTGATTCTAGTCATGATAGGTTTAGTCAGGTCAATAAAGATATCTGGATTTTGCTGATTAGTTGCATGCATAATGCTCTTGTAATCATACTCCAGACCGTTATCGGTGAAGTCACCATGCCTGTGAATCAGAAGCAGAGGTTTGGTCTTGAAAATATCAGGATAACCTAATCTAAGGCAAGATCATTAAGGACAAGACGTACCCGATTACACAAATGTACCTGAGGTAACTTGAGACAATGTGTTCTGAATACTGAAAACAAACGTTGAGGTATCTGATGAAAAAAACTTGCTTTTACCATTATAAAAAGTGCAAGAAGAAAAACTGTCCTATATGTTGACAAAAACATTAAAATATCGAGCGAAAGAAATTTTTTTTTTACTTTTTACCATTGCAGGGTAAGTAGGCTAAAAAAGGATATAGTTTTCGGTTACATTAATGTTGAAGAAGAGAGCTAAGATGTGTCCTGCAATTATTAGCACAATATTTAGCGATGCAAGTGGTTATTTGGGCTAGACTGTCCGAAGATGCTTTCTGTATGTTTTCTGAATTATGCATTTCCTAATGTAGAAAAGATTTTCGGTTTGCTAGATTAGCCAAATTGTCTTAAAAAAATTTACGTGGATATAAATTCATGGGTTTCTTTAATAGCAAATTACCAAGCAGGCACAGTAACTGTTGCCCAAAAAAACCTGGACATGATCGGCTAACAGACAGAGTATTATCTCTCATATTCATGTTTTGTCGCAGTTTACAGAAAGATGGCAAAATTATTGTCTGATGATGATTTAAGTTTGTTTTTATAATTCGTTTATTTGTTTATTAATTTATTTGTTAATCTCCCGTACTTTTGCCTTTTTTCATTCCATTCTTTACAAACCACACTGTTGCATTTTTCACATAAAGCGAACCTAGAATATAATGTGATGACCGAGCTGGGCCACTTTGGCTGTAGTGCTACGCTGCATTGACAATGTTAATTACCACTAAAGCGAATATGGGAAAATCCTTACGTGTATTTCTGGAAGTAAGGTTTTGCTTTGTCCTGAATGTTATCCCAGAGAATTATGATGTAATTGTCTCTGTCCGGACGGTTGTGTTCGTGACCGAAACCTGCGGGGAAACAAAATTAAGATAATTGTCTCGAGATGGGAGATATAAAATTGTTCAAGTATTAAAAAGAGTCTAGAGAAAAATGCAATTACAGATTGACTAAACTTGCCTCTCACCTATAAGGGTTGTATGGGTCAGGAAGCTATGGTATTTTAGGCTGCAGGTCCCGTTGCTAGGTAACCAGTTGGTTCTTAGCCACGTAAAATAAGTCTAATCCTTCGGGCCAGCCCTCTCTAGGAGAGCTGTTGATCAGCTCAGTGGTCTGTTAAACTAAGATGTACTTAACTTTTAGGAGACACAAACTGACATTTGGCGTCTATCAACTGTCTTGGAAGCACTAAGACAAGGGAAAACAATATATATATATATATATATATATATATATATATATATATATATATATATATATATATATATATATATATATATATCAAACATAACACAGGTAAACTTGAACTTACTGAAAATACAAGATCAACCTCTTGTTGGAGAGGAAATTGCATATATTTTTCCAATTCTTCCTTTGTTGATTGCCTCTGGACATATTAAAAGAATTGCAGTATAACAACAAAAGCATTTATAGCATTTTAGTGACGTTGTCCAAGTGCAGAAACATTAAAATAACTAACTAAATAGATGCAGGCATTATGCCAATAAGTGCCCTTGTCCAAAGATGGCCCGCAAGTGCGGTAAATGTTAAAGGATATCAAAAGGGATGGGGAGAAGGACCTCTGGAATCGCACCAAACAGCGCAGGACAATGAAAGGACGTGTTATGAAACTCCTTACAGCGAAAGCAAATGTTAGAGGTATGATATTAAACCGATTTAATTATTCACTCATACGCACGACAAGGAATTGACTCCCTCTTTTTGAGTTCTTGTGTCATGTGAGACGATTATTTTATTTCGAACTTGCTGCTCAAACATTTTCATCGAGTAAAACAAAATGCAAGTGCACATGAGCCACAGATGGGATATATCTGAGCATACTTATAAAATTAACTTTATTTTTGTTTACCGTACAAGTACACTGAATAGAAAATTTGACTTACGGCCCGTACTCTGACCCACACATGAGGTATAACGTTGTGTACACGAAGAGGAACAAGTTGATTTTAAGTTGATTATATACATATGAGCCCCAATTGGTAACCTTTCTCAGCAAGGCTTTGAAATCAACTTCTAATTTTCGTTTACGAGCATATTGCATATAAATTTTCACATTATTGTCAGTATTCAAGAGCTAAAAAACGTTTCTTCTTTGCCCTTCTTAAATCTACAGTTCTGTTCACTCTATTGATCCCTCGCTGGCCATTTGTACAAGTGAGTGGACCGAAGAGTATGAAAGAATGAAGATCACAGACGAAGACCATAGATAAGGGAACGAGGATATTACCTAATGTGTGCATGAGTTCGTGCAAGATGGTTCCTATGTTACTGTTATCGCTTGAAACTGTGAGGTCCTGGACGCCTCCCTGCCTTCCACAGTGCGATGAATAATCAGGACCAAGGGTAATCCTGACAGCATCTGTCTCAGACTTGGCTTCGTAGAATTCGACGCAGTTTAGTTCATTGATTGTACTGATGGCTGCCATGATGTTGTCATAAACTGCGAATAAGCGGGAACAGTTTAATAAAGCTCAATATGATGAGAATGTTATTGGATTCTAGTTTGGTGCTATATGACGCTGAGCGTGATGAAAATGATAAATTCATTTTAAACATTCGCAGCATTGAAGGGAAACTGCCAATATTTTTACATTAGGTGTTGTTGACTTAGTAATATTAGAAAATTTCCGACAGAATTTGCCAGTAGAATACAAAAACCTCATAAATTGGCAAAGTGAGGAAACAATATCTTCAGAAACATTTATATCAGAATGATCAAGTTTCAATGGTAATTGAATAATCACAGGAATCGGTCACTGTATATTTATTATGGAAGGTTAGAAGCTTAGTTTACCGTAAAGATTGTCCTCTCGGTTGAAACCTACGGTGTAGGGAACTCTCCCACCTTCCCACAGCTTAAGGTTTTCCGTGACCGCCATTCTCAGAGGCTGGAGGGTAAAAGAAAACTGTCTTAGAACATCTGAGGAGGAGGGATTCCACAATAAGCTGTAGGTCCCGTTGCTAGGTAACCAATTGGTTCTTAGCCACGTAAAATAAATCTAATCCTTCGGGCCAGCCCTAGGAGAGCTGTTAATCAGCTCAGTGGTCTGGTTAAACTAAGATATACTTAACTTGTATCTAAATTACAAATTTCGAATGAATGCTCAAACTTAAAAAGGAGCTAGATCGTTCTGTTGTGTATGGGTTCTGACCTCCGTTCTCGTTATCAAGTTCTTTGTGCTCACTTGACAGAATATAAATACATGTAGCATTAATGCAGACGTAAGAAACATCTGTAAGTTCACTGAAAATCAACAACTGTATTTTTTGATGTCAGCACTGAGGAGGAACACCGTTCAGGTGTTCGAACGTCTTTGTTTAAAACGTTTAACTTTTACCAGTAATAGGCTACTATTTATTGATATAATTGTGGATTTTTAATGAACAATTAAATCACGACGTGATGAATGATTTTTTTTTTAGCTAACATCTGTATTTTAAGCCATTAGCGGTGGTCAAGACGAAATCTGCAAAGAAGCCACAGGAATTATTGCGACAAGTATTTTTGACAGTGTGAATACAGAATGATGGAGCACATGCGCTCGAAAATAAATAATTTAAACTTAGGTTCTGAATTTTCACAGAATGCAACATTCGTTCATCTATCGATCATCACACTGAGCTTCTAACATTTAATTCCATGATGGCAGATTCAGCTGTGATTAACTAATGATTTATCAATAGAAACTGAATTATGTACTCGTTGATGCACCTTAATTCTAATTTGCCGTCTTCTTCACGTTTCCTCGTAAAAATTTGGCAGAGCAAAGGATTCCAAGGGTTAAAATTCTAAAATGGTTCATTCACTTATGAAAGTATTAAATACATTAGCTAACCAGTATTGTGAGCAAGCATAAATTTGTATGAATGGCAACTAGTGCACAGATCAATGTACTTTGTATATATATAGCATTAAGTAAGAACAAGTACACAGATCTCAAGATGAATTTTTGAGTATTTTTTTTTCTTTTTTTGCAAAAACGTTCATTTCACGAGACTGACGTTGGTGACTAATTAATCTAAATCGCTTCAAGTGATCATTTCATTTTGTGCAATAGCTAGCATTATTTTTCATTACGAATAACATTAATAACATTTTTTCTGAATAACCAAGTATATTTAAAATTCAGTTAGGCTTGGATTATCAGTCAAGGTAAACAGCAAACCAGTTCATTGGTTTGTAATAATTTTCCTTGACTGATACTCAAAGCCTGACTGGGTTTTAAACATAATGGGTTATTAAGAAAAATGAGATCGCATCAGTATACAAAGCTTGCAGTACTGCGCAAAAACAAATGCAGTTTACCATTGCCCCATTTCATAAGAGTGTGCTGTTATGAGAGAAGGAGAACTGAAAATGACTTCTCCACTTTCCTTACCTTAGGAGGAAATTGTAAAGTTGTTTTCTTATGCTTGGGGCATCCTGTCTCATTACACCGAGTTTTCTGCATGGAAAATGTTGGTATATTAGGACTGGCCTGAAAATAAGAATAGATGCTACACACACAATATATATATATATATATATATATATATATATATATATATATATATATATATATATATATATATATATATATATATATATAGAGAGAGAGAGAGAGAGAGAGAGAGAGAGAGAGAGAGAGAGAGAGAGAGAGAGAGAGAGAGCAACCTGATGCTCTTTTCTAAGAAAGACACGTGGAAAACAAAAAAGGATAAAAGCACGGGGCCAGAAGTTTATGAGCTCTTATGCTCCTGACAGACATTCATGAGACACATTAGAATAAGAATAATAAAAAAGGCCAAAAACTCAACTGGGACAGGTAACAAATATTTATTACATAGAGTTCTAATTCTTTTTTCCCCCATAAAATTTTAATATCATCAGAAAAACTCACGTATTTTATCATAAAAGCTCAATCCAGAATTGGGAAAGGTAAGATCAAATCTAGATTGTTGTATGAAAAACATTCTACCGCAATAAACGAATTAGCTTAAAAGAATAAAGCTCTTTCCAAAAATATGCATATTGAAATAAATGTGGATTAGTAAGGTAATGAGTACATCGATGCTGCACAGGTAAAACTTTTAATAAAAAATTATACACGAGAAAACTGTACACTGAGTCATTACCTTACTTATCCACACTTATTTTTATTTGTAGTTTTTTTAAAAGGTTTATATTCTTCTAAGCTACTTGATCTTACTTTCCTCCATTCTGGGCTGAGTTTTTATTGCACGTAATCTTTTCTGATGATCATAAATTTTTTTTTCGGAAAGGAATAAGGGCCCGATGTAGGAAATACCGACACATTTCTCCAAAGAATTAGCTGGGCTTCTTTGGCGTCGCTTTTTGATAACAACGGGACCTAAGAAGTTTGAGTCAAAATAATTGAATTTCCAAATCACCTCTCTCTCTGTCAGTGACAAGTCAGTACTCCTGTCTCTTTCCGGATGATTTTACTACTGAAGATTCTGTTGTTATTTCTGCCAATGCAATTTCAACGCGGATTCTCTCAAATTCTGTATCATTATTCTGTTGGTTTCTAATACTAGCCATCTCGTTCTAAAAATATGATAATTATTCTTGATTCTCCTAAATTATGTGAACATATTGCCAGCTTTAAAAGACTCAAGATATTTTTTATCATTTTATTCGAAGGGAGAAAAGCAAGCTGCTTCCCACTGTTCCGGTATTGAAATGCTTATGGTGCCTGATTTTTCTTGACAGTTACCCCAGACTATGTGACTAAAACCTGCCAGCATGACCTCACCACACGACTACTGTTAGTAGTGCTGCAGTAACTGACAGAAACAGTTTGTTGAAGTAACATAATTTGTTACGAAAGAAAGATTTTTAATATCTCATATTTGTTTGCAAAATTTATTATTGAAGAATTCCTTTTGGTTCCTCGGACATAATAGAAAAGTTGTTCGATCTGCTATACCCACCTATATATTATAAGGGATAGTGGAATTTCCCGCCATAAACCTGAAGCGAAGTTGATTTAAATGCTATAAAACTCTCAGATAACAAACCAGTTGTTTATCTCTTCGGTAATATTTCAAACAACTCCTTTTTGATAAGAGAATAAAATCTGTACTGATAAGCAATGAAAGAAAGCAAAATGACGTAAGCAGGTATATAGTTTTTACTGTTTTATGATGCAAAGGGAACAAGATCTCCTAGCTGACCCCTGAACAATGAACCAATGAATGTGGGTGTAAGCTGCCTTTTTCGTTCGGGTGACGATGGACGCGTATCCTGAGTTCGGAAAGATCTTGTGAGACAGAAACGTCGACGTCATGGAATCGGGAAGCCTCGCAAATGGGAATTTCGGAGCGTAAGTTTCACCACTAAAGAGGAATGAGCTCCAATCCAAGGTGCCTACTGTAGAGTTACAAGTACTTAGAATTACCGACCATATCACTGACACCCCCCCTCTCCAAAATACATTTAATGTATTCTGGAAGTCGACACTGGGTAGGGAAAAATATGGCACTGGCTTCCAAGCAAGAGAAAAAGTTTTCCCGCCGGGGTGTGGCTGCTATGTAATGCTGTGTGTTTGCAGCTCCTGTGAGCATCTTGGACGCGGAAAGATACCGCTTTAGACTAAAACTCATTGGCTCATTAATTGTCAGTTGCATTAACATTCAGATATACCATCCGAAAAATAATTCAAAATGCCAGAAATGTTGTATTGTGAAGGAAGAGGCAACAGTAGCGTCTGACATCACGTCATTATTCATGGCTTCAACTTAGCCATTTTCTCAGGTAATTAATATTCTTCGCAACACAGAGATCAAATAATGATCACCATTACCTTGATTTAATTTTAAAGGGCCTCCTTTTGGTTGTCATTTGGTCGATCAGGCGAGCCTCTTTTATTTATCAGTTATAGTTAACAGTTCCCTCAAGTATTTAGTTCCTGTAAGTCACTTTTTAAGATAAATCTTAGATTTATATTAAAGTTCTCAGAGTTTTTGCATGTTTTTAATAACTGGGGCGACTTACAGAAGAACTGATCCGAACAGTCCAACACAAGATTTAAATGATCTACACGTTAAATGGGTTCTGGTAAAAAAAAAAAGTGACAAGGTTTTCCGGCTTACCTGTGTATCTCCCAAAATATCAGCTTCCAGGTATGCTGAAAAAGTAAAAAAAAAAATAAGCAGTGAATATAAATATAGAAATTTAAATGATTAAAATTCATTGCTTTTGCTCCAAGATGTCTATAGCACTCATAAGGAGCCGCCATGTCATTTTTTTCTTCAATAGACCAGGAAGCCTCATTTGCAGTTCCATCTCATTTAATCAAAGCTGAGAAAAGCATGATGAATTTGAACTGAATGTTATTTTAATGACTTATGCCATAAGTATACAACTGTATTTTAAGATAAGGGAAGGTTTTGATGTTTTTCGCTTTATTACAAATGCCCTCTTTTCTTTATTGCTTATTACAAATGCCCCGGTTATTAGTTATTTTTTTTTTTTTTTTTTTGGTAAAGCGACATTTTTTTTTAATGGTAATTGCAAAAACGAAGAAAATATAAAGTTAATAAACATGCGCGCTTATGTAGAGTAAGAAATCAGTTGAATTACGTACTGATTATTATTACAAGGTTATATATATATATATATATATATATATATATATATATATATATATATATATATATATATATATATATATATAGTGTACATAAAGATAAAACTCCTACATAGTGTTTAACTCATTACTCACATGAATATTCGTCGAAGGCCTCTTCAGACCTCTGGACATTTTTTGAAATACCCTCTGGCCTGTAGAGAAAAAGTGCAAAGAAATGAATAAATGTTTAGCTTTTTAGTTCAAGATATTAACCTGTCATCTTAAACTTTAGATACACAGTAATTTATATATTTCATCGCAGTGTTTTTATATTGAACAGAAAGGTTTCCAGTGGAGAATGTATTCAAGTTCGCTGCTAAACTTTCAGTTCTTCAGCGGAAGGTTGTGCATCGTGTGT
This sequence comes from Macrobrachium rosenbergii, assembly GCF_040412425.1. NCBI lineage: Eukaryota > Metazoa > Arthropoda > Malacostraca > Decapoda > Palaemonidae > Macrobrachium > Macrobrachium rosenbergii. Next base: position 33,178,195 of record NC_089792.1, on the reverse strand, counting down.
ACTATCCTGCTACGTAAATGGGGTGTCTATGGTGAGAGATCGTTGAAATAAATCCACTCATCATACGCGCAGACGCAGACAGAAATAAAAGAAAAAGAATTTCCAGCCAGACTCGTTAGAAGGAAGGTATAATCTTCTTCTGTCAGCTAATATCAAGCAGGGAGACCATTGTTTTGTTGACGTTTTGTTAATTCATGTGGTAAGGCCATTCATTACATATAGATTTAAATCCTTAACTAACGGTCCAAGTTCTTTTTTATTCATCAGACACTACACGACACAACAATTTAAGGTAATTATAACACTTTTTAACTTTCAGACGTATCCCTTGTTATGAGGAAGCTTTAGAGAAAAACAAACAAGACATTGGCCGTTGCCACATTCATACTGTAACTGCCGAATCAAGGATGAAGCCCACGTGCAGAACACTCACGCAACATCGGACCATACATCTGAACACTGCGTCGTCCCTGGCTCTGCTCACTACGTCATTCACCTGCGCCACTCACACTCTCGCTTCCTGGACACTGAGACCTTCCGTCGCAGTACCTACATGAATGCATTTGTATGACATGGAAAAGATGAAAAGGCGTACAT
>NC_089792.1:33162598-33172598 GCF_040412425.1 Macrobrachium rosenbergii | reverse complement strand
ATATATATATATATATATATATATATATATATATATATATATATATATACAGTATATAGGCCTATATACATACACGCATAGGAGTACATAGTGTTCCTGTCGCCAAGCACAAGAAATTCTGAACCTCAACATTAAATCATCGCATTTATTATACCAATTTATTACATACTTTGGTTATTGTTTGTTGTTTATTACTATATTCATTACATGATTAACACTGCATATAAACATCTAAGTTTATTAGCAGGCTAGCACAAAGAACTTTAGCCTGTGGTGATGGCGTAAGTTAAGCTGCGATCTATCAAAAGTCCAGCTTTTTTATAACCCAATCAGCACTACATTCCAAAGGGACCTTCTTTAGAAAAGATTTCAAAAAATCGAGTCTTAGTTCGCTTAGGACATTTACAGAAATAATATTCACTTAATGCTCGGGAAGTTATTAAATGACTAACCAGCACATGCTAGACCAGCCCCACCTTGAATTTTGCTCCGACAAGAGGATGAAGATAACATTCCCTAGAGACTATATTCATTTATCAAAAAAGGTCTAAACAATCTTCGTAAGAGCAGATTACGGAGAAACATAGAAACACGTCAGAGATAATCGTCCTGATACGAAGATATCAACTTGATAAAAGGTACATTTCTAGAAAAGGGTGTGGAATGCTTCTTACTTCCTTTCGGAGAGGTGTGATGGGCCTTTAGAAATTCACAAAGTATCGCAGTAAGCTGATACAACCATAAGGTTGAATAAGATCTAACTATGCATATATATATATATATATATGTATATTCTTACGCTTGAAGGTGTGTGGTTCTAGAAACTTAGCACAAGGATGTTGCTGATCTGACTGTATCCCCTACAAGGGTAAAATACGATGAGAGGGAACAGGGGCTTAAGGCCCTACTTTAGAGGGACTCTGGAGAGAAACTCTCAGGATGACTAAATCACATGATTTTACAAAATCAGAAGACAAGGAGGAATAAGGGAGGCCACTAAGGGTCCTGCACCAGCACATAAATGAATAATAGATGTTAACTGGGTGCCAGGGATTAAACTTCTGCAATAGAGAAAGACATAAGATCACTTGATATATTAACGGTAATAGCGAGGATAAGAGGCTAGTGTTGAGGGCGACAGAAATCCTCTTTTCATAAAACACTACTGAAAAAACTTGTGTCATGAGTTTAACATGACAAGTCAGGTCTGTGTGAGAGTTGCACTTGGAAACAGAAACATTTAAGAGAAGAAAAAGCTTAGTGATTGGAAAACCTCAATTCCTTATTGTACCTTAATTCTGAGGAGGTGGCTCCTGTAGTCATACCAGTGGAAGGACGCGGGGGTTGGCACTGGGTTTAAGATACCAGGACTGAGTCATTCAGCCACAGATGGACGTTGGCTCTGAAGGAGTGGGCAGTCAAAGATGGGACTTGCTTGGCGGTGTTCTGGTCTCTCTCTATGTCCTTTGTTGTTTAAGATTAAGCCAGCCTTGTGCTGGCACGAGCTCTTGCTCCTGGAGCAGCCCGTAACACCACTCTATGTCCTGCGATGGGCGCCTATTTATCAACACCTAGGATCACTGGCTTTTGAGCCCGGAAGGCATCCAGATGCATTCTGGGTATGTCCAACTTTCTCTTTTGGCGAATGCTGGGGGGTTTAACCTGTGCCTCAAGTCATACAGGAGGCGCGGACTTCTCAATCAGTGCCTCGGGTCATTCAGGTGGCCAGGCATCTTCTCTGAGTGCAGGTCAGTACCTGGAATAGGAGGTTTATCACAGTCATGGAGCTCAAGAGAGGATTAGAAGCAGCAGGGGATTAACAGAATGAGATCGAAGGGGCAATTATCCACGACCGACCGTCAGCGTGTGGCATAGCAAGCAAACTTAATTAACAGAAGGTTATCAAGTTGGTTTGTTGGGAAATTTTACTTTATTCTTGAAAGGCGAGTTGCCTGGGAGTGATAACTCTCTTAGCAATATATATATATATATATATATATATATATATATATATATATATATATATATATATATATATATGTTTATACATACATACACACACATATATATATATATATATATATATATATATATATATATATATATATATATATATATATATATATATATATATACACACATATATGCATATATACACACATATATATATATATATATATTATAAGGTTTAGAGGTTGTTTTGTTTTTGGAACAATTGTTCTACGATCGTTTCCTTGTTGCAGGTCTGCGCTCCTTACCCAGTCGCGTTTTTGTGTGTGGAGAGTTAATTTCTGTCGCCTTCGCTGTGCTAGCAACAGTCAGGCTTTGTAGCAGCAACGAGTCAGTTTCTCAGCAGCCTGAGGCTAGCAGCAAGGAGACTTTATTGGACAGCAGGTATTAGCTACCTGTTGGCTTCGGCAGCTTGAGGATGGTTGGATGGCTAAACCATGGCCATCTGTGGAGCGCACTGGTTCCGGTTAGACAGAAGACATCTCATCGACTCAGCCGTGATCATCTGCGCGTCGATGCGTTCCTATTAGCAGTCATGGGCTGCTTCGATGATTTCACGGTGATGTTCTGATTGCGTTCATCCTCTAAGACAGCTGGGTCTATCTCGACGTCTCTACAGAGATTGTCTTTTTTTTTTTTTTTTGTACTGGTGCTGCCCGAAGTTATTTGTATTAGTGTTTTTGTATTGTTATTAGCCTATTTATGCTGCTTCATTATTGCTTGTGATTATGTTGTGTGCTGCGTGATTTTATATTATTGTTTGTGCTATCTGATTATTGTTTGTGATGTTTTGTGCTGCTTGATCATGTTATTGTTTATGCTGCTTTTTTCGGGGATGTAGCTGTAGCGTTTGATATGTATAATCTTGTTCACTAAAGTTAAAGTAATGTTTACTGTTTGCGCATTTTTATTTTCATTTGATGTTCTTCGTAAAGTAACTGTGGTCTGGCTACAACTGTTTTATTTTGAATTTAATTAACTGACTCTTTTATGGTCATTTGAACTGATTATGTGATTTGATTACTTTTTTTTTTTTTACAAAACCTGACTTACTTGTAGATATGTATATAAAATATTGTAATAAATTGGTATCAAGGTAGCTTCAGTGGTTTGTCTCTGATCCTGCCAGTCATTCCAGTCCAATTCTACTTGTTTTTTTTTCAGAACCTGCAGAACTGACTGCGGTTTATCACAATATATAATATATACTGTGCATATAAATCATTGTAACATTATAATCCTTTTTCCCTTTAGAAGGGATGGCGCCAGAAGGTGTTGTCCTACTAGTTTTCAAAAAGTTTTTGTTGGTTGAGATTGCCCTTCCCATGCATGGTTGCTTCCCCACAGTCGTCTGTCTTCTAGGTGCATAATTTATCTCTCTCTCCCTTTTTCTCTGTCTCTCACTCTCTTTAGCTCTCTGTAATATATATACATATATATATATATATATATATATATATATATATATATATATATATATATATATATATATATATATATATATATATATATATAAATATATATATATATACTGTAAGCTGTAAGGGTGCTATGCAACAAGAAATAGACCTAGCACTAAACATCCTCCCATTTTCAGACAACATAAAAGTGTTGTACAACAGGAATATAAATCAGGAGAGAGAGATAAAGCATCTTTATTTTATATACTCTAAAATTACAAGCGACAATTTGATACGCCAGTTATATTAATTGTAAGGTACAGAGATCATGATATTCAGAAAGATCTACAAAACGCAAGAATGAATGTAAACAAAAACCAATCAGAATAGAGGAAGCAAAGCGAAGTAGTTGAACTGCTGCAGTACAATAACTATAGGAAGACGACACACACGGAAGAGTCGGAGTCTTTGCGAAAGTATTATTAGTGAAAATAAAACAAGAAAAGTATCATATGTTGAGAAATGGACAAAAGAAAATAAAAAAGAAAAGAAAAACCAAACTAAGGAGAATGCCAACAGACCAACCGAGGCGCCGTTGCAGAGGCAAAGCCAAAGTCTCGACCCGGAACCTGAATTTAAGTCTTACTATTCGACATGATTGTGTATCGTTTGAGGCGGCGTGTTGAGTTATGTAGTATTTTGGTTAATATTTCCGTTAAAGCATGTGTTTTCAAGTGTTTTGCACAACTTATAGGAAGCATCGGACCAGAGTGTTAACTTTGATGAGCTTTGCAAGAGAATCTAGTCTGCAGTAGGCGACTGTGGTAAGTAATATGAACAGTTTGGGTTTCCCATCGTAAGGCCACATGTATGTAAAGGAAGAAAGGTCAAGGGTAAATTTTTACCTTAAATAAACCATAATTATAATCTGGAGTTGAAAAGATGATTTTCGACGTTTTATTATATATATATATATGTATAAATATATGAATGGTTTGGGTTTCAAATGTCATGACAAGGAAAATCTGCCCATCGTAGGGTACATGTATCATACATGTATCTTAAGAGAAGGCAAATGATAATTTTTTACCCTAAACCATAATCATCATGCAGAGTTGAAAATATTTATTTTTTATGTTTTATTATACGTTGGATGATGTTCGTTTCGGACCGACATTCTGTTCAACAGTTATTGGGGGCTACATTGGGAAACCTGAGATTTTGGTGGTGGGAAAAAACAAAAAATGAGTGAAATACAGGGTTATAATCTAACCCAGTCCTAACTAAGGGCATTAAGTCCTTTAAGTGGCCACGGTGGCAGATTGGCCATTTTCCTGGACCTTCTACCTAGCCTAACCTTACTCTCTGTAACAGTGTAGATATATACGTGCACCTCTTAGACATTTTGTTGTCTTCCATTGTCTCTAAACTTGTACTTTGTTTCAGTCTATGCCTACTGTAATTTCGGTATAAAACACATAAACCACTTATATATATATATATATATAATCGCGGGTGTCGTCTGCCAGTTTTCTAATCGCGGAGGAATACCAACGTACGAAATCGGTACTAAAATTACGAAACCATAACTAACCAACCTAACCTAACCTAGTGCAGCGTTCCCTTACCTAGCCGGGGGGGCGAAAAGATAGAGAACATGGCGTTTCGTGTGGAACTACTTACTTTGGCGGACAGGACAAACGGTGTTACATGGCATCAATGTAAACTGCAAACTACCCATATATACTATATATATATATATATATATATATATATATATATATATATATATATATATATATATATATATATATATATATATATATATATATATATATGCTTAAGCATGTAAGGTTTTTTATCATAGACTGCCTTTGAGGACCAACAGAAAGCACCCAGAATGTAATAGATTGGATGGGAACTAGATGTGACTTACCTTAATTATCAGCAATTAAGTTAGGGATTGGAAAGTCGCCATGGGAAATGAGTCACTAGTTACGTTAAGATGAATTTATTTACAAATGAAGCAGTCAGGAAATTAATCTGAAAACTGATGATTCAACAGGCCAATCAATAAAATGTGAAACACTATTAGACCGTGAATAGCAAGTCTCTGAAATAGGAAGCGGTTAATGCTGATTGACTGAGTTGCAAGGTTCCGGCACTTGCGCACAATGGGAAGGGAACTGGGTAGTCCCCCTGGGACTGCATATCAGACTCTCTGGCTTATCAGAAATGGCAGTACTTCTATTCTAAGTATAATTGATTCACAAGGCTGGGTTGACTGTGTGGGTGCAGAGTAACAGGATTCTTGGAAGAGAAATCCAAGTTAGCATTCCAAATCAAGGAGTTTCTCTCGTACGACACTTTAAGTCTGCACCATGGAGGAATTGATCAGTTAAATTTAATTAGCCCTTGGTTAACACTATGGTGGGAATAATGTAATTCTGATCACTAAATTGACTTAATTTGAGCTTAGGTTAAGTCATGTGGGCGAATCATGGGCTGCTTTGCTGGTAGGTTTGCTTAACAAAGGGGGCTTTGTTCAAGAAAATGAAAATATGGAAATTTGGAAAATATGGAAAGAAATTCATGAAAAGGAACAACTGGCAGGGAGTTGCATTCATAGATGTACCTTAACCTGTTGTTGCAGAGCTCTTGCAATTAGATCTGGATACACTGGTGACTGCAATCCAGCCAGTGTGACGAAAATGATGAGGCATTTTTAGTGTGTTTCCTCTGGCTGCAGCGACGCGTCTGATGGTGTAGTCTTGGCCCCAACGGCTCCGCCTCTTAGGGTATGGGTGAGGCAGACAGCAGAGGCATAGGTCGAATCTGAAAGCAGTTCCCAAAGCCAGTAATGGGTTCATACAGAAAGAGGCCTTAAAGCTAAGTTCCTAAAGATTCAAAACAGTAGCCCCTTTACCCCATTTTCGCCTTGGTTAAATTAACGACTTCTCTACGGCTACCTGACACCCCCACAAATCGTATGATGGGCGGCTAAGAGCGGCATTGTTCTACCCCTAAGTCAGGGACCTGGGGGGTTCAGACTTTTAGTCCTACATGAGTTCAAATCTGGGCAATTTCTTCCTTCTTACCACCAAACTAATCTTAAAATTTAACTGAGAAGCAAATTTGTTCGGTAATTTTGATCCCCATACCTAGCAGGCTAAAAGGGACGAATGAAAATATGTGAGAGCTTCTCCCTTTAAAAGGCATTCACTCCCTTTTGGGCGTGAAGGTCTTGGCTAAGTAAGTTATTCGTCCCGACTAGTCAGCTAGCATCCCTGCATGAATTGTGCTTTTGCACTGCAATAGCTAAATGGACCTACCTAACTGCTAAGAGGGGTACTTGCGTTGCTAACTTACTTACTACAGCAGAGCCTAACCTATACAATGGTGCCTACAGAATTCCACTGGCTGTCTCTGACGACAGGGGAACTCTACTCTTAGGCAATGGTACACGGTAAATGTGGCTTGTGACATAGCCTACTATCCTATGGCTCTGGTACTAACTAAATGACATTGATCTAACTAAATACAATTAATTATGGGTTACGCAATGCTTTACGAATAACACGCAATAAATATAGACATGAGCAACCTGAAGGGTTAATTATGGTAAGTGGCCAGGGGGGTGTACCAGCTTGAGTATTGGATAGTCTCTTTTAGGTTAGGTTATGAACATTGTTAGTATTACCAAATGCTTAGGGTGTTAGATGTTAGCCTACTTGGGCAGAGATCACGCAGGCTACCTTCTCTGGGTAGGTGCCAAGATCACTCTGATATGGAAGCGGCACCGTGCTAATGGGACACGAGTGCCCAGGAGAGCATGTGGCTCTGATTGGTTAATTTGGATCTCTTCCGCCCCCCTTCTTCTTCTTCTTTGAGGGCCTCCAAGGTCTGGCTATGCCATCCCTAGGAGGTGACGAGGGCACTGACTCTGAGGAAAGGCCAGAAGTGCCGTCAGGAGCAGGATCAGGGGTAGGCCTAGTAGCTATAGGCTGGTCCCTTACTTCGGCATCTGCAACAACCGTCATAAGGGTGGAGCCAGCGTCTGTGTCCTGGCCAGACAGTTCATGGTCGACCAGAGAAGGTGTGACATTAGGGTCTGTCAGAGGGTCATCCTCGGCAGATGAAAGCGATTGGGAGAAAGAAACGTCAGGGGTCGGAGGCTCGCAATTTGCGATGACTAGTTTGGTGAGGTTTGGAGGATCTCCCGTAGGAGGATCCGGGTCATGGTTTGGATCCGGCATTACCACTAACTCGGGGCCAGGCACGGGGATTAAGGTTAGTAAAGGGGCTTCATCCGAGATAGGTGGAGCTTGGCACTGCTCAGTGCTCTCAAGTGGCACTGGCAGAGGATTGGAACCAGGCGTGGCTGACAAGCAACCCCGGGGTGCAGAACTCCTCGGTGTGCCTGAAGCAGTGGGAGACAGAGATTCCTGTCTTGGGTGGAGGGCAGAGCCTCTTGGAATGGTGGTGGAGGTGGTACCCATTATGTACCTGATACCTGTGGATGCTTGAGCTCTGAACATATACAGGTTTTCGGCCTCCAGAGTCGATTGATCTTCACCAGTGGAAAGGAAGACGTAGAGATGCCACTCGCCCCGTCGGTGGCTGCGTACAGAATCCCGTGGCGTCCAAGACTCGGCTGCTCCCTTGTTGTTTTACTCCCAATCCCAGGGCATTGGCCATCTGCAAGAAGTCACACAGCCAGCAAGAGGTTGTAGGGAAAAATAGGTCTTATAGTTAAGGACTTATGAGTTAGGATCATAGCCTACCTACAACCCGGTTTCGCTCCTATTCACTAATGGCTACTTGACTCCACAAATCACATGATTTTTTGTTGGGGTGGGGCGAAGGAGTGGTACTGTTCTACCCCAGGTCAGGTGACCTGGGGGGTTAGACTTTTAGGCCTATATGAGTTCAAATCTGGCAATTTCTTCCTCCCCGCCGCCAGACTAAGCCTAGAATTTAACTGAGAAGCGAATTTCTCCTTAATTTTGATTCGCGATCTAGCAGACTTTAAGGGACGAACGGAAATACGTGAGAATATATGTATATGTATACATATACAGTATATAGTTGAGTTGGAGAAGAGAAATGAATGATCTCACGCTTATTTATTTAATGAATTGAAACTTTGCCCTGGTGACTGGTTTAATTACCGGAGAATGGACAAGCAGATCGACATGGAATTATTATATATGGTCTTCCCTCTTCAGCGCCACTAGTCGTTCCTTGGGGCATATAATCCCAGAGACTTTGTAAAGCAATTATTTAAGGTATGCAACACGAGTGTACAAAGGTAAAAAGTAACTGTTGCATACACAGCATCCTGTATAGTCTAGTGGTATATAGTCTAGTATACAGTAGGTCTATGAGCCGTTGAAGCAGGATAGGTCCTTTAACCTACGTTTCTGTAGCCAAGTAAGGGTAAAATGTTCAACTTTTTTATAAAAAAATTTATTTTATACGTGGAAAATTTAAATATTATTGAAAATATTATCATAAACTTATTTTATCTATGGAAAATAACAATGTAATTTAAACAATAGCACGAAACACAACATTGCAGCATCGCAGAACACTCCTGACTCCATTCATATTTTCCTGGTTTTTTTTACCCGTTTTAGGGAGATGTGTGTTACGATTTTATTTCAGGGGATAATATAACGTTTCTTTTTGATAATCGGCAGAACTTATTTTAGTTCGGTAAAACAACCATTGCAAAATAAATGACGATGAAAAGAACCACAGATTAACCAACTTTTCGAAACCATTGCCACCCAATCAGCTTCAAGGAATGGTCGTGACGTAATCAGTGGGCGGGGCTTAGCTGCAAAGCACGGTGGAGAAAACATCAGCTTCTAATGGCCATGTTCGAATCTCTATTTCTCTCTCATCCCATCGTAGACAGACTAGACAGATAGCTTTAGGATAGAGCCTAATTGCACTCAAAAGATACGGTACACATTTCATCCATGCTCAATCCCATTACTAATATTGTGTTCGTACACGAAAACGCAAAATGCTCGATATGATTTCGTTGTCAGTCGCTTACGAGTGACTTTTCTCAGAACCGAATTGAACCGAGAAGTTTAACCGATATTTCACTAGAATTCACACAAGCACCACGCGACTTGAAACTCAATATCTTTTTCACATAGTACCTGTTTAAGTTTGAGACATCACGTAAATTTATTCCATTATTAATGATGTTTCATAAAGGCTTATTAATGAATGGGTTAAATATATGAAAGTACGATTGCCTCTCCTCATAGAGGTGGGATATCTGGGAAATCGGCCACAGGCAACAAAGTTTCTGCCTCGTCAAATTTTCCGCCACTCTCTCCAGGCAGTGAGTGAGTGATGACCCAATTCCAAATGTTAATTCATTATCAGTAAACCATTCATAAATGGTTTCTACATTCATAAATGTAGAAACGGTTAAAAAACTCAGATACAAAATTTCCGCCAAAATACAAATTTCATTCTACACCAATTGCAAATATTTTCAATAAAAAAAATTGTTTTGTTAATTACATTAGATTTCCAAAACAGTGCAGTAATTGGATATATAGTAA